>NW_012106030.1:2634136-2752564 GCF_000951045.1 Mandrillus leucophaeus | reverse complement strand
GAAGTGCCCATGAACACTAAATGCAGGCATTCTTGCTCACCTCAGCATCTTACAGGGACAAACACAAGGAAGATGAATGATCAGTGCTTCTTAATGCCCCATCAGGAAGCATCATTTTACATAGCCTCCCATGTGCATATCAAATTTAGGCATAGGAATATGAGTAGGTAAAGAAACTGAGAAGCAGAAGTAAGAGAATTATCACCTCCAGCCTAAAGTCAAAACCAAACAACATGCATTTATATGCCTTAAAAATGATTAGAAGAACACACAAAATTGCACAGTGCTTATCTCTAGGTAGAATCATAGAATGTGTATGTTTTATTCTTCTTCATGCTTTTTGTGATGTACAAGAATGAGCATGTGTTACAGTTTCCAATCAGAAAGAAGGAGGCAGACTTGTTTACTGGAATATAGTCCCCCAAATACCACAAACTCATAAAAATATCTTCTAACGAAATTCAAGATTATTATGATTCTCATTTTCTTTGTTAAAATAACCATTTTGAAACTACGTCTTAAAACAGGTAAAGCTTGTGATAGTTGAATGGTATTGCTGTAGTCCATTTGAGCTGCTCTATTAAAAAACCTTAGACTGGGTAATTTAGAAGTAATATAAATTTATGGCTCACAATTCTGTTAGCTTGGAAGTCAAAGATCAATGTGCCAGCAGATTTGGTGTCTGGTGAGCACCTGTTCCTCATAGATGGAGCCTTCTCTGTGTCCTCACATGGCAGAAGGGCAATAAGGGCTAGGTAGCTCTCTTGGCCTCTTTTTTCTCTGAGACACAGTCTCACGCTGTCGCCCTGGCTGGAGTGCAGTGGCGCGATCTCAGCTCACTGCAACCTCCACCTCCCTGGCTAAAACAATTCTCATGCCTCAACCACCTGAGTAGCTAGGACCTCAGCCATGTGCCTCCATGCCCAGCCAATTCTGTTGTATTTTTAGTAGATTCTTAGGCCCCTTTCCTAGGGTCTCTAATCCCACTCATGAGGATTCTGCTCTCACGACCTAATCACCCTACAAAGGCTCCTCCATTCCTTAATGCTATCATCTTAGCAATTAGGTTTCAATGTATGAATTTTGGAGGGACATAAACATTCAGAAAATAGCAAGTATATTTAATATTTCAAAAATACATGTGATACCGTATGTTCTCAATCCCATATGGGAGCTAAGCTATGAGAATGCAAAGGCTTACAAATGATACCACGGACTTTGGGGACTCAGGGGAAAGGGAAGGATGGGAGTGAGGGAAAAAAGTACACATTGGGTATAGTGTACAGGTGCACCAAAATCTCAGAAATCACCACCAAAGAGCTTATTCATGTAACCAAAAACCATCTGTTCCCCAGAAACCTACTGAAATAAAAAAGAAAAATGTGTGATATAAATATGACCATAAGCAATCATAGAACAAGTATACTTTGCATTATACACTTCTACTTGTTAGTTTAATAAATGAATCCAAAAAGCCTATCACTAAGCGTTTGATTGTGTTGCTTCTACCATTTCCTTTCTATCAATTATTACCAGTTCTTCCTTAAAAGAAAGGTCTCGGCCAGGCGCGGTGGCTCACACCTGTAATCCCAGCACTTTGGGAGGCCAAGGCGGGCAGATCATGCGGTCAGGAGATCGAGCCCATCCTGGCTAACATGGTGAAACCCCATCTCTACTAAAAATACAAAAAATTAGCCGGGTGCAGTGGTGGGCGCCTGTAGTCCCAGCTACTCAGGAGGCCGACGCAGGAGAATGGCGTGAACCCGGGAGGCAGAGTTTGCAGTAAGCCAAGACCACGCCATTGCACTTCAGCCTGGGCAACAAGAGTGAAACTCCATCTCAAAACAAAAACAAAAACAAAAACAAACAAACAAAAAGACAAATGAACTAATGCTTTTAGAATACTTCAGTAACAACATTATTAAGAACAGCCTTTCAAGCTTCTTGGTGCTTTGCATTTTTCAGATCTAAAATATAAATGTCTTTTTAAACTGTGATGGACCCTCAATTAGTGAAGAATCCCATGAACACTCCCAATTTTCTCCACTGAAGGTAAGTTTTCAAATGCCTTCAGCAAGCAACTGAGGTATTTAAGAGGGTGCTATCCTCTGCATCCAATCTTCCTGCCCACTGCTTCTCAACACATGGACCTTCAATAAGCCATTTCCCTCGCTGACCTGCACCCCCAGTGTTTACTCCCGCTTCAGTGCTATACTCTTGTTATTTCTTCTGCCGCCTGCCCACCTATTTGCCATTTATCAGTGACTTCTCTAACATTTGTAGATTTTTCAATTCTTCCTCTATCCTTCCAAAAAACTCAAAATTTTGAATTAGTGTGACTCACAGAGAAGTTGCAAAAATAGGAAGTTTTCTTCCATTCCTCACCCAGGTTCCCCGAATGACGTCATCTTGTATAACCATGGTATCAATCATCAAAAACAGAAAATTGGCATTGTTACAATTCTGTTAACTTACAGGCCTTATTTGGATTCTACCAGTTTTTCCATCACGAACTCACTCTTTTAGAGGGAGAAAGGGACTGTGGTTCTATAAATTTTATTGCATTATAGATTCATGTAACTACTACTACAGTCGGCACATAGAACTGCTCCATCACTACACCAAAATTGCTTCAGGCTATCCCTTTATAGCTTTTATACTCCCCAACTCTAAACTACAGCAGTCATTAATCTGTTCTCTATCTCTATAGTTTGTCACCTCAGAAATATGTAATCATTTGAGATTAGCTTATTTTTTTAACTCAACATAATTGGATCTTGAGATCCAATTAAGTTGCTGCATATATCAAGACCTGCTCCTTTTTACCACTGAGTAGAACTCCACTGTATGGATATACCACAGGTTGTTTATCCATTCACTTGTTAAAAGACACATGGGTTATTTCCAGTTTGGGGCTATTACAAATAAAGCTGCTATGAACATTCATGTGTATGTCTCTGTGTGAATAAAGTTTTCATTTCTCTAGTGTAAATATCCAGGAGTAAGACTGCTGGGTCATACAGTACCTGGGATAATTAATTTTTATGTGATTAATTCAAGTTGGCTAGGCTATGGTACCCAGTTATTTGGTCAAACACCAGTCCAGATGTCATAAAGCTTTTTTTATATGTTATTAATATCTAAATCTGTAGAGTTTGAGTAAAGCAGATGATCCCCCAAAATGTGGGTGGGCCTCTTTCAATCAGCTGAAGGATCTAAGACAAAAGACTAAAGTTCAGAGAAGACGAAGGAATTCTGCCTTCAGACTCAAGACTTCAACGATGACTCCTGCTGAAATTTCCAGCCTTCCCAAGCCTGCCGGGAAAATTTCAGACTTGCTGGTTCCCACAGTTGTGTGAGCAAGTTCCTCCGTTTCTTAAAATCCGTGTGTGTGTGTGTGTGCGCGCACATGTACGTGTGCGTGTGTGTAAACAACTGTGGTTCAATGGTGCTATTTCTCTGGAGATCCCTGACTGATACATCTCCTAAGACTGGGAAATAGGCAGGGATATCTGCTCTCAACACTTCTGTTTTCTTTTTTTCTTTTTTTTTTTGCCATTATATAAATAATTTGTGATTTTAACATATAAACCAATTTACAATAAATTTATATATTTCTTTTAGATATCCACATATTGGATAGCTAAGTACTAAGAGTTTAATGGAGAATCAGTAAGCATGATGTAAGAATGTCTTATTTTAAAGTCTGCTAGTATTTCAGAAAGTAAATTATGTAAGAGGGAGTAAAAAACTACCATATATTCAATCTTATACCCACCACAGTAAACTAAGTAAAAAATATGTTCAGGCATATTATGTGAGTTTGGAGGTGAGCAATACCTTAATGATACAACTGATATTCAAATTTTGTCAAAGTGACACCGGAACTATGAAAAAGTCTACACATTAAAAAGGCAGGAAAATTTCAAATGTTTCCTAAAGAGCTTTTTAGGGGAGGCTATGTGCAGCTATAGAAAACTATTACGTTCTATGCAGTAGAAGCAAAAATTTTTAAAAACTTACTTTAAATAGTAACATTTTAGAAGACAGTACAGAAATATCCAGGTAGTGTTAATACCTCTGCCATAAAGACATTCGAAACTTCAAAAACAAATTTCTACTGACCATCTTAGTGTACAGAGTACTGTTCTAGGCTCTGGGGTTACAGCAATAAAAATACATCCAGTCCAGATTCTCATGGACTCTACACTTAGCTAGGGTAGGGTAGAAGGAAAAAATGATAAACACAATAAAGTCAGATCATGATAAATTCTCATGAAAAAAAATATCAAGCTTGGTAAGAGAGTAAAAGATGGAAGTGTGGGTGGTGGTGGGTGCTATTTTAGAGAGAGTGGATAGGCAAGATCTTTCTCAGAAAGTGGCATGCAGGTATAACAGAAACATTTGTTGTTTTTCTTTTTTTTTTGAGACAGAGTCTCACTCTATCACCCAGGCTGGAGTGCAGTGGTGTGGTCTTGGCTCACTGCCAGCTTTATCTCCTGGGTTCATGCCATTCTCCTGCCTCAGCCTCTCGAGTAGCTGGGACTACAGGCACCTGCCACCATGTCTGGCTAATTTTTTTTTTGTATTTTTAGTGGAGATGGGGTTTCACTGTGTTAGCCAGGATGGTCTTGATCTCCTGACCTCGTGATTCACCTGCCTTGGCCTCCCAAAGTGCTGGGATTACAGGTGTGAGCCACTGTGCCCAGCCTGTTGTTTTTCTTTTAAGAGGCACAGTCTTGCTTTGTCACCCAGGCTGGGGGGTAGTGGCACAATCACAGCTCACTGTAATCTCAAACTCCTGGGCTCAAGCAATCCTTCCTGCCTCACCCTCCTGAGTAGTTGGGACTACGTGGTGTGCCACCACCCACAGTTAATTAATTTTTTATTTATTATTATTATTTTTTAGAGATGGGATCTCACTATGTTGTCTGGACTGGTCTCGAACTCCTGACCACAATCAATCCTTCTACCTCAGCCTCCCAAAGCACTGAGATTACAGGCATGAGCCACCACCAACACAAACTCTAAATCTGGGGTGACCTCCTTGAAAAAGATGGATGGAAAGAGAGAACCTCAGAAATTTCAATCAGTTGGGCAGTGTGGAGTCACACTGCTCCCGCCCATGTCGTGTGCTCAGGCAAGGCCAGAAACCTGTCTGCTGTGTTGGCTGCAGAAGTGGGTGTGTTTTCCACAGAGCTGGGGCGGGATCTTGGTTGTGTTTCTTGCAGTAGGTCCTCTCTCTTGCTGGTTTTGATGAAGTTTCCATGTTGTGAGCTGCCATATTGGAGAGGCCCACATGGCAAGGAACTGAGGGAAGCTTCCATCCAACAGCCAGTGAGGAGCTGAAGCCCTCAATCCTACAGTTCACAAGGAGCTGAATCCTACCAACAACCACATAAGCAATTTTGGAAGCAGATCCTGCCCCATGTGAGTCTTTGGATGAGACTTCAGCATTGACTAACTTCTGAGAGACCCTGAATAGAGGTAAGTTATGCCAGACTCCCGGAGACACTGTGAGATAAAAAATATGGGTTGTTTTAAGCTTCTACATTTGTGGTAATTTGTTACATAGCAATAGATAGCTAAATTACCTTCTCGCTGATTCTGTTAAAATATTAATGCTGAAAAAGTTAAAAAACAAATCTGTCTAGTAAGGTTGATCCTCAGATTCCACTATTTGAACACTTGGGCATCCAACCCTGGTCTCTCACTTACTGGGCTATCTGGCTTTTATAAGGTGCCTTTGATTTCATTCTTGATTACTTGCCTTATTCAGCTGTTCCAGAATCAGGGCATCACCTCCACCCCATATGTGTCTAGACTCTTCCATGCCCAACCCTTGCTTAGGAACTGAAGGCCTGACCAACACATCACACTTCCCTCATAAAGGTACTCATTTGCTAAAACTAGGAGACCAACTTCATCTCAAGAGAGGCTTGGCTCCTTAACCCAGGACCCAGACCAGGGAACACTGCTACTTCCCCACCGAAGCAGCAAAAGTCAAATAGGTTTAACTCCAGTTCAGATGAAGGAGTAATAAACAACTATTAGCTAAAAAGAAAGCTGAGGAGGGGGTTTGAGGGGAAAGAACACCAGAAATTTTTATGAATTTGAAAGAAACAATAATAAAATTGGTTAAAAAAAAACAAAAACAAAAACAAAACACCAACAGCAGAAATAGGGACTTCTTCATGCACTCTCATTCAAAACAAAATGGCAGTGGATCCTGGGTACATCAACCACCATGTGGTGGAAAAACACAAGAACTAGCAAACTATTGGGTGGTCCTTCTCAGAGGAAAGTTGTCAGATCCATCTGACTTTGATCTCTCATTCACAGAAATAGCCTGGAGAAACTCCTCCACCCAATAAAAATAATAAATCTCATAAGCCACACACTCTGCAGGCCAGAAATCACCTCTGGTGAGAAACCTTCCTTTCCAACGCATGAAGCAAACATTAACTGTTAGAACGGTGGACTAGAAATATTACAGTGAAAATCCAAAGGAATAAAAGTCTGTGTCGCAAATCTCAGAGGTTGGGGAAGATACAAGAGAAAGGAAGAGCTAAAATCTGTATTATTCCCTGCATCAGAAAGGTATTGTTGCCAGCAATCTTTTAGGGAAACTGTCAGGAACTAAGAACATAAAACTCAGGATTTAAATTTAACCATGTTTATTCTGGTCTAGGGGCAAAACTAAAAGAGCGTAAATAAGAATATCTGTAATAATGTGAAAACCTTACTTGTAAAGTAGCAAATTCCTTTAATTCTTGGTAAAATTCATGAACAAAGGCATTTTGGGGTGACCCTGCCCACATAAGAGATTACTAATTCATGTGCACACATGCAAAATTACCATGTGAAACAAAATGTAGAATTCTAGGGTAAAGAAGACAATCTAATCTAACTCAACAGAGAGCCTCCTTTTCCTCGTTCAGCCTTTTGCAATGTTATACACTGGTGGGCATCTTTCTTGTCTAGAACTATAGAAAACAGTGCTTGGAACTGAAGGACCTGGACTTGATTCTTGGTTCCACTACTTAGTGGGTAGCTACTATTTGACTATACCACAACATGTTCTCTTACTGAGCTTTAGTTTTCATTCATGAAATGGAGTTAATGAATAGTGTCTAATTTACTTGTTATCATAAATATCAAATTAGATACTCCATGTAAAGTATCTGGTACATGACCACTACTCTACAAAGGCTATTATAAAAAACATATATTCCATATTTATACATTAATAAATGTTGGTAAATATGAACTCCTTAATCAATGGCTTGCAGTACTGTTGGCTCAGGTAAGTCATCTAACCACTCTGAGCTTCCACATTCGTAAAATACAGATTATGCTACCTGTCCAGTCTACAATCCATAGATTTTCCACACTATCGAGAGTGGGAGCTCATCAGCCCAATTTCTGTACTGCCACATGCATTAGTTTGCTGGGGTTGCCCTAACAAAGTACTATGAAAAGGGTGGCTTTAACAACAGAAATTCCTGTTGAAGACTAGAGGTGCAAGCCCACGAGTGTTTCATTCTATAACCCGTAAGGGACAACGTCTTCCAGGCCTCTCCCCTAGCTTCGGGTGGGTTACCAGCAATCTTTGGGGTTCCTTAACCAGTAGAACATCATCTTGATCACTGCCTTCATGTTCACATGATGCTCTTCTCCCTTGGTGCATGTGTCTGTCTCCAAATTACTGCTTTTTATAGGACATCAATCAGATTGGATTAGAGCTACCCTAAATGACTTTGTTTTTAACTTGTACTTCTGTAAAAATCCCTGTCTCCAAATAAACTCACGCTCCAAGGTATTCAGGGTTAGAACTTCAAAATATGTATTTTGGGGTGACACAATTTAACCCACAACACCATGCTCCATCAAAAAAGCCAGCAAATCAGGGCACACAGAGGGGGTCTGGGGCAACACCTGCATTTAAGTCCAAGAGAACTCTAATCCAATTCCTGGCCAGAGAGACTCTGTCTGGTCCCAGGTAACAAATTTGAACAGCTACTTCTGCACCACCCATCTATTTTCTCCACAGGAAAGGTTGCCAGATAGGACACCCAGTTAAATTTAAATTTCCAATAAACAATGGACAATTTTTCAGCCCTGGCATATCCCATGAGCCTCCTGTATTTTTATTTCCTAAGCTGGCCCTCTATCCACAGGTGGGCTGTATTGCCATGCTGAGCTCTCAAGGTCAGGCAGCATTACCTAAATGTCTCCCATAAGAACAACCTGAGGTACTTGATATGAATACAAATTCCCAGGCTCCATCCCAGACCCAGAGAATCATGTTCACCATTGAAGATGTCTGGAAAGCTACATTTAACCAGTAGCTCAAGTCATCCTTTTCAAAGACATCTGGGAAGCAATGGATTAGATGAGGACAAGGAACAGTTAAGAGTTATTAGTATAAGAAGTGAAAGGGAGAATGATAAAGTGAAAACAAAATCAAAACATAAACTGGTGGGATTAACAAATGCTTTTCTAATTCAGAATATGAGGATGTGGGAGAAATGACTAGATAACTACAAAAATGCTTATCTTCTGGGGAGGTGGAAGTGGATGTAATCATTGTATTAGTAAGACTATTTTCCTGTGGGCCTATTCCAATGCCAAGTGTAAACCCGCTAAACTCAGAGTACACTATGACCAAGGCCACCCTCTTCAAGGAAATAAGACCTTCTGCTCAGTCCCTCCTGGCACTATGCCTTCAACACTACCTGGGGTCTACCTAGGAAGGTGCTCCCTCTGCCTCTGCATTCTCAACCTCCCTGGCACAGGGAAATAATCTTCCTCCCTACAAGTATAGGCTCTGAGGGCAGAACTGTGCCTAGTTTGTGGGTGGTCTAGCTGTAGCTCAAAGCACTGAAATATGTTTCCAACACTGAAAAAATAACAAGCAAAACCAAGGCAAAAACCACACTAAAATAAAATCTGTGTTTTATGTTGATCTCAAATAAAGCACCTAAAGCATTTAAATAAATCTCACTGACTGCATAAGCAATAATAGCTTAGATGTAACTAGTGGCCTTTTAAAGCAAAACAACATTGGTTTACAAAACTAAATTACAGCGGGTAAGTAAAGACTCATTGGATTAATTCGAAAAGATGCTGAAGGCTGGACGGTCTGACCCATTTTTGGTCCCATCATCAATTCTGATTTCCTAATCCCAATTTTCTTCTTGTACTAGATGTTTAGAAGGATTTCTGAGCTCTGTGTAATTTGAACTCTGTCCCATAGGGGCTTAAATTCAACAAGAGTAATACACACACACACACACACACACACACATACATATACATACAATTTCATAACAAATCACACATACACACATTCATTATATTACAGATTATTTTAGCTTTAGGGTTTTAATTTATGGTGTTTGCATTTTTATTTCATATGGTTTGTTTATTAGAAAAGGATGTAGCAACAACTAAGGGGGAACAGCCAGAACGTTCGAAAATTCATTGAAACAGATCTAACGTCTGGTACTCATTCAATCACAGTGTAGCATAATACCCAAGGATGCAACTTCTAGGGTTCAATATGAATCATATTCTCATGACTGAAGCAAAACCACTACTTTCACGGAAAATACAAATGAAAATTCCTCTTAGAAAAATAACCAAGAAATAAGAGTATTTATTTTTTTTTTAGTATTTAAATTTTAATAAAAAGAACTGTCACATTGCAATCACTTTGAGACAAACAATGGAATTTGATTTAATATGTAATGCAGTCTATTCGTTAGAAGATTATTACTTAGGATTAAAATATTTATTGTATAAGTCAACTTCTTGTTAACTGGAGGAAAACTTTTTCCCTAAAGACACTGTGATATCTGAAGGTTTTATAATGCTTCATTGTTTCCACATATATTTTTATTTTTTGTAAATAATCTAAGGATAAAAAAACTAAGTATTTCTGCCAAGTCACACAGTTGGTTTATGAAATAGCTGCTTTTAAAACTAGATCAAGTGATGTCTAGACCAGTGTACCTTTTCATTTGCCAACCAGTCAAGATTCAGCAAGGAGTTCGTTTTAATTGTTTGATTAAATTCGTATTTATAATTCCTATCTTAAACAAAATGTGACATTTTTAACCAATGCTAAATATTTTCAAGTAATTACACTTAGGCCCATCCAAATGTGATAAATACAGACAGAATTCAATTCTTATTATGGTGATCTGCATATTCAAGACTGTCATTTACCTTCTAGTGAAAAATACATTAACCTTTCTGTCCGGAGCTGCACGCCCCGGCCATAGCAAATAATAATTGACGATTAAAAACGCCTGAGCTTTATTCATTTCCACCTTACACCTCCTCCCTATCTTTGCCTTTTCCCCTGTATTAATACCTCATAAAAGATGGCGCTCTTCCTGCTTCTTCTTCACCCATTTTTCCCGCGCCCGCGAAAATTGCTACCTGACAGCGCAGGCGCCACATGACGTTCAACCACGCTACCAATACCTACCTGGCCGCACCCTCCGTGATGAGATCATCTCTGCCTCTGGCCCAACCCCTTCCCCTCCAAGTGTATATAAGGAACTGCATTACCGCCATTAGAGAGAGAGACTTGCTCAGAGCACTGTCTTGTCTCCATTTCTCGTATCTCTTGTTCCCCAAATTCCCACCCCCTCTTCCAGGGCCTGCTTCGACGATCCCGCGGGCCGGGATACCTTTCTTTTGTCTCCATTCAATAATTCTGGTATTTGAAGTGGTAGAGAAAAAAAAATCAACTTTCAGAAGCCTACATGATTTATTTAGATTTCATACAGTGGTAGTTTGTTCTGTGCCCAATGGTTATGCTGGAGTTCCCAGAAGGCCTTTCACTGGTAAGGTTCTGGGTTAATATTGGCTCTAGAAGAAATCTGCACAAGTTTTGGAGCAGAAATGAAGCTGCAGCCAGTACTCTCTGAATGAAGGTCATCATGGGGAGAAGTGGTGGCAGAGCCATGGATGCCAGCATTCCCAGCTCATCCTTACTCTTCTCCATTCTGTGTCCAGCTCTTCTGCCCCAATGGACCCTGCTGACCAACAGTGGCATGGCGCCCACAAGCAACTACTTGGCAGCAAACCCACAGAAGCAGCTGCTACACAGAGGCATGTTCCCCAAGGCCCTCAGGGACCTTCCCATTCCCATCCACCTCGGGTGGTGGGCTATGCTCAACTTCTGACTCCCTGGCTGCTGACTCCTCTGATGCCCCCACTCCCCACTGCCCCTCCCCACCGCCACCCAGCTCCTCACACACGGGGGAGCTCTCATTCCTGTAATAACCCCCTAGTCCCATGGCTCCCAGTGGTTTGGCTTCCCTTGATTAACTCTTAACTGCTGCACATACCTCCTAGTCCACAATTGTTGGATGACTACCTAGGAGTATTTTTTGTTTTGTCTTTTGGAAGTTTTTATTACTATTTTTTTCTTCATAGTCACTTTTTAAAATTTTTTTAATGTTATGTTCCATATAACATAAAATGTATCATCTTAACTAATTTTGTTTTTGTTTTGAGACAAGGTCTCACTCTGTCATCCAAACCGGAGTGCAGTGGCACGATCTCGGCTCACTGCAGCCTCTACCTCCTGGGCTCAAGTGATTCTCCTGCCTCAGCCTCCCAAGTAGCTGAGACTATAAGCACATGCCACCATGCCCTGGACAAATTTTATATTTTTATGGAGACAGGGTGTCGCCATGTTGCCTGGGCTGATCATCTTAAACATTTTTTAAGTATACAGTTAAGACATATTGAATGATTCATATTGTTGTGCAACCATCACCAACCATCAATCTCTAGAACTTTTTCATCTTGCCAAATTGAAACTCTATACCCATTACACAATAACACCCCAATTGCATCTACTCTCAATGCCTGGGAATCACTATTTTACTTTCTGTTTCTATGATTTTGACTACTGTAAGTACTCATATATGCGTTATAATATGTATGTATAATTTCATATGAGTTATAATTACATAATGTGTTATGCATCTGTTATAATCTGTCTTTTTGTGACTGGCTCTTTTCTCTTAATATTAATATCCTCAAGGTTTATTTATGGTGCAGCATTTGTTAGAACTTCCTTCTGTGTTCTAGTGTATATCAGACTCTGACTGATAAGAAGGTGCTTACTTCTTCCACTTTGTTATTTTTGTCCCTCATTTTCCATATCACTACCTTCTTTTGTGTTTAGATGTTTTTTTTGTGGTGAAATAATGTCTACATTCCTTTCTCATTTCCTTTTGTAGATAAATGGTCCCTGACTTTTAATGTTCAACTTATAATTTTTAACTTTATGGTGGGTTTATTTGGGCATAACCCCATCATAAGTTGAGGAGTGTAAGGACAACGGTCCAACTTACAATTTTTTGACTTTATGATGGGTTTTATCGGGGTATTAAATGCATTTTCAGCTTAGATATTTTCAACTTACAATGGGTTTATTGGGAAGTAGCCCCATCATAAGTTGAGGAACATCTGCGTATTTTATATGTATTTTCTTCGTGGTTGCATTGGAAATTATATTGAATCCTGAACTTACAGCACTCTAATTTGGATTTATACCAGCTTAATTCTAACAACATACAAAAACTCTGCTCTCCTTTAAATCTGTCCTCACTCCTTTCAGCTGCTTATATTGCAAAATTATACCTTTATATATTATGTGTTCCAAAACATGAACTAAAAAAAAAAAAACAAAAAAACAAACTTAAATGCATCAGTCTCTTAAATTATATAGAAAACAAAACATGGAGTTACAAACCAAAGTTATAACAACACTAGCTTTTAGACTAACAATTGCCTTTTAAAAAAATGTTAGTCGTTACTCTCTAAAACCATGTAGAAAACAAAAAGTGGAGTTACAATCTGTTGTTACAATACTACTAGCTTTAATAATTTCCCATGCCTTTATCTTTACTGAGATGTGTATTTCTTCAAAGGGTTTCAGGTTATTGTCTAGTGTCCTTTCACGCCAACCTTCAGGACTCTCTTTGGTATTTGTTACAGGGTAAGTCTGGTGGTAACAAACTCCCTCAGCTTTTGTTTACCTGACAATGTCTTATTTTCTACCTCACTTTTGAAGAACAGTTGTTTTGTTAGATGTAGGTTCTTTGGCTTTCCGTTTTTTGTTTTATTTATTCTTTTTCCTTCTATGTTGGCCCACTGGCTTCTGGGCTCCAAAGTGTCTGAGGAGAAATCTGTGGAGAATCTCGTTGCGGCTCCTTCGCATGTGAAGAGTTGCTTCTCTCTTGCTGCTTTCAAGATACTCTTTTTTTCTTTTGACATTTTGATTATAATGTGTCTCAACGTGGGTCTCTGAGATCATCCTACTCAGAGTTCACTGGGCTTCTGGGATGTTTACATGCATGTCTTTCATGAAATGTGGGAAGTTTTCCACCATTACCTCTTCAAATATTCTCACTGCCCCTTTCTCTCGTCTGGAATTTCCAGAATGCACATGTTGATCTGTTTGATGGTGTAAGGTTCCACAGGTCCCTTATACTCCATTCACGTTTCCTCATTCTTTTTTCTTTCTGTTCCTCAGACTTGATAATTTTAATCATCCTATTTTCAAATTCAAATTCTTTCTTCTGACTACTCACATTTGTCTTTGAATCTCTCTAGTGAATTTTTCATTTCAGTTATGGTATTTTTCAGCTTTAAAATTTATTTTTGGCTTCTTTATAGGTTGTCTACTTCTTTCTTAATATTTCTATTTTGTTTATACATTGTTTTCTTGACTTCCCCAAGTCTTCCTTTAGTTCATGAACATCTTTACGACAGTTATCTTAAAGTCTTTGTCTAAAATATAGGCCATCAGATTTTTGTCAGGAAGTTTGTTGGTTTTAGTTTTTCCTTTCAATGGGACATTTTCTTGTTTCTTTGTATGCCTTGTGATTTTTGGCTGAAAACTGGACATTTGAATCTAATAATGCAGTGATCTGGAAACCAAATTTTCTTCCTTCCCAAGGGTTTGCTGCAGCTTTTGGTTTTGTTTTGTTTTGATTTGACTTGATTGATATAGGCAGTCTCTAAGTCAATGATCTGCCTGAGGCGTAAACTTAAGGTCCTCTCAGATCTTTTCTGAGTCTCTGCCTCTTCCTGGCCATATATAGTGACTTTCTTTTTTCTTTTTCTTTTTCTTTTCTTGAAATGGAGTTTCGCTCTCGTTGCCCAGGCTGGAGTGCAATGCCGCAATCTCGGCTCACTGCAACCTCTGCCTCCCGGGTTCAAGCAATTCTCCTGCCTCAGCCTCCCGAGTAGCTGGGATTACAGGCATGCATCACCACACCCGGCTAATTTTGTATTTTTAGTAGAGACGGGGTTTCTCCATGCTGGTCAGGCTGGTCTTGAACTCCTGACCTCAGGTGATCCGCCTGCCTCAGCCTCCCAAAGTGCTGGGATTACAGGCATGAGCCACCGTGCCTGGCCCACATGTAGTGTATTCCTTACTTCCCTCATACATGTCCGGTTGCTTTGGAATACCCTACTTTCCAGAATCTGGCTCCCAAAATGGAAACAGAAAAAAATGAAGGAGCGAAAAAAGGACTGAATCTTTATTTTTTTCTTTACGAGATGGGGTCTCGCTATATTGCCCAAGCTGGTCTTGGAGTTCTGAGCTCAAGCAATCCTCCCACCTTGGCCTCTCAAAGTGTTGGGATTATAGGTATGAGCCACCATGCCCAGTCCTGGACTAGAACTTTAAATTCCCCGAAACTCACATCAGGTGAAGGAGGAGGGGCTTGCAACAATGCAGGGAGGGCACAAAAACAATGGTTGCCCACCACTTTGTCTGCAGCTCTTGATCAAAAGCAGCAATCAGTCCCCATATCTCCAGTATCTGGATCCTTATTGCACACCCTGCATCCTGCAAGCTGCCTGCAAGCTTCTCTTAGACCAAGTGCATGGCTGCCTACCCCAAGGCTGAGGGATAGGGGTGTGTAGCTGCTACCATGCTAAGGACCAAACATAACCACAATTCAGCATCCTAGCCTTCCCCTGGAAACTGTACACCGTTAGGAGATTCAGAGTTCCAAAACAGTTACATCAAACAGGTTCTGTCACTGCATTTGTTGTCTAGTTGGTGCTTTCTACTCTGCCATCTTCCCAGAATCCTCTTCTGCATAGTCACTTTTCAGACTATAATTTCTAATCCCAGAAGGACTTATGTTTATTATGAAAAAACAAAGCAAGCTCAACTCTGGTCCAGGATATAAATGCACATGGGCTTCAGTTTCATTTGTTTCATAGGGAGGGTTACAAGCACTTCTGAATAAAACTCATTTTCTATTTAGAAGCAGAATCTTTGTTACCAGAATTTTCTCCTGTTCTCAGACGCTGTGTTCAAGTATATAGAAAATGCAATCATGATTGAGAAATCAAACTAAAGCATATAGGAGCAGAAAATCATCTCACCTTCTTCAGTAAATATATAAGAAGCACTGTGAAAGCAGCAAAGCTAAAAGGGGAACATCAAGATCAATCTCTGAACACTTCTAAAATGGTATGTATTACTAATATTCAATTATAAAATCTCAAAGGAACTAAGGCTGAGTAAAGTAATGAACATGTATTTACCAATTCCAGCAGCACTTTATTCAAGAACACATCTCCAAATAATGATGCTTGGGAAGATTAAAGGAGAGACTGTTTCAAAGACTAACATCCTCAGGAAAGCTTTGAAATAGAAATTAAGTTATTCACCATTAAAGTTGTTCATGTGTGTGTGTGTGTGTGTGTGTATGTGTTTTAGAGAGAGCAAGAGTGAGAGAGAGAATGACAGGGGAGGTGTTTTTGATTTGGCTGTTCAAATATAGACATTTGGCATCGATTTTTGGTGAATAGGCCTGGCAAGTAGATATGTTAAAAATAATTTGATTTTTCCACCCTGAAGTCACATATTCAAACTTGCACATCCTCCCTCAAAAAACTGGTAACTTCCTGTTACAATGAATGTCATTCAGTCTATAGAACACAGTGACAGCCAAGGTGGAAGACAAAAAATGACTTACTACTTATGGAAAAAGCACTATGACCACCACTAAGCATATGGCTGCTCTCCTGGATGGGGTCTGTTCCAGTATACTCTTCATCCATCACCCATTTAGACCACCCAAATGACCTGCCATCACCCCCTTGCCAATAATCATTCTTCTGTTACTGCCTTTTGGAAAGCTCCCTCTTTTCTATCTCTCCCTTTTTGTATGCCATACCCATATTATCATTTGTTTTTACTCTACACTCTGTCTTTAAGCAATTTCACCAATATTATGGTTTTATATAGAATCTATATGTAAATAATGGTCAATTTTACGTCTCCATTCCAGATTCCTTTTTCAAACTCCAGATATAGCTATATATTCAACTGCCTGCTTGGGAATTCCCCTTTGATATCTCACAGGCATTTCAAAATAACATGTTCAAACTGGAACTCCAGAACTTCTTTCTCAAATAGTTGCCTCTTCCAGTCTTCCACGTTCAGTCCATTGTACCTTATCCATAAACCTGGGAACTATTAATGTCTCCCTCTCTTACTCACACCTCATAGCTAAACTCAGTTTATTAATGGCCCAATAAATACATTGTGTATGTGCACGTGTGTGTGTGTGTGTGTGTGTGTGTGTGTGTAGCCACCAAGTGATTTCTTTAAGTAGCCTCTTCTCTGGTCCCTCCACTTAAATTCTGAACCTCTATAATCTGTTCTCCACACAGCACCTACTAATCCTTTGGAAATGCACCTCAGCAAATCAGATGATGTCATTTCACTGCTAAAACCTTGAGATAAAGTTCAACATTTCTAACTTGTCCATTTATAAAGACAGTAATAATCCACAGTGTTAGAAGTCAGGGGGACAATGGTTACTGTAGATGAACACCTGAAAGACAAGAACCTAGTTTCTGGCTGAGGCAGGCAGATCACTTGAGACCAGAAGTTTGAGACCATCCTGGCCAACATGGCAAAACCCCATCTTGATTAAAAATACAAAATTAGCTGGGCCTGATGGCACATACCTGTGGTCCCAGCTACTTGGGAGGCTGACGCATGAAAATTGCTTGAGCCCCGGAGGCAGAGGTTGCAGTGAGCTGAGATTGCGCCACGGTACTCCGGCCTGGATGACAGAGAGAGACTCTGTCTCAAAACAAACAAATAAACAAAACAAAACAAAACAAAAAACCAAAAAACAACAAAACAACTAGGAAAGAAAAGAGAAGAACGCAGTTTCTGAGTTGCTAGAAAAGCTGTTTCTTAATCTGAGTGCTGGTGACACAGTTATGTCCAATTGTTAAAAATCACTAAACTATACACTGAAGATTTGTTCATTTTCTTGTATATATGTTATAGTTGAATAAAAATATTAAATAAAAATCCAAAAGGAAAAAAACAGTCTCTGCAAATGGAGGCAATAGTCGCAGAAATACTATCTTCATACATGTACATCACCAAAAGGGCTACTTAATATGTATCTGTCTCTCAGACCAGTCTCTGCCCACATGCCTGTTCTCCTATCCTCTCCTGGCCTCTCTCTCTCTCACCCACACAGAGCAAGCACCAGTGAGACAATCATCTCTAGACTTCAAAGAAAACCCCAACGTTCATATAATAATACATGAGCTCCAATGGACATTACCTTGTCATGAATATGAAAGAGGACATGTCTCACTGATTTTCAGTATATGTTTGCTACTGAAACTATTACAAATTATGCAATACCTAGAGGATAATGATTTTCCATTTTAGTATTTAACTTTCAGGACACAAATTTACACACATGATAAAATATTCTATCATGTGTTTATAAAACATTCCCTTAAGAAACGTTACTCATTTTCTTAACTTCTACAGCACATAACTTAGGCAGGGATACTACAGTAAGATGTTGAAAAAGAAAGTTTGTATTTTCCTCCTTTACCAAGAAGTCTATTAGCAAAAAACAAGGTGACTGCATGAAGAGAAACTTGGAAATGACTACTATACAGGTGTTGCTTAAAAGTGACATATCTGACAGGGGAACAGATGCTTCAGGGAAAACTCTTTGAATAAGCACACAGTTAATGACACTCAGCCTCATCATTAAATTTAACAGCAGCCTTTTTCACTCAAGTAGCCCATATATGATGTGCCACTAGCAATATCTACTTACGGTGCTGGTGCTGTTATTTGCATACAGCATCAGAACACGGCCATGTGACAGTACTGATCAGGAGAGAAGCCTTGTGCTTCTCACAGCTTACTAAAGCAGCAGAATCATTAGCACTGACATATTTCACTACAGCAGTTGGAAGACTATCTTTTAAATGGTAGGAGCCATCAAAAAATGGGTTTCATTCCATCACTTTACATATTGGCCTTAGAAATTGGCTTTAGAATAATTTCATGGTTTTTTGCCACTTTTTTTTTTTTTTTTTTCTAAGGATTGGGCCAACAAGGTAGCATCTATGTGCCAAATTCTACATCGTATCAATTGAAAGGAGACAGGCTATTTAATTTTAAACCCTCTCAATAAAAGTTATTACGGGCAAAATGTTGAAGACTAGAATACTGAGAAGGTAAAGCAGAATTGTAATGGTTCTCTACAATAGTAAGAACAGAGGGTGCTAGCGTCTCTAATCATTGAGCGTTTTATCAATGCTTAAAGCAGACACAGTATAGTCATAAAAGTAAATATTTATGTTACCTTGATCAGATCGCTTAGGTCCTCTTTAACTGTTTCCTTATCAGCAAAATGAGGATAATAGTAACAACTTCATAGAGTTATGAGAAAAAAATTTTTTTTTAATGTTTTTTTGAGACAGAATTTCACTCTGTCGCCCAGGTTGGAGTACAGTGGCAGGATCTTGACTCACTGCAACCTCTGCCTCCTGGGTTCAAGTCATTCTCCTGCCTCAGTCTCCCAAGTAGCTGGGATTATAGGCATGGGCCACCATGCCCAGCTAATTTTGTATTTTTCAGTAGAAATGGTTTTTCACCATGTTGGCCGGGCGGCTCTCCAACTCCTTACCTTGGTGATCCGCCTGCCTCGGGCTCCCAAAGTTCTGGGATTACAAGCATGAGCCACCGCGCCCAACCAGAGAATAAAAATAAAATTATTGACATAGAAACTGCTTAGCATTGTACCAGGTAAATATCATTTCACCAGTAAGTGGTATTAAAAAGCAGCATCATTCTGTTCACAAGATCCACTGCAGCAAGAACAAGACAAATTATGCCCTGAAAATAACACCTCATTAATAAGATGCACTATGGTGTGGTGGCTAAAGAATTAGAGGGCCGGGAGCAGTGGCTCAAGTCTGTAATCCTAGCACTTTGGGAGGCTGAGGTGGGTGGATCGTGAGGTCAAGAGATTGAGACCATCCTGGCCAATATGGTGAAACCCCGTCTCTATTAAAAATACAAAAATTAGCCAGGTGTGGTGGCGGGTGCCTGTAGTCCCAGCTACTCTGGAGGCTGAGGCAGGAGAATCACTTGAACCCGGGAGGTGGAGGTTGCAGTGAGCCGAGATTGCACCACCACACTCCAGCCTGTCAACAGAGTGAGACTCTGTAAAAAAAAAAAAAAAAAAAGAATTAGAAGAAAAAGGATCCTAGGAAACTGTGTCTTGATTGGGCTGTGTTCACTAGAGTTAGTTACTAGTGTTAGTTATATAACATGAGCAAGTCACGCAGCCCCCTGATTCTCCATTTCTATACAAATAAAATGCAGCATTTAGTAAGGTGATCTTCAAGATACCTCTTGGAACTAATATTCTGTATAGGGAAAACCCTGGGAGCCCTTGAATCTTAGCATAAGCTCCTTTGAGCAACACAAATTAGAAGAAAATTATTTTATAAAAGCTTTAATCATAAAATTATTTTAAATAGGGAATTTTATATGTAAAAATAAAAAAGTTTATATATGATTGACTTCACAAAACATTATTTTACTCAATAATTTTCACAATGAGATTTAAGTAATGTTTGATTTATCAGTACTCTCAGTAAGTAGTCCTAATCCTACTGAATCCATAGAATTTAGGAGGGACCGGGTTTCCATCTCTGACTTCAGATGCCAAGAAAAACAGTTATCAATAGTCAGGCTACTTCAGAATTATAATACCCCTTATAAAAATGAGCTCATTCTTGACAAGAACCCAGGGAAAGCCTAAGCAGGAGGTCACTGTCGCAATGGCAGTCACATTTAGAAAAGCCGCTCCACTCATGATCTAGCATGCCTACATATCTCACTCAGAGTATCCCAACTGGAGATGGCTACACAATCAAGAACGAGAATACCAAATGTCATAGGAGGCATGGTTGGAGGTGAGGGACGTGAATGAGCAGACAGAATGAAATGTACTCTATAACTAAGGAGCAAGAGAGTATCTAGAGGGATAAAGACAAGCAGAACAGGAACACACATATACAAACCAACAAGAGACAGGGAGGTAAACAGAAGCAAACAAAACAAAACAAAACTCAGTAAAAACAGTAAAAGGAGCCCAAGAAGTCCCCCATTACAGAATGCAGCTGTCACAAACTAATTATACACCCAAGAGGAGCTGGGCCATCCTTCCACACCCAGAAGTAAATGAGTAAAGGTCTGTTGATTAACAAGACTGAACCCCAAAGAGTAGCAACATTTTCATGGTTTTCTCCAAAGAATCGGAAACTTGATTTTATCGATTCATCAGACCTTTGACTAAGTCATTCATATAATCCAATCTTAAATAGACTTTTATTGTATTTTAATTACTTTTCAAATGTATTTTAATTAATGAAATAAATGTACTTTTAATTATTTTATAATTAGGAAAAGAAAGGTAATTCATGCTCATTGTAGGAAGTAAACATAATGAACACTTGCTGTAAATATTCCATCGAATATAAAATGAAAATAACTTAATCCCACCACTGAGAGAGAATAATCACTTAGATTATTTTATTTCAATTCAGTCTTTTTTCTACACATACATGAAGACTTTTTCCTATGTAATTAGGACAATACTGTAGTCCCTTACTAAAAAGGTAGACTTATCTGAATATATAACTGAAGATTGGTGGAAAAAAGACACAAAGTAAGAGCTATTTCTAGGAAAACCTCCCTGATGCTTGTTTTTCCTATATTATACATGTATGTTATCTGAGGCAACTGGGTGCCCACTAGATTCCCAAGGTCAGAAGAGGCCAGGACATGTGGCCTCATTCTCAGCCTGGCTTGTGGCAGGATTGGGAGGCCTCTGCTTTAAGGCGCTTGTCATACTAATCACTTCTTCATCTGAGCCTGCATCTTTCCACCTCCACTCATGCCCAATTCACTCCTACTGGGGGTCAGGAAATACAGTCTCTTTTCTTGTGGTGTCCCATTTGACTTACTCATTTCTGAAAAAATGTCTACAAGTGAATCAACTTTAAAGGGCCCTTGGGTGGTGATTAGGTCATGGCAGCTATTCCATCAGGAATGGGATTACTGCCCTTATAAAAGAAGCCCGAGAAAGCTTGTTCACTCCTTATGTCATGTGAATAAACAGCTAGAAGGCACCATTTTTGAAGGCAAGAGCATGCCTTCACAAGATACTGAATCTGCTGGCACCATGATCTTAGATTTCCCAGCCTCCAGAACTGTGAGTAGTAAATCCATGCTGTTTATACTCATTCTAAGGCATTTTGTAACAGCAGTCCAAGTAGAGTAAGGCACAGGTCCAAGTAGAAAACAATTTCTGAAACCATCCTCCGAACCCAAGAACACTTTCATCTGATTGAATTGTACATAACAGAGTGCCAAGGTCACAGCTCTCTTTGAGAAGACAGATTTATTTTGAGAAAGGTAGGGAGTGGGGAGGCAGGGAGTTTTCATCTCGGTGATCCCTCCTACCTTCCATCCCCAACTTGGTAATATCTGGTAAGTCTCAGTTTCCAACAGTGGTACACAGAATCCTAAACTGGAATGTTAACTGAAAAATGAATGAACCACATTAATTTGATGAGTTTACAAATCAAACGTGACTATATATATTTATTTCTAAACCAAAAAACTCAAACCATGGTTTTCATTATTGATTTAAAATAAGTATTCTTTATTTTACTTAGATTAGAAACTACTCATTTAAGCAATTACAAAAATATGCATTTTATACCAAATGAATGTATTCAACTCTTGGACTTACTAATTTGATTTGGTCAAGATTTCTTATCTGTTCTTCCTACCCCATTTTTAAATTGCATAAAATGACTTCAAAAGAAAAAAAGAAGTGAAGTATGGTGGCTCACACCTGTAATCCCAGCACTTTGGGAAGTCAAGGTGGGTGGATCATGAGGTCAAGAGATTGAGACCATCCTGGCCAACATGGTGAAACTCTGTCTCTACTAAAAATACAAAAATTAGCTGGGCGTGGTGGCAGGAGCCTGTAGTCTCAGCTACTCGGGTGGCTGAGGCAGGATAATCACTTGAACCCGGGAGGCAGAGGTTGCAGTGAGCCAAGATCATACCACCGCACTCCAGCCTGGCAACAGAGCGAGACTCCATCCCCCCGAAAAAAAGAAGCCATTTCCAATCCCTTCAATTTTATCTGTCAGTGCTCCCTTTCAGTCATTGCTCAGAATGCTATTTTTGTTTGTTTGTTTTACATATTCCCATTAAATGTTGGAGACCAGATGTAAGTGGTGGCATATCAGAGGCTACAGTGGAGAGAGAAATAAGATATTTATCAAAAGGGCCACTGGATAAAAAAAAGTTGAGGAACAAAACTTTCGAGAGTGACTATTGAAATATGCATATTTCCATGGTAATCATGCAACCAGATATGTTTTTGGGTATGCTAGTGCTTGCAGAAGGGTTGTTATAGGAAGCCATTCCCTTTCTTTCCAGGAATGATTATAAACAGTGGCAGTTTAACCATGCTAAAGAGATGGAGACATGGCAGACTTCTCACGACTGCCGATGTTAGATGTTACTTGCAAATTCTGAAATCTCCTCTGGAAATCATCAACATGATGACGATAAGAACATACTGAATGAATGCATCTCTATTCATGTCTATCTTTCCTACAAAGATGTAAGGCATTTGAGTTCATTGTTCCGATAGACACTTTAGATTCTGAATTCTAAAAATGAATAGCCAAGCAACGGTATGGGGAAATGGAAACACATGCTACTGAGAGAAGTACAGGAGTGCATTTAGGTAATATCCAGCAACGTGGAGAATAAGCATATTCATTAACCCACAATTTCACTTACAGGTAAGGTATCCTGAAGTAACTCTCACATGCGTATAAAAGGAAATAAGTGTAAATGTTCATTACAATTGCATTGTTTGTAATTGGAAACAACCCAAATGTCCATCACCAGATGAATGAATAAGTTGTAAATTCACATTATGGAATACTATAGAGCTATTAAAATAAGTAAGACAGATATATGGACAAATATGGATAGGTCCATAAAAGAAAACAGTGAGTGAAAAGAGCAAAGCTGGAAAATATTTGAGAGTATAAAACCAGTATTTAATATTATAAACTTACAAAACATACACATAGAGAAAAAAGATACACAACAGATTCATGCAGCAGTGACTTCTGGTAGAGAAGCAGGGGAAGAGAACCTGGTAGGAGGTGATAGGGAACTTCAACTTTATCTGTAACATATTATTTCATTAAAAAAACAAAAAGAATCTAAAGAGCACATGACAAAACTAAGATTGTTTATTCTCTGAGGAAAATTTACCAGTGTCAGTTATCTTACCTATTGTATATATATTTTAAAACACAGGGTCTCACTATGATGCCCACGCTGGTCTTGAACTCATGGCTCAAAAGATCCTCCTGCCTTGGCCTCCCAAAGTGCTGAGATTGCAGGTGTGAGCCACCGTACCCAGCCTACATTTTGTATTTTATGTGTTATTTTTATTTGTCAAAAACTAAAGTTTAGAAGTGTATAACTTAGAGTAGAAATTAAATTAACCATTATCTCTATAATGGGGCCAGTTGTTAAACCTGTAACACTCAAACGTGAAGTGAAAGAACTTCTTCAAACTTCCCAAATGGAAAATATCTGATTCAGAAGAGTAGCCTTTAAAAAGAAAAGCATCACTAAAACTTCTTTTATAAAACCAGAGCAGCTTACATTTAAAACCTGTAAAAAAAATTTGAAGTATTAAAAAGTTTCTCCCTGATGACACATAAAGAGATATCCATTATATGTTTAAAACACAGCAAAATAATAATAATAATAATAATAACAATAATAATTGTAGGCTAAAAGGTTAATTCTTCCAAGTTCTAGTACTGGTAAATTTACCACTGTTAATTTAGGAAGACCATCTGAATGGTATGGTAAGGAGAAAATATACTGATTTTATAAAACAATACCTGACCAAAAAATAGTTAAGGTAATTTTTAAAAGAATCAAATAGTTGAGGTCAATAATATGCTGACCCAGAAATTAATGCATCAGCCTGTCACTAAAATGACACTTTAGATACTTAGTGTGCAGTCAATAAGCTAATGAACTACCAAGATCCTTGACAGTAATTCCATTCTCTCTTTGATTAAAATGTACTCAGCACACAATTACATGTCAAAAATATGAAACATATTTCTTTTCTATGTATTTATAATTCCATTTATAATCGCACCATTTGAATGCTTCGACAAGGACTGCATTATTAACATAAAATAATGTTAACTTCTGCTCCAGTAAGAAACAACTCAATCTTTTTGTTCACATACTACTACACAATTACTTATGATCATCATCATCATCATCGTGAGTTCTTGCGCACTTACTTCATGCCAGAACTGTGCTTAGCTCTCTGCATACATTTCTTCATTTTTATCCCTATCGCAACTCTATGAAGTTAGTTCTGTTATTATCCTCATTTTGCAGATTAGGCAATCGAGGATGGAGATACTAAATATATCATCTCAAGGCACACAGATTTAGCAAATAGGAGAATAGTTGCTTCATCTGACTACAGAAGTATGTAACCACTGCATATTCTACATACTATCAGATAGAAAGCCTTAGAAACAACATAAATAAGTGTAGCTATGCCCAGAACAAAAAATTTTGCAATGACATATTTACATTGTGAAATTTACATTATCCTTCCCCCACGGTCAGGCCCTCCCCACCGAAACAATCCAGTCATATATCCCTACACATATATCCTGTACTCTTTATTGTGATTATTGAAAAGCAGTTGCTACAGGAATGAGATATAAATTGAACCATTCAGTTAGACAGTGGGGGAGCAAGCATGTTGAATGCTATTGTTCTTTTGCTTTGAGGGAAGCAAAAGGCCAGCGAACACCTCATGGCACTAGGCTGTAAACTGCATTCAGTGCAGCAACTTGAATGAATCATGATTATCTAACTGACTCCAGTCAAAACCCCAAAGAATTAGTACATTATTAAGATGTCCTAATGTGCTTCTTTTGTGATGCCAAGTCAAAAATACCAGCTATTAAAAATGAGGCAGCACTAAGAGCTGCGTTTTTGGGATCATTCCAGACCCACCTACAGGGTAATGCTAGTCTGCTTTCAACAGCTGTTTCTACTTACCTAAGGTAAGGCAGGTGCAGGACAAAAGAAGCCAACGTCTCTGCACCTGCTCCCTCAAATTCAACTCAGGTAAATCAGTAAAAGTGACCTTTGTGAACCTGTCACTAGGAGCAGATGTTTAGTGAAAGACCAGGAGGTTTTCATCCACTTGACTTTGCCTGAGTTTAATTCATTCAATTTAACCAATCTGATCAGATTCTATTGACAGATGCTTAAGGCAACTGCTTCCAAAAAAAGTTGGCTTATCTAGGAAAATGCTATCAGAAAATACTGGAACAAAATCTTTCCAGGCCAAGCTGGAAGTGGATAGTTAATATGAGGTAAATAAAACCTCCTTAGAATCAATTTTAAAGTGAGAACTGCTTTGTTAAATCTGGATGATTGTGTAGATGGAGAAAAGTTATGAGTACATGTTTTGTGTAATTTTTATGACAGGAAACCTCAAACATATATATATATATAAAATATATATATAAATATATAGTATGGTATAATTAATCCTCATGCTCTTATCAGTCAGCTTCAACAAGTATCATCCCTTGGTCACCTAGCCACATGCTCTCACCAAGGATTTTGAGGCAAATCTCAGATATGTCATTTTACCTATAAATATTTCATGATTACCATACCTTAAAAAGTTTTAAAATAATTTTTATATTTTATCGGTATTCAATTTTGTACCTGTCTTATAATTGTCAACTTTTAAACAGTTTGTTTGAATGAGGATCCATATACAGTCCACATATTGCAATTCTCTTTTAAGTCTCTTTTCATCTGTGAAGGAGTCCCCACTTCTGTCTCTCTCCCTCTCCCTCCCTACTGCTCCCCACCTCTTTCTTAGTTGAAGAACTGTGTCTTAGGTTCAGTAAAGAGTTTCACAGTCTGGATTTTACTGACTGCATCCTTGAAGAACGGGAATGTCCCCAGGTCTCTTCGTTACCTTAAACAAATTTAAGTTCAACTTTTTGGTAAGATTTCTCTGTCGGGGAGACGGTGCAAACATTTATTTTTAATACAGACACATATGCAACAAGAACAAGTCACACAAGTGCAGCAGAAGAGGGAAGACATGAAAAAATAGCAACTCTAAGGATGCTGCAGTAATTGAAAGTAGAGTTGAGAAAAAAACAACTCTGTAGACAAGACTAAAATTAAAAAAGAAAAACAGATGACCATGAGAAAAGCAGAAGAGTCCCCTATGCATGTAAGAAATAAGCAGGATGGGCTGGGCGCGGTGGCTCACACCTGTAATCCCAGCATTTTGGGAAGCCAAGGAGGGCAGATCATGAGGTCAAGAGATGAAGACCATCCTGGCCAACATGGTGAAATCCTGTCTCTATGAAAAATACAAAAATTAGCCGAGTGTGGTAGTACATGCCTGCAGTCCCAGCTACTCGGGAGGCTGAGGCAGGAGAATTGCTTGAGCCTGGGAGGTGGAGGTTGCAGTGAGCCGAGATTGCACCACTACACTCCAACCTGGGCAACAGAGCAAGACTCCGTCTGAAAAAACAGAAAAGAAAAAAGAAATAAGCAGGATGGGCAACAAAGAGTGAGATGGAATAAGAAGCAGAGGACGACTGACAGGCCACCCGGTGTCTGTCGGGTACTTTCACAGGTATCAGCTCCCATGATCTGCACTCCAAGGGGAGTGTTATTAACTCACAGTAAGGACAGGCTGCAGCAGCATGCCCACCTTCCTGCCGCTAACAAATGATCATGTCAGAGCTCAAGCCAGACCCTTCCAACTCTTACTCAGTTCAAGATCACTAGTGCTAGAGAGTGGTGAGGAGATAAGAAAAGGACTGAGACACTGGGCCATGATTACACCTCATTACTGTCTTGTAGAAAAATTCCTTCCAACCCTCAAAATGAACACACCATACTGCCTGTAACTCATGCAGTAGCCATGTAAATTACTGGTTAAGCCAAGAGCTCTGAGGCCAGAATGTCTGGGTTTAAAGCCTGACTCTGTCATCTACTACTTTTGTGCCTAGGGTAGCGAGGGAAAGGGGAGGCGCAAATTATTTATCCTTTCACCTGTTTTCTCATCTGTGAAAGGAGATAATTACAGCACCTCCATCTTTTGTGAGGATTAAACGAGTTAATGGAAAAAAAGCATTTAGATGAGGAACTAAAATATGGTAATTGCTTCATAAATATTCAATAGTATTATCTTAAGTTACTATTGTTTTTATTATTATATTGAATTTTTAAGCTATTATTGGTCACCAATAAGAATTACAAGATGACTTCTTGTCTGATGCCTTTACTTATCATCTAAATGCAACGTTTCCCAAACAATTTGATGCAAATCGCCTGATGCACTAATTAAAAAGACTAATGGTATGACAGCATCTCAGAACTGCTGAGGCAGAATCTCCCCAGGGTAAGAGTGTAGAAAACAAATTTTAAGCCAACCTCCACGAACGTCAAAGAAACAGTAGAGAGCTCAGGAGAGAAAAACCTGGAATGTCACCAGAAGGTTCTGATAACCACTACATTTATTTTCCATCAGATTGTATAAAATTACAATAGCCATCAATAGAAAAATGTGATTTTATAAAACGTTTTTACTTTTCTGAAAATACATGGAATTATCTATTGCTCACTGATTTTTCCACATCTATTGCAGAGTACTTTTTTCCTCATGAATGTGTACAGTGTTCCAATCCAGGCACTAACGATTTTATCACTAGAGAGGAAGTTCTTGAGAAGGAAAACTCCATAAGCACTACTTGTACATCTTGCTTAGAGGCTACAAATTGATAATAAGCAATAAGAAACATCAAGATGTAGCTTACAGCACTAGTGATTAACAAACATAGTATGTACATTGTAAAACATCAGGCAGTAACTGCCCAAGGCGAGTGCTAACAATCCCATAAATATACAGGTGTTTTGTCACTGCGTGACTATCATCTTCAAAACTCAGGATTATTTTTTTCTTTCATATCATTAACTAGAAGTTTTTACTTGATGGAAAATCTACATAAAGGGAAATGCAGCCCGGGCACAGTAGCTCACGCTTGTGATCTCAGCACTTTGGGAGGCCAAGGCAGGAGGATCACTGGAGTCCAGGAGTTTGAGACCAGCCTGGTCAACAAAGCAAGACCTTATCTCTAAACATTTTTTTTTTTTTTTTTTACTCATCAAGCTACCAATGACTTTCTTCATAGAATTGGAAAAAACTACTTTAAAGTTCATACGGAATCAAAAAAAAGCCTGCATCACCAAGACAATCCTAAGCAAAAAAGAACAAAGCTGGAGGCATCACGCTACCTGACTTCAAACTATACTACAAGGCTACAGTAACCAAAACCGCATGGGACTGGTACCAAAACAGAGATACAGACCAATGGAACAGAACAGAGGCCTCAGAAATAACACCACACATCTACAACCATTTGATCTTTGACAAACCCGAAAAAAACAAGAAATGGGGAAAAGATTCCCTATTTAATAAATGGTGCTGGGAAAATTAGCTAGCCATATGTAGAAAGCTGAAACTGGATCCCTTCCTTACACCTTATACAAAAATTAATTTAAGATGGATTAAAGACTTAAATGTTAGACCTAAAACCATAAAAACCCTAAAAGAAAACCTAGGCAAGACCATTCAGGACATAGGCATGGGCAAAGACTTCATGACTAAAACATCAAAAGCAATGGCAACAAAAGCCAAAATTGACAAATGGTATCTAATTAAGCTAAAGAGCTTCTGCACAGCAAAAGAAACTACCACCAGAGTGAACAGGCAACCTGCAGAATGGGAGAAAATTTTTGCAATCTACCCATTTGACAAAGGGCTAATATCCAGAATCTACAAAGAACCTAAACAAATTTACAAGAAAAAAATCAAACAACCATAGCAAAAAGTGGGCAAAGGATATGAACAAACATTTTTCAAAAGCATACATTTATGCAGCCAACAGACACATGAAAAAATGCTCATCATCACTGGACATCAGAGAAATGCAAATCAAAACCACAATGAGATACCATCTCACACCAGTTAGAATGGCGATCATTAAAAAATCAGGAAACAACAGGCGCTGGAGAGGATGTGGAGAAACAGGAATGCTTTTACCCTGTTGGTAGGAGTGTAAATTGATTCAACCATTGTGGAAGACAGTCTGGCTATTCCTCAAAGATCTAGGACTAGAAACACCATGTGACCCAGGGATCCCATTATTGGGTATTTACCCAAAGGATTATAAATCATGCTACTATAAAGACACATGCACACGTATGTTTATTGCAGCACTATTCACAATATCAAAGACTTGGAACCCCCATATGTCCATCAATGATAGACTGGATTAAGAAAATGTGGCACATATACACCATGGAATACTATGCAGCCATAAAAAAGGATGAGTTCATGTCCTTTGTAGAAACCATCATTCTGAGAAAACTATTGCAAGGACAGAAAACCAAACACCGCACGTTCTCACTCATAGGTGGGAAATGAACAATGAGAACACTTGGACACAGGGTGGGGAACATCACACACCAGGGTCTGTTGTCGGATGGGGGCAATGGGGGAAGGATAGCATTAGGAGAAATACCTAATGTAAATGACAAGTTAATGGGTGCAACAAATCAACACGGCACATGTATACATATGTAACAAACCTGCATGTTGTACCCATGTACCCTAGAACTTAAAGTATAATTAAAAAAAAAAAAAGAAATTATGTTCCACCAAAAAAAAAAAAAATTAAAGATTAGCCAGGCATGGTGGTCCACGACTGTAGTGCTAGCTATTTGGGAGACTAAGGCAGGAGGATCACTTGAGCCCAAGGCTGCAGTGAGCTATGATCATACCATTCTACTCTGGCCTGTGTGACAGAAACAGACCTTGTCTCTTTAAACAACAACTACAAAAAAAAAGAAGTATGCACAGATCTTAAGCGAGTGAGGTCTGACAATCGTCTATTGTGTAGCCCAAACTACTCTAAAGATATAAAATGCTTTCCCCTAGAAAGTAATCCCATGCACCTCATCAGACCGTCTCTCCCTACTCTCGTGCCTGCAACAAGTATTCTGATTTTTTTCCTACTACAGATTATTTCCAGAGATTCATGTAAATGAAATCATATTTTGCACTTTTTTTGTGTAATGCTTCTTTTACTCAGCATAATATTGTTAAAATTAATTCCTGTTATTGCTTAAATTGGTAGTTCGTTCCTTTTAGTCATTAAATAATAGTCCATTTTGTGGATAAATTTCACTTTGTCCATTCTTCTACAGATAAAAACATGGGCTGTTTCTAATTTTTGGCAATTATGACTAAAATAGCTATAAACATGCTTATACAAGCTTTTTTGTGACTAATTTTGATAAATTTCTCTTAGTAAATGAGTAGGATTGCTAGATTACAGAATAAGTGCATGTTGACTTCAATAAGAAACTCTCAGACATTTTTCCAAAGTGGGTGGAAACCCCTACTCCCAGCAACAATGTATGAGAATTCCAGTTGTTCAACATCCTTGCCAACATTTAGTGCTGTTAATCTTTTAAATTCTGGTGGTTGTACTTAATGTACAGGAGTATCTTATTGTAATTCACATTTGCATTTCCCTTATGACTCATGATGTTGAACACTTTTAATGTACATTTTGGTCATTCATATCTTCTTTTTTGAAGAATCTGTTCAAATATTTTACCCAGTTTAAAATTCAGTTGTTTGTCTTCAATTATTGAGCTGTAAAAAATATTTATATGCTGGATATCAATCCTTCACCAAATAAATGTGAATATTTTCTCCCAGTCAATGTCTTGAATACTCATTTTAACAGAGCTCTTTAATTTTTGTTTTACATTTCTGGGACATTTATTACATTCACAATGTTGTGTAACTATCACCACCATTTCCAAAGCTTTTTCATCACCTGAAACAGAAACTCTGTATCCATTAAGCAATAACTCCCCATTCCTCCCTTCACCCTGTCCCTGATAACTTCTAATCTACTTCCTGTCTCCATGAATTTGCCCACCCTAGATATTTCACATAAGCGGGATCATACAATATTTGTCCTTTTGTGTCTGGCTTATTTTATTTAGCATAATGCTTTCAGGATTCATCATGCCGTAGCATATATCCAAACTGCATTCCGTTTTATGGTTGAATAATATTAAATTCTGCATACATGCAATATTTTGTTTATCCATTCATGTGTTAATGGACACTTGGGTTGTTTCCAACCCAAGTTAGGGTATTGCAAATATCGCTGCAATGAACATTTGGGTATGGATATCAGGTTGAGTCCGTTTTTAATTCTTTGGAGCATATACCTGGGAGAGAAATTGCTGGGTCATATATTAATTCTGTTTAACTTTTTAAGAAACAGTCAAATTGTTTTCCACAGTAGCTGCACCATTTTACATTGCTACTATTCACAGCAATGTTTAAGGACCAATTTCTCCACATCCTCACGAACACTTAGTTTCTATTTTGTCTTTAATTAAAGCCATCCTAGCAAGTCTGAAGGGTTTTGATTTGCATCACACTAAAGACTAAGAATGTTTTGAGCATCTTTTCATGTGCCTATCTTCTTTTGAGAAATACCTCTTCAAATCCTTTTTCCATTTTCTAACTGGGTTGTCTTCTTGTTGAGTTGTAGTTCTTTTTTGTGGGGGGCGGGGATGGCGTCTCACTCTGTTGCTCAGGCTGGAGTGCAGTGGCATAAACTTGGCTCACTGCAACCTCTCCCTCCCAGTTCAAGAGATTTCTGGGTAATTTTTGTATTTTTAATAGAGATGGGGTTTCACCATATTGGCCAAGCTGGTCTCCAACTTCTGACCTCAAGTGATCCGCACACCTCGGCCTCTCAAAATGCTAGGATTACAAGTGTGAGCCACAGCATCAGGCTGAGTTTTAGTTCTTTACGTATTCTAGAAATTAAACCTATATCAAATTTATAATTTGTAAATATTGTCTCCCAGTCTGTAGACTGTCTTTTCAGTTTCTTGATAATATCCTTTGATACATGACAGTTTTAAGTCTGATGAAGTTAAATTTATCTATTTTTTTCTTTTGCTGCTTGTGCTTTTGGTGACATATCTAAGAATTCACTGTTAAATCCAAGGTCATAAAGATTTACCCCTGTGTTTTCTTCTAAGAGTTTTATTATTTTAACTCTTATATTTAGGTTGTTTTTCAATTTTGAGTTGATTTTTGTATATTGTGTAAGGTAGGGGTCTAACTTTGTTCTTTTGTATGCAGAAATCTAGCACCATTTGGTGAAGAAATTATCTTTCCCCACTGAATAAATGTGGTTCCCTGGTCAAAAATCATTTAGCTACAGTTGTATGGGTTTACTTCTGGATCCAGTCCCATTCCATTGATCTATATGTCTATTCCTATGCAAGTACTATGGTGTTTTGATTACCGTAACTCTGTAGTAGGTTTTGAAATTGGGGAGTGTGACAAAGCAATGGTGACACTTCACCCCAAATACTTCAGCAAGCACATTATTAACCACAGCTGCCACTAGTCACATGGGGCTATTTAGTTTTAAATTAATTAAATAAATGAAACGTTCGGTTGCTCAGTCATTCTAGACATATTTAAATGTTCAACAGCCACGAGTGGCTATATAATACCGGAGGAATAGCCCATTATATCCATAGGTTCCACCCACATTCAGGGGGAGGGAACAACACAAGGTAGGTACAGCAGAGGGTAAGAACCTTGGGAACCATTTTTAGGTTTTGCCTATCGTATGTGGGGAAGGGACATCTTCCTGGAACTAGTTACACTTGTCAACTAAAATGAGTGAGTCCTCTAATTGTGTCCCATTTAAAGATTGCTTTGGTTACTCAGGACCCTTGCAATTGCACATGAATTTGGGGATTAGCTTTTCTAGAACTGCAAAAAAAGGGGGCTGCTATTGGAATTTTGTTAGGGATTGTGTTCAATCTGCAGATTACTTTGGGTAGTACTGACATCTTAACAATATTAAGTCTTCCTATCCCTGAACATGTATGTCTTTACCTTTATTTAGGTCTTCTTTCATTTCTTTCAGTAGCGTTTCATACTTTATCACTTTCTTTTTCTTTTTTAAGAGATGGGGCCTTGCTGTGTTGCTCAGGGTGGTCTCAAACTTTCAGGCTCAAGTGATTCTCCCACCTCAGCCTTCTGAGTAGCTAGGACTACATGCATGTGTCACAGCACACAACTTGTTTCATATGTTTTAGTATACAAATTTTTCACCTCCTTGGTTAAATTTATTTCTAGGTATTTTATTCTTTCAGATGCTATTGTAAACAGAATCACTTTCTTAATTTCTCTTTCAGATTGATTAGGATTGTTCATTGCTGGTGAAGAGAAACACAACTGATTTTTGCATGTTGATCTTATAACCTACAACTTTGCTACATTCATTTCTTAGTTCTAGTAGTATTCTTGTAGATTCTTTGGGATCTTCTATATTTAGGATCATATTATCTGTGAAGACAAATTGTTTTACTTCTTTTCCAATTTGAATGCATTTTACTTTGTTTTCCTATTTCACTGCTGTGATTGGGAATTCGAGTACAACGTTGAATAGCAATGGTGAAAGCAGGCACCTTGTCTTGCTCCTGATCTTAGGGGGAAAGCTTTTATTGTCTTTCACCAATGAGCATGATGCTAATTGTTAGTTTCTCAGAAATGTCCTTTTACATGTTGAGAATGTTCCCTTCTACTTACAGGGTTTTATTAGTGTTTTTTTTTTTTGTGTGTGTGTGTGTGTGTTTTGTTTTGTTTTGTTTTTCCATCAACCTCATCATTCCTGAGATGAAGTGTTGGATTTTGGCAAATGCCTTTTCTGCATTCGTTGAGATCATTCTGTTTTTGCTTTTGTTACATTAATGTGGTATTTTATATTGATTGGTTTTTGTTATGTGGAAGCACCTCATATTCCTTGGATAAATCCCACTTGATGATGGGTGTAAAATCCTTTTAATATGCTGTTGAATTTGATTTGTTAATATTTTTGCATCTATATTCATAAGGGCTATCAGTCTATAATTTTCTTTTCTTCTGATATCTTTATCTAGCTTTGGTATGCTGACCTCAGAGAATGAGTTAGAAAGCGTTCTCTCCTCTTCTATTTTTTAGATGAATTTCAGAAGGCCTGGTGTTAATTCTTTAAATGTTTGCTAGAATTCACCAGTGATGCCATCTGGTCCTCGATTTTTCTTTACAGGGTATAAATATTTTTGTCAGTAAAGTCCATCAAAAAGTTTCCTCCTGTCATGTTATTATAAAACATATTAAATATACAGAAAAAGTTGAAATAATTTTACAGTGAACTCCATATAGGCACCACCTAGATTCTATGATAAATATTGTACTACATTTGCTTTACCATACAACTATCCATTGTACTTTCTTATGCATTTCAAAGAAAGATGCATATATCAAGACACTTCACCCTAAATACTTCAGCAAGCACATTATTAACCACAGCTGCCACTAGTCACATGGGGCTATTTAGTTTTAAATTAATTAAATAAATGAAACGTTCGGTTGCTCAGTCATTCTAGACATATTTAAATGTTCAACAGCCACGAGTGGCTATATAATACCGGAGGAATAGCCCATTATTATATCCACAGGTTCCACCCACATTCAGGGGGAGGGAACAACACAAGGTAGGTACAGCAGAGGGTAAGAACCTTGGGAACCATTTTTAGGTTTTGCCTACCGTATGTGGGGAAGGGACATCTTCCTGGAACTAGTTACACTTGTCAACTAAAACGCAACAACTGGGAAAACAATGTATGAGAGAAGGTGACCAGCACGGAGCTCAAATTCCCCACTGCTCCATTTCCTATCCAGCCACCTATTGAGAGGTGAATTTTGTTACTTGCTTCGATACAGATCTGGGAAGGTCCACTTGGCAGAATTACAGGTGGGCCCCTGTACCAATCTGTCAGAACTCATAGCAGTACTTAAAGTACCTAATTTTATCTATACCTCAAAAGTGACTGTAGGTTTCTTTCTCATAATGGATGAGCAAAGAAAAATTATCTCAGAGCATACAAAAGTTTCAGCAGCAAAAGAGAAAAAAATAAAAGTGCTGAAGAAAGACTATTTCTTGTCAGTATGAAATGTAAATCAAAAAATAAAAGACTTTTTTTCAGTTTTGAACCTTGTTCTTAACAACACACAAAAGGACACTGACTCTAGGAATTAGAGGAAGCCATTATGAGAAAAGAATACATCACAATCAGTAAAGACTACATGAAAGTGAAAAACCTAGTAGGAAAATCAGAAACGACACTGGACATGTTCTCATAAGAATCTGTATGAGAATGTTTATAGTGGCTTTATTCATAACTGCCCCAAACTGCAAGCAACCTAGGATGCTTCAAGTGATTAACAGATTAAAAACACTGTGGTACATCCATACAATGAACAGCACACAGCAATAAAAAGGAATGAACGTGCAACGATATGGATGAACCCAAGAATATTGCTCAATGAAAAAAGCCAGACTGAAAGAGCTTGTAGGGGAAGAAAAAAATATCCTTTTTGCTTACCCTCCCAAGTTCTCCGGCTGGGCCCTGTAAATTAGACTATCAAAAGATTTAAAAGAGAAAAGCAAACACATCTGTTTAATAGAAGTGTTATATGATATGGGAGTCTTCATAAGGAAATGCAGATGGAAAGAAACAGTTAAACCTGGGTGTTTTTATGCTAGGTTTGATACAGAGTGGGACGTTGTGAAAAAATGTGACAGGACAAAGGGTATGAGCTAACGGGAGTAAGTAAACTGGGGGAAACTTAGCAAGGCCTGTGGTGTTCATTTGGAATCCTCAGTGTTCCTCTGCCTTTGGAGACAGGCATGCCCCTTCCCTCTCCAGGTGCAGGGAGGGCACCTCTCATGTGACAAGTCTTATGACTTTCTTCAGAGGAAGGCCAGAGAGTCCTTCCTTACCTCCCATTTCTCAAATTCCTTCAGCTTAAAATATTCAATATGCAAGGTGCCATATTTTGGGGTGGTGTGTTCTGAATCCCATCAGGCTACATACTGCATGATTCCATTTATATGACATCTGGAAAGGGCAAAACCAAAGGAAAAGGAAACAAATTGGTGGTTGCCAGCACTTGCAGTGAGAAGAGAGTTTGACTAGAAAGGGATAAGGAGAAAATGTGGGTATGTGGTGTTAACTGTTCTGTATCTTGATTGTGGTAGTGGTTACAATTTCCAAAAAGACTGCATTTTAAAGTACATGAATAAAAAATTATTAACTACTTTGGAGATACAAACAGGAGATTTGAGACTGCATAAAAACAAATTAAAGAGTATAGACATAAGACACACAACCACAATAAAAAAGGGAAGAGAAAGAAAGGCAACACATTAACAAATATGAAAGACGTTTCACAGACAGCCATTTTAGGAATAGGTCAAAGAGGAAAAATAGAAATAATATGGGTGCTTACCTAGAAAGCCCAAAGAATCAACTAAAAAGCTACAAGATTAATAATTAATAGAAAAATTCAATCAAATGCCTAGTTAAATATAGCCAAATCAATAGCTTGCCCATGTAAAAGAGATCAAGTTAGAAAACAGAAGGAGTCCATTCACAGCAGAGTTAGATGAAAATCAATTCTCAATAAAAAGCATACAGAATTCAGAATGAAAAATGAAAGTTTATCAATTTATATGTCACATATACAAAAGATATGCTACGATTATGTATGGCAAAGAGGGATTCATAAATCAAAGGTGAAAGCAAAGCCTGTTTGCAGTGTTTCTTGGAGTGTAGTCCCAGACCAGCAACATCATATTATCTTGGAACCTGACAGAAATGCAAATTCTCAAGCTCTACTCCAGACCCACTGAATCGCAGACTCTGAGGATGGGGTCCAGCAATCTTTGTTTATAATAAGCCAGCCAAGCGACTGTGATGTTCTTTAATGCTTGAGAACCAAGATGCCAATGCTGTTGGTTTGGGGATCACACTTAAGAGACACCATTAGTCTGTTTAATGAACAGTAATGGGAGAAAAGCTTAGTCACATGGAAGGACACTGTATTAGATCATGTATGTATTAAGCTCCAGGTAACAGAGTTGATGGGTCTGTGGGAAAGGAAGATGCCTGGATGACTTGCCTTATCCTCAGAGCTGATGGTCCCCTGCTGAAAAATAAAAATTAAAAAAAAAACCAACGCATTCAAGTCATCTGTAAATTTTCCTTCACCTGCTGAGTTGCTAACTGTGCATCAACCAATAGTAATACATTTTATAATCTTTTCTTAGCTTTATGGAAACTCATTTAGCAACCCTCCCCACCCCTTTATAACATGTCAATTATCTGACTTTTAGATAATCAACTGTCAAATATGTTCTCAGACCCCACATTATATATGAATTCAGGAGGTTTTGCATATACAGTATAAGATACAGGTCATAGAGGGAAATTTATAAACCACAAAGAAGAGCAGTATTATGATATATTGTAGCATTTTACTTATGTATTTAAATATTATAATAACTGAAAGAATGTAGTTTCTTGGCCAGGCGCGGTGACTCACGCCTGTAATCTCAGCACTTAGGGAGGCCGAGGCAGGCAGATCATGAGGTCAGAAGATTGAGAATATCCTGGCCAACGTGGTGAAACCCTGTCTCTACTAAAAATACAAAAAGTAGCTGGGCATGGTGGTACGTGCCTATAATCCCACCTATTCGGGAGGCCGAAGCAGGGGAAGCTCTTGAACCGGGGAAGCAGAGGTTTCAGTGTGCCGAGACTGTGCCACTGCACTCCAGCCTGGCAACAGAGAGAGACTCCATCTCAAAAAAAAAAAAAATGTAGTTTCTTTGATGGAGTAAAAAAAAGTAACACCAGTTATGTAGAGCTTACTTACCATTACCTCGTATTCCCACTCTAAGCATTCTGAAGCCTGTAGCTAATTTCTTTATATTGATGCATGAGGAAATTACTTACAAAATTCTAAAGAGTAAAATACATCCCTCACTGCTTCTCTAGGTGTGATACGGAAGACACAGAATTTGTTTATAAAAAGATTTTCAAAAATCACTCAATTATTTAAGCCCCAACCTCTAAGAGAATTAAAACTACTATCTTGATAAATAAAACATAGTCTTCTCACAGAAGACAAGGGCAAGAAAATGACAGACAAAATTCATACCATAGTTTAAAAATGGATAGTCAGAGCGAACCTTTAATTGACTGGAAGAAAAGGTTCTGCTTTCAAAAACTTGGTAGGCTTCCTGTTTGGGAGGCTGGATTCCCTCACTCAGCATCACTCCGAGGTGTGGGCAGCAAACAGCAGGGGTCACCACACAGAATAGGAACCAGAAGTGTGGGAATCAGGGATAATTTTTAGAACCAAAGAGATCAGAAAAGTCAGAGGAGGGTACAAGTGAGAAATGCAGGACATCCAGCATGGATGGGAAAGAAATTGCCGATATCAAGTGTCAAAGGAGAACGAGGTTTAAATTCCAGACTAGCAGGCAGAGACAACAGTCAGCCTGACCCCAGGATACACATTGTTGCTTCCTGAATGAATCTCTGAATCTCCAGTTCTTCATCTACAAAAGTGGAAAGAATGATAATCCAAAAAGGTTGTACTGAAAAGTTAAACAGCATAAAAACTGTTGAAGTGACTATTACATAACAGGCAGGAGATATTTACTGAGAGTGGTTTTTAACCATCTGAGAGCAATGCTGAATCCAGCAGGTATACTCTACTCCTCCTGACCAGGGAGGACCAAGACTTTAAAACTCACTGGAGTTTTAAAACTCTTACTGCCTCTTCCTCACTTTGGTTTTGTGGGTCCTCTACAGAAATGCAGAGAGTCCACCTGTACATCAGTCCTAGGGATCAGGGACGTATTTCTATATCCTCTTGGTACAATCACCAATGGGGAATATTTATTTTATTTATTTATTTATTTATGAGACAGAATCTTGCTCTGTCACCCAGGCTGGAGTACAATGGTGCGATCTCGGCTCACTGCAGCCTCTGCCTCCCAGGTTCAAGCGATTCTCCTGCCTCAGCCTCCCGAGTAGCTGGGATTACAGGTGCCTGCCACTATGCCTGACTAATTTTTGTACTTTTAGTATAGACAGAGTTTCACCATGTTGACCAGGCTGGTCACAACTCCTGACCTCAGGTGATCCGCCCACCTTGGCCTCGCAAAGTGCTGGGATTACAGGCATAAGCCACCACGCCCTGCCGAATGGGGATATTAGTTTAAAATCTGATAGACTTGCTATGGCGATTTATTTATTTATTTATTTATTTATTTATTTATTTATTTATTTTTGAGACAGAGTCTCGCTCTGTCACCCAGGCTGGAGGGCAGTGACATGATCTCAGCTCACTGCAACCTCCACCCGCCCCCCAAGTTCAAGCAATTCTCCTGCCTCGGCCTCCCAAATAGCTGGGATTACAGGCTTAGATCATCACACCTGGCTAATTTTTTATATTTTTGGTAGAGACAGGGTTTCACCGTGTTGGCAAGGCTGGTCTTGAACTCCTGACCTCAAGTGACCCACCCGCCTCCGCCCCTCAAAGTGCTCGGATTACAGGTGTGAGCTACTGCACGCAGCCGCTAAGGCTAGCTTTAAAGACTTACTGATTTATTGAACATTGAAGGAGTCCGGGACAATAATACTGCATGTAGGAAAAAGGGCAGGGTAGGTTCTGAGATAGGTAAGCAAAGCCTATGGGCGAGGGGAGAGAGGAGCTTATTAGATAAGAACAGATAAGAAATTCAATCTTGTGTTCCCAGTTACTATTTAAAGTCTGGGTCTCCACTCCATTCCACTATGAAAATTTTACTGAGAATCTATATGTATAAGACACTTAATGGGATACAGATAAAATCATCTTACAGTCTAGTAGGGGTGAGAAAACAATGCAAATAAGTATAACACAAAGTATAAAACCATAAAATACCATTAAGTACCACAATATTGCCAAGAAGGAAGAAATTCTTCCTGGTAGGAGAAATTAGAGCAAGTTTCAAAACTGATGTGGTAATTTTGAGCTCATCCTGAAGGAAAGAAATAGGGTCAGCAAAGACCCATCATCGTTGTAGGAAAGCTTGAGACACATACGGAAAAGTATAAGTAAGTGCATCTGACAGGACCAGCAGGAAGTGGGGTGGTTAGGGCTAAGGCTAGAAATAGAGACCACAAATGGCCAAAATTCCCAGCCTAAGGAGCTAGGATTATAACCATACAAAGCCAACTACAGACATTTTAAGCAGTCAAGGGCCAAGTCAAAACAGGATAAGAGGTTCTGCTTCTAGAGAAGGAAGACATAATTCAGAGCTACACTAATGCACAAGTTTAAAACAAGGACCAAGTCATGAGTCATGTGTGGATGAGTAAGAGTAAGAAATGAACACAGAACTAATTTCGGGTCACAAACAAGTCTTCTGAGTTCATACTGAACTACAGCTGAGGAAGCAGAGTCAAGGGCCAGCTGCGGTAATACACAGTGAGTCACTAGTAAATCAGTGACACAGGTCTTATCCCCAGGGCAGTGACCTCAGACTGGCCCGCATAATGGTCAGACAGGTACACCTCGGTCCTACTCAGCCTGTGAGGACACCTGAAGTTTCTGTGACAACAGGAACAAGACAGTAAGTTTGGACAAAGTGAGGATCTGAAAACTCCAAGGATATTTTCAAGATATTAGACTAAAAATTCCTTAAATCTCATCACAGTTTAGATTGCAAAGACTTGTAGATGACATTCACAAATCTGTCCAGGTCAGAATCACCATGCTTATTTAACAGTTGAGGCGTTTTCATATCCCTCAGTTTTAATTGCTGTTATGAATATATTTCTTGTAAAGTGCTCCACATTTTACATCACTGCCTGCAGGAATACTTCCCTAACCACGAAAGTCTTTCCCATCACAGGACTAATCACAATGTAAATGCTTATTGATTCTGCTGTATTCACAGCAGTCTATGGCATCCTCCATATAGAATGTAAGCTTTCAGGAGGCCAGAATTGGAACCATCACCACCAGACCTTCCAATACACAGCACATACTATATGTTAAATAAAAGTGTTGATTGAATAAGTGTATTGACTTTTTAGCTGGTTCTAGTTAGCATTTAAATTTATAATATCTAGAAGTCTAATATGTAATAAAAAGACTGGTAATAAAAGGGTAAGAGACGAGATAGGTAGCTCTGTGTGTACGTGTGTGTGTATATCATAAAGGAATTAGCCAACCTTTTAACTAGTTGTTTTTCATTAATTAAAGACGCTAAAGCAAATACTCAAAAGAAAACTGTCCTCACCAATGTGAAGAAAGAAAATAAAATGTTTAATGATTACACACTGAATTCTAGGTCTGCCTGTTACAAGGGGCTAAGAAGTAACAGAATTTGCATTCATATCTAGGTCTGCCTGACTTCAAAATTCATATTCTTTCCAAGAAATCCCTGTCTCCTGTATGCTCAAAATAAAAGTTTTAGGAATAAAAAAGTACACAAAGAAAAACTATTAATGAATTTAATCCTTAGAATGAAGGATTAATCCCATCAATGCACAAATACTATCATTTTGCCTAAAATATGTCCACAACGTAAGAGACAATTGCTAAAGAAGGTTTTGGGGATTTTTTTCCTCCAAGACTGACTCCACACTGAACAGTACCGGCACCCTGAATGTCCTGTCACGTTAGCAGCAAGCAACAGTAGCCTATCCTCCACATTTGTACCGACAGCATCTTTATAGAAAGTACACCCTTACATCCTGCCCCAAGTGGAAGAATCTGCTGCTTAAAACTGCAGCGACTTTTCTGATCCCCAGTCTAGCTCTGCCAGTTTTAAACTACAGGTTCTTATATTTATCAGCAGAAACCCACCAGGGTGTTTAGATCCTGAGTCAGCTTCAAACACCCCAGCAGCAGCTGGTAAAAATGGAATGCTAATTCATTACAGATGGTAAAACACTGCCTACATTTTAATTTATTTACATTTTCAGAAATTTTGAATCTGCAGTTAGATTGCCAAATTATTTTAACATGTAAGTTTAGTCTTTTTCAATTCGGTCCGTGCTCGATAAAAATTAATGTTTATCTGTTAAAAATTCTTTCAACAAGCCCAATTAGTCCTATGTTCCCACAGTTTATATTTTTAAAGCTATTTAAGCTGGTAAATCTTTTTTCAATTTCTTTTTATACAAATCACACACAGAGTCAGGAAAAAATTGGGCCTAAATCATACCAAAATGTTTCAAATAGATCCATTATATATGAGGACAATTTTCAGTAGCTTTGTATTTTTCACAATTGCCATGTTTAGTAATGAGAAACTAATACATTAATAAATTGTAAGATTATTAAATAGCTTTACAGACCCTATTTTTTTTCATTAGTGAAGGTAATAGAGACAGAGAACACATTATTACTTAATTTTTAAAAGCCAAGTGAACAGAGAAAGGATATACCCAAATTAAATGCTTACAGCGCTGCTGCCCTCTCCTGGAATCAATCTTCCAACCCCCTCCCCACATCTCAGAGACAATGGTGAACATGAAATATTGTAACTGTAAATACTAAAACATTTTATAAGAGTTGGAAGCACTTCTATTTTTTTTTTCTTTTATCAATTCAAAGGTCTACAAAGATACAGAATGATCAAGTCATATACAACCATCTCTTCAAATGCTCACTGCTTACTTGGAAGCACGTCTTGCCACCTACTTATCCAAAGGGCTAGAGATTATTTATTCTGAAACTCCTTAACCCTCCTCCTATCAGTTCAAAATATCTCAAGTTTTTTGACACAACCTCTCTTTGCTCCTTCTTGTGTCAGAATAAGAAATGCCCCTAATCTTTTGTTTGTCTAACATGATCTTCCTTTCCCATCTCTTCTGAAGTCGCCCTCTCATCTATTACGATGCCTCTCTTCAGGAATATTAAAATATTGTGGCCTGGTGCAGTGGCTCATGTCTGTAATCCCAGCACTTTGGGAGGCCAACGTGGGTGGATCACTTGAGGCCAGGAGTTTGAGAACAGCCTGGCCAACATAGTGAAACCCCGTCTCCACTAAAAATACAGAAAATCAGCTGGGTGTGGTGGCGGGCACCTATAATTCCAGCTCCTCGGGAGGCTATGGCAGGAGAATCACTTGAACTTGGAGGCGGAGGTTGCAGTGAGCTGAGATCGCACCACTGCACTCCAGCCTGGGTTACAGAGCGGGACTCCATCTCAAAAAAAGTTAAAAAACAAGTAAACAAAAAAACAAACAAATAAATAAAAATACAAATATTAAAAAAAAATTAGCCAGGCGTGGTGGTGGGCACCTGGAATCACATCTACTTGGAAGGCTGAGGCAGGAGAATTGCCTGAACCCAGGAGGCAGAGATTGCAGTGGGCTGAGATCACACCACTGCACTCCAGCCTGGACGACACAGTGAGACTCCATCTCAAAAAAACAAAACAAAACAAAACAAAAAAAACCTTGCTTTCTATTTCCCTGTTCCTTTTCATCTAGAAACATGGATAAATAGCCCCCAATGTATAAATGCCATTTCCTCCATACAATTTCATCACCTACCATACCATTTCCATTCTTTCCATGGTTGGGGGCACCAAAGGGTAGCTTTTATGGGGCTTTCGCCATCTCCCCCTGACTCTACCTCTAACCTCAGTTATTTACTTCTCTATTCCAGGCCCAATGTCCTTCAAGTCTGTACAAACAAACATAATTCTAAGTAAAATCAGGCTGCTTGTTTTAAAGCCACAGCTCCCCCATCTGGGACTGCCACCCTTAAGCACCTTCCACACAGAATTCCGGACTTGCCCTACTACTCCTTAACCTCCAAATGTTAGCTACCTCGATTCCTTCACCTCCCCTTAGCAACTCCATGCACTGCAATCCAATTTTTTTCTGTAATCACTCACTGTCACTTAGATTTCTTAAGGCTCAAAGAATATTAAAAATTAAGCAAGGTCAAACAGTGTTACAAGAATTGTAACATGATAAACAAAGCACTGCCTTTTAAAATACCCATGGAAATAAATACAATGTCTGGGGGCCTTGGTGGATGTGAGGCTAGGACAATGGCCCTCCTGCTAGTATCTCTAATGGTCCCTACTCTAAATACTGATTATCAGCACTTATTGGGAATAGCAGAGTGATCAAGATCATGGGCCACAGAACCACCGCTTCCTGGCTATGTAAATTTGAGGAAATTATTTAACTTCTTTGTGATTCTGTTTCTCATTTGTAAAATAGGAAAATTACATACATACTCAGTAAGGTTCTTACATGATCGTGATTATAAATATAATCACAATGTCTGGCAAATAAGAAGTCCTCAATATATATCAGCTACCATAATCATTATTTATCATCTGCATCACCTGAGAGTTTCTAAATGCATACTTCAGGTCCTGCCCTAGTCGTAGAGACCTATGGCAAAGAGTTCCCAAATCTACATTTTTGATAAGCTTCCTAGGTAATTCTTATCACATTAAAGACTGAGAACAACTAATCTATTTAATTGTTCTCTTAAGTTCTCTAACTGCCACATCAATGATCTCTTAAACATCGTCCTACTCATCATCTCTTGCCCCTCATGCCCCCTCTTCAGCTTTTACTCCAATTTTTGACTCTCAAAACTTCATATGAACTTGAATTTTTAAACAGAGCCACAGATAAGAATTTGGAATGGGCAGCTGTATTTTTCTATAAATAAAGACAACACTACACTGAGCACAAGATTAAAATTACCCTTCCCTATAAGATATGCTGCTCCTTTTTTGATCTCTAGCTCCATTACTGACACAACCTTTGCAACCACTCAGGCTACAAACCTTGGTCATTTGTGACTGCGTTTTCTTCCTAATTCTCTAGTTTTTCAAAATCTGTATTCTAAAATATCCTTTGGTTCTAACTCATCCTTTCCAATAACCACTACCAAGGTTTAAGTCTCCCACCTGGAACATTTTAGTAGCCCTTAATAATCTTTTGTCTCCAATGTCTTCCCTTTTCACACCATCCTTTATATTATAACCTGAATTATCTTCCTACCATGTAGACTGATTAATAAGTTCTCTCTGATTAAAAGGAAAAAGAATAGGACACAAGGCTTCAAGAATTTTGCCCCTACAGAATTGCATCCACCCAGCTATTCAGACTGCAGAACGTTCTCTGACTGAAATATGCATGCCCATTTCTTTCAGCATTTGCTCATATTTATTTCTCCAGCCTAGAATGGAAATGTCTTTTTCCATATACCTCTACCATCTTCTAAACCCAATGTGTTATTTGACACCCAACTTAAGGTCACCTCCTCCATAATCCTGTACTATCTTGAAAGCCAAAATTAATCTTTCTCTACACACTGATGACCCTTGCTAGGATGTTGTTTACTTAGTTCTGAGCATAATTTTGATAATCAAAGCTACAAGAATAAATTAACCTTTAAAAGAGATAATCAGGAAATAGAAAAATAAACTTTTTAGGGATAATTAGGAAAAGTGGGCTTATTCAGAGTAATGAATTATTTTCACACGTTTTCATTTATTCATATTGCTGTTCTAAAATACACACTTTTAAATGAAAATATGTTCAATAATACAAGTTGTTGTTTATGTTTTTAAACATGATTTTTTTGTGTGGCTATTCCCTTCTATATTAAAGATATCTAGAACTATGCAGCTACAATCTCTAAGGAACTTGCTTGAGTAATTTTCTGTTGTTCTATGTTTGGGCAAAATAATTTCAAGATTTTAGTTTGGCCATCTACTCAAGATTGGGCCAAATTAGTTGCAAAAAAAGCCTGTTGTGTCCTTAAGCATTCCTTGTTCACAGGTAAGGGGACACATATATTGTTTGCAAACTAATTGAATGTTATAGAGCTATGACACCTAGATTCAACAGGGAATGGTGTTAATTTCATGGAAAATTTGGATTCTAGTTCAGACAAAATAGTAAGTGCATTTAAAACCACCACCAAATAAGAAAGAACTATTCAGTACCAATTTCTAAGACATGGCTAATCTTCTAGAAGGGGGCTGAGAGAGGTAACCTTGAAGTATTTATCAACTAGAGGTCTTGGTCAAGGGCCAAGACAGCACAAACCTTCTGGCCTAATCATTTTTGGATTATTTTCTTGGTGTTGCTAAGCACTTTTATTAATTTTTGCCATTGTTGTCGTTTATATTTTCATTAAGAAAGCTATCTGAGAATTACCTATACATCACCAGGGGTTCTTGGGCCCAGAAACTCTGAAGGTACTGAACAGACCAAGAGAGTGGGAAGAGCCTGAACTTGGGTGCAAAAAATAAAAATAAAAAATAACCACATTTTCATTTATTTCTTGCCAAAATTTACCAGGTCTACAATTGTGAATGTAGGCAACAAGTTACAGCTATTTGTAGTGGCTGTGATTTCACCCATGAGAAATTATAAAAATTTGCATATTACAATTATTCCAGGTATCTTGAAATATATACTACTTTGAAATTATGGTAATTATTAAGACATACAGCTGCATCTTATTATTCAGCTTATTGATAAAGAAGCACATATATTATGAAAATGTTCATGTGCTGATAATGCTATTTCAATATAATTTGTTTTCTTTTAATCCTATGAATTTTATTTTACACATTTAAAAATATCATCATGAGAAGGAATCCACAGGTACTCCTCCTAATTGGTTAATGCCACTCAGTCAGTTGGCATTACTTGTGTGCAATAAGTACCTTGGAATTGTGTGGGTAGAAGGCCACACCCTTCAACTTACTCTCAGATTTTTCCTGTGTAATGATTTCTTTGAAGATAATTTAAATATGAGGTTATGGGTTCTCGATCATTTTTATGCCATGGATCTTTTGTTGGTAAACATTCAGCATCTACTGAGTGCTTATGCCCAATCATTATGATGATTTCTCACAATTTATGCAAGGTAAAGAATTATTATTTACATGTTGAAACAACTGACACTTGGAAAGGTTAAACTATTTGCCCAAAGTCACACACCTGGCTAGTGGCCAAGCCAGGATTCAACAGTGTAATTTCACTACCCTGGCTCTTCCTATACTCATAGCCTGTAAATAAACAGGTGACAGAGCAAATGTCTACTGAATTATGAGGGGGAAAACGCTGATATTTTAATGCTTTGAAAACAAACAAGTAAACTTCAGGAAAGAAAGAAAATACTGCTGGTATGCTTTCTAACGCCATAGTATATATTAAGTAATAATCAAGTAAATTCCCAAGATGTAACTTAAAAGGAGTTTTCAACCAACTCTCGTTGCTGCCCTAATGAGTTTCTAGAAATATAATCGGGGAAAAATAAGCTACATTTTGTTAACCTTTTATAGTAGGCTTATTCAAAGTAAATAGGGAAAAAAGTTAGTTGGGCATTTTAAAGTACTAAAGTAGCTTATAACTCTATTCTCTCATGAAGCCTGAGGTATCTGGACAATAGGTTGGAAATGAGTGATAGGACATTCAGATGGCAGCAGCACCATTGACAGAACAGCTCTCCACACCTTCGAGGCACTACACTGACAAATACTGACCTCAAGGGCATCACAGGGAGCATTCATGTAGTGTTTGGAAGAAGCAAATAGGTTTTTCTCTCATTTTCCATTTTTGGAACATTCATGGAAATAAAATGACAAAATGCATGGGGATTCTCTCAGTGGAACATTGCAACGAGGACATTTCTATTATTTATAGAAAGCTGTTCGAGCACTCAGACCATATAAATGTTATATTTGTACTTATTAAAGAAATTGTGAAATCACTAATGTCAGTTACCTGCAATCACAGATGCTAGATGGTCCAAATTATTTTGATACACTGCACTGTTATAAATTATACAGCATTAAAAATCAGCCATCAGATGCTACTTCATTGTGACCATTTGTGTTATATGAATATATACTACGGATCTTTAAAAATGTTTCATGATATTAATATTCATATTGACAAGGAAATCAACCATATATGGACTACTTACTAATATTATGCTAGAAATCTTATTTTTAATATTATGTGAAAGTATTCATATAAAATTAATTTGGCAAGTTTTAACAATTTTACTTCCCTACACAATATACAACCTCAAATACTTTTTTTTGTTTTTAGCCATTTTACCCATTCTTAAGTGTGCCTTCTTCAGTGGTGTTTAGTATGTTTATACTGCGGGGGAACCATCACTGTATTTTCTTATTCTGAAGCTTGACTAAAAAATGAATTTTTGTTATATTTGAGACAAAAGCTACATCGGCCTCTAGAAATAAAACTCACACGTTAAAAAATGACCAAGGAAAATGCAATGCGGTTTACTATTTACTCTTTACATTATACTTTTATTTATAAATTATTTTGAAGAGCAAAGTTCATTTGGCTAATTTAAATCAAACAGATACTCTATTTTATTTTTTAAATAACTACAAGAGTGGTAAATAGTTTAGAATCAGACGGTCATGTGAATGTTACTACAGAGAGTTAGCTTTACTCAAAAAGAAAGTCAACTAGATGATTTGTTTTAATATATCTCACATGGCCGAGATTGTGAATTACATCATATCAATACCACTGTTGAAAGCAACTCCCAACTAAAATGAGATGAGATACTGAACAGATGAAGTGCTGTTCAAAGTCAATGTAGCCCAGACTTAGGGGACAGAAGAATTAATGAGAAAATGAGAATCTACCAGATGGTGCTGCAGTATTCCTCGCTGCACATCCGCCACCTCAAGCAGCTTCTATACATGCAAAGCCCCAGGGCCCCACCTGGTAGCAGCATAATTACCCTAAATGTGCACTTATGTTTCATTACACCTTGGCCATTACTATGTGCACTGATTACAAGTATCAATCCCTTTCATTTTCATACACCTCTGCAGTTCCATAGCATTCAACTGTGAAAACTCAGCACTCTAGTCACTTCTAACACACGGCCCATGCTGATAAAACCGCAGAGGGTAAATTATTTGTCACTCTGCAGGGTGCCAATTCAGTTTGATAAGGATGACATCATGCCCATTTTGCCAATAACAATGGCACTAACAAGAACGTGTAATCAACAAACCTCAGTCCTCCGCTAGCCCTGGCAGGTGCAACTCTTTTTATGCTAAAAATAAGCCAACATTAGCTTCCAGCTCAAAACTATTTCTTTTATCACAATGCTAAGCAGAAGTTGGCTTCCATAAGGCACTGCAGCTGCTGCTGCCACGGCCGCTTCTGCAGATGCCTGCATTAATTGTATCAAGGACATACTGAAATAAGTGCTTATTCAGCACAATGGCTATTGGGGAGCAGCTGGAAGCGCAAGGCAAACTGTCTTGAAGAGAATGTACCAACCCAGTGTGTAAATTACAATGATGAAGGACAAAGAGAGTCTAAGTTTAAGGGTCTATAACTGCAGAACAGCATGAAAATTTAGTGTTATCAATGGAGTCTAGATCAACTAATAAAGGAGCAGACCCTTTCAGATTTCACCAAAACTACTTTTAGAATGGGGGTGATATTTACTACCCTTTCTACACGGCAGAAATAGGAAAGTTAAAAATATCAACAGTATTGATACTTCCCTTCTTATATGTACAAATTATAATTCTCCTCCTGTATGAGTGTATGCCTATGTGTGTCTCTGAACTAATTAACAATATAAGATTTATTATAGAGAAGTAATACATAGCTCAAAAGAAAGGATCAATTTGCCTAGCTTTCTTCCTCATTCCCTTAATACCTATTCATGCCACCTCTATACATCCATACAGATGCACTATATATGGATTACATACTTTGGCCATTTCCTTCCCATTTCCTAACCTCTACATTAGTGAGCAAAAATGAATTAATGGTGATTAAAGGCGATTCCAGGTGACAGGTAATTATGAAGCTTTTGATAGTGCTAGTTTGGGTTAGGGATAGGGGAAATTATTCAACAAAGATACTACTGAAATAAGTGCATACCTGGAGAGGAATGAAACGTAAAGTCAGAGAAATAGGTTAGGACCAGACCATGAAGTCCCACGATTCTGTGTCAGTCTTCACCATGGTTTCTGTGTCAATACTTATCCTCTCAGAAGGGGCTGAGAATGACCACACTCCTACATTGGTTCTGAAATTGGCCTGAAAACATACTGTGACTCTAATAATACAATACACCTAATCTGACAGTCTCCTGAGATCTGTTAGATTAGTGATGTCTGGGCTGCAAGTATAAAGCAGTTTAGTCATCTAAATTGAACAAGATACACTTCAAACATAAATCGTGTTTTTTGAACATTCACAAAATGACCCATGCTGGTGTGAATCACACTTTTACATGTTAGAAAATGACCACAAATCAAAATAACTAAGTTATTTGACAAATGTTCAAATATTAACACAGTAGATCCTTATTGTCTATAAATCTCCAAATTCACAAAGGTCATACCACTAATAATTGTCTCCCCTTTCGGTGACATCTTCCACACAAATACAAAGATTTAGTCATTTACAACTAAAAAATTGTCAGAGATTTACTCTATATTACACTGAGATATAAATGCTGAGATGCTAGCTAAGCTCCTTCATCAAATAAATGACTTGATCCTCCATTTGAGCCTAAGAGTACAAGCTATTCAAACACAAATTCAAGCCTCAGGAAATTCAAATTGCTTCTCTCCACAGATTTTCACGGTATGAAGAAATAGTTAAAAACAGAATGGTTGGTCTTGAATGTTAAGGGTCTACTGTATAAGTCACTAATAAATGTCACGTACAGTTTGCTTTAATTTTACCTTAGTGCAAAAAGAATATTTTATATAAAAAGACAAGGATGGGTTTGTAGAAACATGTCCAAGCATGTTTAGGCAATAGTAACTGTACCTGTAATCTGCATTGGGAACCAATCCCTCATTGCTTCAGTAATAATTTCCATTTTTTATGTAGCATTTCCTAGCAAAATTGTCTTGATGCTAAAATGGTGTTACTGTCACAGTCAAACCATCATGTAATCAGGAATCCCATAAAATAACAATTGATGGTATATCTTCATCCAAAGACACATGGGTGAATTTTTAAATTTCTAACCGATTTAATCACAATGGACACAATTCTAATGATTCTATCCACTAACCCATGGCCTTAAAATCTATAAAATAATCTCCGTGTGAATATTTGAGGAGTTAGAAAAGATACATTTTAAAAAGAATAAGAATAAATTTCCGGTGTAAACCACAAAGCAAGATGGCTCTTATGCCCAAATGGGTCTTAATAGTTTTTGTGTCTGAAACAGTTTTTTTCCTGAGTGTATTTGATATTTGACAGATATATTAGTTCTTGAGCATCGTTTATCATGTTTATTTTTAATAGGTTTCCCTTAGAACAGCTGCCTAAGATGCTAATCTTTTCTTTTTTCTTGGGTCTTTTGTAAATATTTGAAATAGCTACTCATTAACAGTTGCACATTTATTCAGTCCTGTTGTACAGCTTGTGAACTGGCATTAGCTTTTACTTTATGTTTTCTATGTGTTGGCCAGACTAGAGAAACCCTGCTGTTTGGGTTCAATCTGTCAAGGTTCAAATTATCCTCCAACTGAGAGCTAATCAAGGGCGTCTGACCTGGTTTGCAAATAAACTAGAAACAAAAGTAGATTTGTTTTTTCTTTCTTTGCAGCACTAGTTCTCAAAACGTAAAGCAAAATAAGAGCAGATCACAAATACAATTGCCTAAAATTAAAAACAGGCACACAACTACATTTACTCGGCACTTCGAAGTACTCAGTTTCCAGCTATAAATCCATTTTTATAGAAATTGGTTTGCAAATAGGTTTCAAATTAAAATTCACAGTTCATTTAATGCAAGCCTGTGGCGTGAGGGGGACATAGATTTTAGGCAATCAAGTTACTGTGATGGGTACGCTGGAGACCTAAAGTATCTTCATGGATCCCAAGCCTCAAATTAATAGAAGTATATGTGGCAGAACTAACCTTTCTGCATCATTATCATTACTATATCCATTTTATGCACATTTCTAAAATATGAAATGCAGATTTTTCTTTTATTTTAAATATTTTCAATCTCAAAATTTGATAAGAACAGGGTTTTTTTTTTATAATTTCAGCAGAGTTAGTTTTAAATGTACCTTACAGAACTACGTAGTGAATGTACTTAAATACAGTCTCGTTTACTGATACAAATAGGAAAACACTTTTCTCTTAGTATATTAAGGTTCCTAGAGACTAGAAGTTTTGCTTGGCTCTGATTTTCAGTGTTCTGTTGTATTTAACAGGTATTTAATCTTTTTGCAACAGCTATGGACAACAAAACTGAGGTCTGGGGAAATATTATCAGGGCCACCATTCAAGAGCATTATGATTGCAATTCCACTAAGGGCTTCTCTCAAAATGATCCCAACTGATGAAATAACCCCAGTTATCATAATAAACTAAATTGCACTATAGCAACAAATGCATTTGCAATACCAACTATTTGAGCCCAACATTTTCCCTGAGGAACAGCATGCTACAGTGCAAAGTGCAGAGGCCAATCAATCAGGAAATCTCAATTTTAATACTCTTCCTCAGACTCTAAGTGTAACCTCTCTGTGCTTCAGCAAAACAGAGATAACAAGCACCAGCAGCAATAATTCACAAGGTGAATATAAAGATGAAATGAAAAGCTAGATGTAAAAGTGCAAGGAAAATTATTTGATACATACTTCTTAGATAATTTTATTTATATAAGGATCATAAAACAGCATAATGCCTGAATTGTATTTATAATCACACCTGTGCTTATAGAAAACAATCATCCTAAATAAGAAAAGAATAAAAATAAAGTAAGAGATAAAATCAGCCACGTGCTATTTTATGTTTATTGATGGTAGGATATAATAAATATCATGCAGCATGTACAATACATTTTTACTTATTGAGGGATGATAGTTTTGATTTTTGAAATCGATGTTTAAGAATACTTAGCGATAGAATGGTTGACTATATCATAAAATGTCAAGAAATAGCTGATACTCAATTTGAGAAATACCATTTTACCTAAAATACATTGGTCCAAGTTTCCATTTAGTTTGCTCTTTATTTATTCTGAACAAGCCAGCCATCATTAAGTAGCACTTTATTTTTTAGCAATTTTATATTTTATGAAGAGAAAAATATATGTGTTTCATAACCTGCTATCAGTCACAGTTAGAAATCACAAATTGCTTCTTCTAATGTTCCAGAATTCATAATAGAAAATGTAAAATGTAAACATCATTTCACGATCAGAAACTCTCCACTTAATAGGCACTTGACGAATGTTTGTTAAATAAACAAATAATAGTAATAACAATTAGGATTAACATGCATACTAACCTTGGCTAATGGGCTTGAAAAAAACTCAATAATTTGCTTGTATTAACTCAAAGTAAGCTATTTTAAATGTCACCATTTTAAGTCTAGAAACACAATAAAATCCAAAATGTCAGTTGATGTAGTAAAAACATTACAGATTTTCAAAATTCATGAGGACAGTGATATTTTTCATGTGACTGCAATACTTATGAATTAATTTAGTTACAGATACATTATTGCTGAAAACATTCAAATGCTGGGCTAATACAGTAAGTGAAATTATTTTAAAATCTTTATTCAATTTATTCTCCAGTTAACACAGTGCCAAGTTTCTCCTAACCTCTCCCCTTCTTTTACTAAAACAAATTACATAAGTGAATTACATCTCCAAGTCAGTACGACTATAAATGACGATCAGACCACTGCATATAAGTTATTTCAAGTCTGAAAAAGCACAGATGTAACCAGAGTGAACAAATATAAATGTAAAAAAATCCAATTTTCAAAGGAAATGTATTTTCTTTTTAACTCCAGTTTTCTTCAACATTTTGTATATAAATGATTCCCTTCATTTCAAATATTACCTAGTCTGGCATTATTTGCTTACATATTACAGTATGGGTATACATTAATATTCATAAAAATATATAGTCTCAACTGTGCCCAATCCATATTATCCTCCTTAAATTACCTCACATCTGTGAACAACCCATTTTTCTCATTACCAATTATGGGTGCTAGTTGGGTATTCCTTTAAAATCAAGGATCCAGAGCCAGACATTTACAACACGCATTCTGAGAATGTTCGCTGCTTCCAATCAGTAAGGCAAAGGATGAAGTTTCCATTTTACAGTTCTGAGAATCATAGAGGCATGCATGCATACATTCATTCAAAAAAACATTTATTGAACATTAATAGTGATATAAAGATAAGTATGACCCAAGGGGTCTTTATTGAAGAGGAGGTAGAGTATATAAACATCTAAACAAATCACTTTGTTTAAATTTAGTCAGCGCTATTGATGATGTATGAAGAAAAAATTACATGGTAATTGGAGAACCAATTATGTGGTACGGAATGAAGAGAGATGATAGCTGAAGAGAATTGAGACAAAAATACAAAGGGCCACAAGCATCATGTCATCCTACAGGCCAATTCTACTAAGTGGGACCCACACACTAGCAGTATCAGCATTACCTGGTAGCTTAAAATTGCAGACGCTCAGGCCCCATACGGGACCTACCAAATAAAATTTGCATGTTAACAAAATTCCCAGGCGATCTGTACACACTTTATAAACATGCATATAGTCCAGTGTTTCTTTTTTTGTTTTTTTGAAACAGTTTTGCTCTTGTTGCCCAGGCTGGAGTGCAATGGCGCGATCTCAGCTCACTGCAACCTCCACCTCCCGGGTTCAAGCGATTCTCCTGCCTCAGCCTCCTGAGGGATTACAGGCACCTGCCACCATGCTCAGCTAATTTTTGTATTTTTAGTAGAGATGGGGTTTCTCCATGTTGGTCAGGTTGGTCTCGAACTCCTGGCCTCAGGTGATCCACCCACCTCAGCCTCCCAAAGTGCTGGGATTACAGGCATGAGCCACCTCGCCTAGCCTCAGTGTTTCTTCTTAAATGAAGCCCAGGCATAGCTATGTGAGCCTAGCCTCAGTGTTTCTTCTTAAATGAAGCCCAGGCATAGCTACGTGAGAAGTGTGTGGGTCTATGCACACACACACACACACAAAAGTTGGAAAGAAGACAAGGCAGAAAGAATGTCAACAGTCATTTCTTAGGTGGTGACTTATTTTCTCCTGTTCCTCCTTTCCCCTTCTTGCTCTCTTGTTAATCATTAAGAACAGTAATAATAAGAATTCATTTATTAAGCATTTTCCAAGTATTGCAGACTTAGTATTATCTTATTTTAATTTTCAGATATTTAGTAAGTATGCTTTATCCTTATTTTTACAATGGGAAAACTGAGGTTGGGTAAGAGTAAGTAACTTTCTTAAGGTCACAGAGCTAGAAACTATGGAAACAGAATTGAACATATTCTGTTTTTAATCAAAATGTCATAGTATCACAAGCTTAACTGAATCACTGCTCTTATTACTCCATGATCTAAAGACTTACATGCTAGGCTGTAAACTCTAAGCCACTTGGCCACTCACTGTGTGATTTTTAGCTTTCTCTGTGCTTAACAGTTCCTGGTGGTATGCCAGTAATTGTTAAAACTATAATCCTGATATTACTACATATTGAGTTTCATGGAAAACATAGCTCAATTTATCTAACTAATCTTATGAGTTAAATGTAATAAAGGTATTATGATATTTTACTATTAAAATACATGTCAAAAAGTAACAAAATATGCCTTGCTGCATAACACACCATACAAAAAATTACTGGCTTAAAATAATTCTTCTGCAGTCTGGGACAGGACCAGGTGGGCAGGTCATCTGATCAATGTGGTGGCTGGAACATTCAATATGACTTCTCCATTCACATGTCTGGAGTCACAGTTGGGAAGCTAAAATTTCTGTGGGCTGGCTAAGCACCTCTCTGTCTACATAATATTGCCAATAAGGTAGACAGATCTCCTTACAATGGTGGCTCAGGGCTCCAGCAACATCCCACAAGAACAAGCCCCAGCACACAAGTGCTTATCAAACCTCTGCCCGCATCACGCTTTCTCATGTACTTCTGGCCAAAGCAAGACACATGCGCAAGCCAGCTGTCATGGGAAAGTTCTGTCTACATAGAACATGAATCCTGGGAGGTACCAAGTAATAGTCTACCAAGGATTTTTGAAGTTTATCCACTTTTTATAGAGAGAGGAGAAAACAGGAATTGTTGCTTTTCCAGATTTGTTAAATCTTAGATTATTTTAAAATAGATTTATGAAATATAAAAGCAATAATGCAACATACCAAATCAACTAAAATTAAATATTTAAATAATTTTTATGCCAAAAGTGGGCTTTGCTCATGGCACACATGGCCTCTAAACCCTGAGTCAAGTCCAGCACTCCAAGTGGCAGATAACAGAACCCATTCAGTTAATCAGACGGGACCTTCTCTCATTTAATCTTCACATGCTTAGGTTTACGTATGCTTACGTTTATGGTTTCATATTCTGGCCCTGATTTCTGAATCAGATCTCTTTGTTTTCATGACATTCTGGGCTACCCTTCTGGTTTGGGACTTTGGGATCCACTGTTATTTCTGAGGTCTAATTATTCGACATATCAGGTGCACAGGTCCATGTGCAAATCCTCTATCAGGCCTAATTCATGAAACATGGCTACTACTCCTACCTCCACCATTGAAGTCTGTCACTTCACTACTGGCAAACGTATTTAGGGAAAGTTCTTACCCTCCTAATAAGATGAGGATGTAGAGAACCATTTACATAATTTACATTTACGCTTTTCTCTTAAAAAAAAAAAAAAAAAAGACCATACTAAGCAGAATGTTCCTAAACAGATCTAAATTCCATAGGATTCTATTAATTTTTAAATTATTTTTATTCATGTATTCATTCATCAAGTTTTTTTTTTTTTTTTTTTTTTTTTTTTTTAAGATGGAGTCTCGCTCTGTTGCCAGGCTGGAGAGCAGTGGTGCAATCTCGGCTCCCCATATCCTCCGCCTCCTGGGTTCGAGCGATTCTCCTGCCTCAGCCTCCCAAATAGCTGGGATGACAGGTGCACGCCACCACACCCAGCTAATTTTTGTATTTTTAGTAGAGAAGGGGTTTTACCATGTTGGCCACGATGGTCTTGATCTCTTGACCTCGTGATCTGCCCCACTTGGCCTCCCAAAGTGCTGGGATTACAGGCGTGAGTCACTGCGCCCAGCCCAGCAAGTACTTATTATGGGCCTACTCTATGCACTATGCCATGCCAAGCTCTAGGACTGCAATCATGAATAAAAAAGGTATTCTCACTTACTTCTCATAATAGACAATAAATAAATGAATAGAAAGATAAATGAATACAAAGTACAGATTATGATAAGTGCTTTGGCTGAGCGAAGTGGCTCACGCCTGTAATCCTAGCACTTTGGGAGGCTGAGACAGGCGGATCACCTGAGGTCAGGAGTTTTAGACCAGCCTGGCCAACATGGTGAAACCCCATCACTACTAAAACTACAAAAATTGGCCGGGCGCGGTGGCTCAAGCCTGTAATCCCAGCACTTTGGGAGGCCGAGACGGGTGGATCACGAGGTCAGGAGATCGAGACCATCCTGGCTAACACGGTGAAACCCCGTCTCTACTAAAAAATACAAAAAACTAGCCGGGCGAGGTGGCGGGTGCCTGTAGTCCCAGCTACTCGGGAGGCTGAGGCAGAAGAATGGCGTGAACCCGGGAGGCGGAGCTTGCAGTGAGCCGAGATCTGGCCACTGCACTCCAGCCTGGGTGACAGAGGAAGACTCTGTCTCAAAAAAAAAAATTTTAAAAAAAATTCCAAAAATTAGCCAGGCATGGTGGCAGCCACCTGTAATCCCAGCTACTCGGGAGGCTGAGGTAGGAGAATCGCTTGAACACGAGAGGCGGAGGTTGCAGTGAGCTGAGATCACGCCACTGCACTCCAGCCTGGGCAACAAAGCGAGACTCCATCTCAAAAGAAAAGAAAAAACAAATTATGATAAGTGCTTTGGAACAAATAAACAGAGTGATATGATAGAGAATAAGAGAAAAAAATGTTCCCTTCAAAAAGGTGGTCAAAGAAGGGCCTTATGAGGAGGTGATATTTAAGTGAACACCTTAATGTGAAAAAGACAGCCATGCAAAGACCACAGGAAAAAACCACTCAAAGAAAAGGAAATTGCTATATTCAAGGAACTAAGAAACAACAGTTGGATGATAGCAAGTTAGAGAAAATGCAACAGGATGAATTTGGAATGGGAAGTGCAGCCAGATCACATGGGATCTCATGGACCTTGACGAAAAGTTGAACTGGATTCCTCTTCAAAGGCAGAACACTTCTCCTGGCCCTACTCAAGTTCTGTCTCTTCTAAGAAGCCACGGCTTAATCTTCTAGCCCAAAACTTCTCTTTCTGTAAACTCTCATACTCACCATCATTTTTTTCCTCCCATATTCTCTGAATTGTCTTTCCAAAAAGATGTTATCAATGCTATCACTGTTAGAGCTATTAGAGCTGAAGAAGCCACAGTGTAGTGGTGACAGACTGGCACTGGGTGACAGCAGCTTGGGGAGTCACCTCTTTGTAGGCTTCGTGTTCCTCAGCTGGAAATGAAGGGCAAGGGAACTGCAAAGCCTTCCTCCTACTCTGCAGTTCTTGTACTTATTCATAGATTTGTAGTTAAGACCATAGAGTCAGGCAGGAAATGGAAGACGGAAAGCCAGGTGGCTTCCAGATTTCTACTGAAGCAGATCCTCATAATACCAATTTTTTCTTGTTTTTTATTTTGTTTTTTTGTTTTTTAAGTTTTTTATTTTTTCTGAGACAGGATCTCACTTTGTCACCCAGGCTGGAGTGCAGTGAACACCATTTATTTGTTAAAAGAAAATTTTCGGAATATTAGGCTATCACATGATCAAAGAGAATCCACGAGCTTCAAAGTTAATCTACAAACAAATTTTAGTTTATCAAATGTTTCAAATAGTCAAATTTCTATTTCTATATCTTAGTCAAGTAACAAAAAGTGACTCATTAAAAAAAGATACATATATGATTTAATTTTCAATACTAAAAAATGGATAATATGCAATTCCTTAAAAATAAATTTTATTTTGTTTATGTAGTCTAACCACAGTGATATGTACTTATGGAAAATATAGAAAATATTAAAGTAGCAAAAATGTTTAATATACTCTTTGTCCCCAAGAAAAGTAACATTTTGGCTTTATTTCTCGTTTTTATCTGTTTTTAATTCTTTTTTATTTTTATTTCCTTTTAAAAGTAATTGTGATCATATAGTACATATGATATTACAGCATTTAAAAAATCAACATTATAAGATATTTTCTGGGTTATTATAAACTTTGTAAACGTTATTACATGCAATTTTATAACACTCCATCATATAAATGTATCAAAATGAAGCACTTTCCATACTGGAAGAACTGCAGATTTCTACTACAATTCAGATTTAGCACTTCTTCTCAAATAAACAGAAATAAACAAAGATATACCTTATCTCAAGGAAATAAAGTTATCTTCCAAAACTACACAAATTTACATATTATTCCTACATATCTATAAAAAAATAAGCTAATTACTTCATTCATGCTGATAAAAAATGAAGAATTATTTTCACAATACAGGAGTATCACTTTTATTAAGACATGGATAAGGAAATTCAAGGTCCCTTTTTTCTAATTATATACAGTGTGATATTTTGCTTTGAAAGGCTCAACTCAAATATCAAATACCCATACCAAAATACTGATATGTAAACAGAAAAAAAAAAAAAGTTAAAAAAGAATAAAAAGAGCTAAATCCCAGAAAAAAATCTAGGCTAGTTATTCCCAAACTTATAGAGCTTTAAAAGTAAACATTCCCAGGCTTGTAAGCCTAGTTCAGTATCAGAATCTTTTGAGGTAGAGCCTGGAAATCTGTATTTTGAAATTCCCCAGAAGAGGCTGGGCACAGTGGCTCATGCCTGTAATCCCAGCACTTTGGGAGGCCGATCTGGGCAGATCACGTGGGGTCAGGAATTCGAGACCAGCCTGGCCAACAGAGTAAAACCCTATCTCTACTAAAAATATACAAATTAGCCAGTGTGGTGGCATGTGCCTGTAATCCTAGTTATTCGAGAAGCTGAGGCAGGAGAATCACTTGAACCCGGGAGGAAGAGGTTGTAGTGAGCCAAGATCGCGCCACTGCACTCCAGCCTGGGCAACAGAGCGAGATTTCATCTCAAAAAAGAAATTCCCCAAAAAGAATGTGAAGAAGGTCTGGTGTGAGAGGAATGGAGTTGGTCCCTATATCTATCACAGAGAGAAAACTGGCCCAGATTTTTATTAGCTCACATAAATGGTACATTTCTTCCCCAATCCTCTTTAATACTTTGATCACATGTCTTGGTATATGTAATCAAGAAAGTTCTCTAGACAAACGTTTCTAGAAGTGGTCTTTGTATCATCTGCCTCCCAAACATTTGGAATGGTTGTTTTGAAAAACGCAAATTCCTGGGCCTATGGCAAGGCTACTGAATTGGGAATGTGGCCAGATAGTTGCATTTCAAACATATACCTCAATAATTGCCAATGACCTCAATAACTGCCAGGTCCAGAGGTTATTCTCAAAGATGGAGGTGTTTAAAATCTGCTTTTATAAATGATGACTATCTCATCATCGTTCCTCTTCCTGAACTAAAATTCAACAACTCAGAAAGATCTACGTGGAGTGTATGATCACATAACCATTCATTACTTATCCATTCATTGTTTCATCAATTCTTTCTCATTCTTACCCAATTATATTGTCACAGGTTAAAAACTCTTACCACTCAGGGTTCACTCTTGTGCACACCACCAGAAATGATTTACTAAGAGGACATGTTTTTAAAAGTCAGCAATCTAAATCAAACTTCTCTTTCTTATATTACAAATAACAAGAAATGTGTTGGAACTCACCAAGAGAAATAAAAAGCATGACTGAGAACAACAAATAAAAAGAAATACAGAAATTTATAACCTCTACAGAACAGCCAAGGTCCCACTAACAAACATTTTTTTTTCCAGACAGAAAATTTTGCTTGCCCTACCTGATACTGTGCAAGTATGTTTACTGCAGTTTAATATCCACACAAGCAGGAGAAGGAATGTAATAATTTTTCAACTGGAATGAATTGACAGCCAGTGTTAGAAAACTGCAGACTCTGCGGAATCAATAAAGGCTGCTGGCATCACAAAGTAGTACTTTTGCCCAGAAAACATCTCACAAAGGTCGGGTTTACAAACCACCAGGTAGCAGTATCACTTTCACATCTTTCCAGGGCTATTAAAATTCCATTAAACAATCTTCCAAAACCAACTCGCAGCCTTTAAAGTTCTCCAACATCATCCCAGAGACAGATCAGCCTCAGTTCATATGGTAAAAGCAAACACTTGGTTAACTCTTGTTCCTGGTCACAAGAATCATTTGTAGAATTCTGTTTAGTAAAGGTATCAAAGCAAATATATATTACTTATAACTGTAAGTGTGGAACTAGGTGGACATACCCTTTTGGTAAAATGTTACATACCCGTTAACTATCAGATGATTTCGCAAAGTAAGTTATTTCTCTGTTGTAAATCTTGGAAAGCCACCAACTCTAAATATCTGGTGTTATAAAATCAAGCCCATGTCATAAGACACAGCATTCAATTGTGCTGGAAGAGCAGCTGAAACTAAGCAATATCTCTTGCCCACTTAAAAAATATGGTTTTTCCATACTTTTTCATTATGGGTTTCAAGTCATACATGGAATTTCATCAGGCACAATCAATTCTAGATTAACCACTCATTCAACATTTATTGCGCACCTCCTAAACCCATATTCACACTGCCACATGCGCCTGACCCCAATCCCCTCTTGGTTCAGTCTTCCCGTGTCCTAAAACACAGATGAAGAAACGGGAAACACGTGCTCCTGAGTAAGCAGCGTTTCTCTCCACCTCTGAACAGAGACGCATGGCTGTCACCAGATGCAGGCAAGAGTCTTCATTAAATACAGCAGTTTTCCTCCAAAGGGCATAAACTTCATTATTTGCTTATTTGATCTCAAAAGCAGGTGGATTTGTACTCAATCAAAGCAGAATATGGGCACCTCAGGATCTTGATAGAGAACACAGAAGTCTGTTGCTCTACTCAAACCAAACGTCTGGTAGAAAGAATTATGTTTATAGTGGAAAATGGGCAGGCTATTTGTTCCTTTAAGTCAGTGGTCTCCACATATCACTTTCTGAATCAGCTAAAAAGTTTTTTAAAGTATTCCCATAGATGTATACTTAGTAATTATATTCATGTACTATTGTACTAACATATACAATATGAAACATACACACAAAAAAAGAAGAATTTAAAGAATGAGAAAACACAAATAAATACAAATTCTAATGTTTTCTTCCTGGACCTAGCTATACCACCTCACAAAATGACCTACGGTGTACAAACCCCTAAGCTATTAGCCTCTATAACAGGAGTCCTTTACAGCACCCAATGGTTGTGGAATCTGGAAGTGGACCGGATTATCAGTGAGCAGCATACTTTGTACTGTCTTAGCACCCAAGAAATCCCTTCAGGGTGTTATGCTTTACAAGACATGTGTGCAAGTTCTTTTTTTTTGAGACGGAGTCTCGCTCTGTTGCCCAGGCTGGAGTGCAGTGGTGCTGTCTTGGCTCCCTGCAACCTCCACCTCCTGGATTCAAGCGATTCTCCTGCCTCAGCCTCCCAAGTAGCTGGGATTACAGGCGTGCACCACCATGCCTGGCTATTTTTTGTATTTTTAGTAGAGATGGGTTTTCGCCATGTTGGTGAGGCTGGTTTAGAACTCCTGACCCCAGGTGACCCACCCGCCTCGGCCTCCCAAAGCGCTGGGGATTACAGGCATGAGTCACACGCCCGGCCGGCATGTCTGCAAGTTCTAACAGGAAACACCAAAATATGTAATTTTCAGAAACATAGTATGTGAGTGAGTGTTAAAGGGACGCTGCTGGGATCTACTCTATCCCTCACCACTCCCTATGTGAAAACTCTTTTGAACCTAATGCCAAGCTGGTATTACTTTTCTTTAAAGACAGTAAGTGTTCAAGAAGCTAAGAGTCAAAACTGTTGCTTGATTTGAAATACCACATGTGTGATTATGGCCAACTTTCCTGTGTTCCAATTTTCCACCAAGTTCCAAACTTTCTATTCTTATCTGTTTTCCCAGAATCTCATTATTTTAAATAACTTTTATACTTAACTATATGTTTGTAAATTGTTTTATAGAGCACAAAAGAGTAAAAAGTAAATAAAACTCACCAATAGCAGTGAGGGATGACTGCATTATGACTTCCATAAGGATAGATTTAAAAAGGTATTTCCAGAAGCAGCAGATTTTCTGTACTTTGGATTATATATACTCTGAACTATGAAAACTCGGAATTATGAAAAAAGTGTAACAACCTTGGGATCGCATCCTTGTTTCCCATGGCAAGGATAAGCTGTTTGCTCCATTATCAGCAAACCTCTCCTTCTGTCCTCACTGGCAGAAGTAATCAACTATTGATTGTAATAATGCACTGTTTTCATACCTTTTCTAAAGCATGTGCCTATTAGCAGAAATAAGAACTGCTTCTAATGAATGCTCAATAAATATTTGTTGAATGAATGGAAAAACAACAGCTACATAGTTCCAATAGTTACCTTAGTTAAAGAGTCACCATTTGGTTTCTTTCTTTCAGAGACTTCGGCATCACAGAAACCTCGGGATTCAGAACAGCAAGTAGATTTCATCCCGAATACTCAGCATAATCAATGGCAGTGGCTAACAAGAACTTAGTGAGAGGGATTCTGAGGAAGAAACCTGGTTGATTTGTAAGAATGACTTCTGTTATCCCAAATGTGGTGTCTGTTTTTGCATACTTCAATTTTCATTAGTCCAACAAGCTACTCTCTCTTAGACTAGGAGGGGATCCTTAAAGACAGGGACCATGTGGTTTTCATCATAATTCCTACATATGCACAGTAAGTGCTCCATAAATGTCAGTCACCCTTTTGTGATGCCTTGGTTGATAACAGAAACAGCTGAGCCTTTTAACTTAAATAAGTACCTTTGGACTTTGAAACCATCCATTCACTATCTAGGGCATACTAGCAAATTAACAAGAATTGTGTTGCCCCTCCACCTTCCCTATTTGGCCATTATTTACTAATCAACCAGGGTTTCTCCTCGGAATCCTTCTCACTAGAATTGAGAGGGACAGCTCGTTTTACAGCTTCAACCAAAAAATTTTCTAGAATAGTGGTTCTTAATTGTAGTTCTCACCTCTGACTATCACTGGAGTTACCTGTGTTTTAGAAAACGCAAAGCCCTCATCCATGGAAATTGTGACGCAATTGTTAGGGTTATGATGCAGACACATTTGGTTTTGGTTTTATAAGACTGCGAAGTGAGTTAAACAGCCAGATTGAGAACACTAATCTAGTCTACATCTACATTAGTTCTTAAAGGCTAAATCCTTCTTTTATGGATTGACAATATGTATTAACATATTAGACAAAGAACCAGAAGTTCTACCACAATGAATCTTGATTAATTTGTTTAAATTAACTTCCCCCAAAATTGACCATGAAATCTCTTCATCAATAACCCCTATCATACAGGGTTTTTTATTTATTTATTTATTTTTTTTAGACAAAGTCCCCTCTGTCACCCAGGCTGGAGTGCAGTGGCACGATCTTGGCTCACTGCAACCTCCACCCTCTGGGTTCAAGTGATTCTTCTGCCTCAGCCTCCCAAGTAGCTGGGGTTACAGGCGTTGGCCACCACGCTTAGCTAATTTTTGTATTTTTAGTAGAGAAGGGGTTTCATCTTGTTTGGCAGCCTGGTCTCGAACTCCTGAACTCAAGTGATCTGCCTGCCAAGATCCTCTCAAAGTGCTGGGATTACAGGCATGAGCCACGACTGGCCTATCATACAGTTTTAATGGAGCACAGCCATATCCATTCATTTGCATATTTTCTGTGGCTGCTTTCATGCTACAAGGACAGAACTAAATAGTTGCAACAGAGACCTCATGGCTCACAAAGCCTAAAATATTTACTATTTGTCCTTGAAGGAAACCTTCACCACTCCTGGATTGCAGTGTTCAGCAATACCTTTAAAAATTAGAAACACTAATCTAAACCAGAAGATTCTGGCTGAATCCTCAAAGTTCTGAGGAAAGGCCTCATTAAACAGGGCCCCACTTCTACTTCAACCACGGTGGTCTGCCTCTACTTTTTCAAGTTTCCTTTGTAAAAAGGGTTCCCTTTGTTGCTAAGAAAAGTTTAACCACCACTGACAGAAACTCAGAGACCTGAATAGGCAAAGGTCACATAAATTATACTCTGTTTTTGCCACTGAGAGTCTTAGCTAACAGTCCCTGAAGTCACAGCAATTAATCTTAGCTTATTTAAACTGAGTGTCTGATAAATAGCTATTTAGGCACTGTGTTCATGATCAAGTCATGATCAAATGTAAATACATTACATTTATTTAGTTCTCCCAAAAAATGTCTTTTAAAGGTTACATTTTAATATTATATTTTTGGGTTTTGCAAGAATCAACAGAACAAAAAGCTAGGTAGAGAATATATCTTCAATTTCTATCTATCTTTAGTCAAAAACATTTCTACTATATCATTCAGTGTCTCCTAGGAAAGAATGCATGAAAATAATTCGTAGTGTTTAGTGCCTAGAAACATGTAGACTTCTCTTGGTAAAGTATATACTTTCTTTTACATACTCCTATCAGATTTATTATATAAATCACTCTATTTCGCTATTCTTCTGAGGAGCCAGGACTCATCAGTTGTAAAATCATCTTCCCTCTTTCAAAACACAATACAGCATTTAACATGGCTCTTATTTCCATGGCCTTTTACATACAATCATTTAATGTAAGCTGCCTAAAATCCTTTTTGGAAGTTGACAATTGTTACAACAAACATGTAAATTGCATCATTAATCGTACAGATAACATGCATTTCTCAATTGAATACAGCACATATGAAAAGATAAAGGAATTAAAGAGACATTTAATTTAACTGCCATATAAACAGAATGCAATTATTGGCCTCGTTTTAATCTTGGGTCGTAATCAATGTATACTAATCATCATTACAGTCAAATGGGACTTGATGTAAAGTGTACAACTGAACAATTTTAAGCTTATACATAGAAAATCAAATATTGTTCATATTCTTTCCTATCTAAAAAAGTAGGAAGCAATGTACTACAGCTGCATTTCATAATTAATCTTACACCTACTAGGTAGTATCTTTGCAAGTCTTGAAACACAGAATCCATTTTTTAAATTCCAACAATAATATCGAAATCACTAGGCATCAAGAAACTTTCTTCCTGTTCTGAGTATTTCATCCTAATTTATTTTACCTTTCCATAACCAGTTGATGCCGCTTATCTTGCAGGGGATTTTCAGATTTATGAGGGAGCCAAAAAGTAGTAACACACAAATGAGATCTAGAAAAGCACACGATAGCTATAAAAACAGCTCATCCATCATCTCTACATTTTGATTCCAGAGACAGCGCGGTGAAAGGTGTTGTTTCCACACCACTCACCCCGCACGTTTAAAAAGGTTTGCTCCATCACTTACACAACTGAAACTGATTGATTAGCTGCTAGAGAAAAATCAATACAAATATCCTAGAAAACACTAGCTTGTAAATTCATTCTGGCCCCAACAAAGTCCTGGTCACCACTTGACATGTTTGTCTAGATACCTAAAATGCAACCGTGTCAAACCCAGCAAAGTCAGACCCCAAACACTGTTAATCCTAGGCATTTTTAAAACCTCAATCTCATCAGAAGGGAGGAAGTGAGAAGGAAGGTTTTGCAACGGTCTGTGAGAACAACCAGATGATACTCAGAAGTTACCTGGTAAACCTTAAACTCAAAAATAAAACACACACTGAGAAGGTAAAAACAGTCAATTATGGAGGTTGAGAGAGAGAAAAAAAAAATGCCAGAAAACCAGTTAAACAGATGTAATTTATATAGAAAAGAAATTACATTTGTACTTAAACACAGAAATATTTACTTTAGTGCTGTCCATTCAAAAGTTGATGAGCTCTCTCATTTTTTGGCAGCTGAATGCATAGTCAGCACATTTTTAGTATTGTGGGAAGCCATTTTATATTCAGAATGACTTCATGATTATTTCAGAATCACTTCTGAATGCTTCCTTGCCTTTGGGTTAGCCTTTAGTCTCCTAATACATGAGGCTAACAAGAAATACATTTTTATGAATATAAAATGCTCATAATCACACCTGTAATCCCAGAACTTTGGGAGGCAAAGGTGGGCAGATCACCTGAGGCCAGGAGTTCAAGACCAGCCTGGGCAACATGGCAAAACCCTGTCTCTATCAAAAATAGAAAAATTAGCCAGGTGTGGTAGTGCATACCTGTAGTCCCAGCTACTTAGGAGGCTGAGGTGGTAGGACTGCTTGAGCCCAGGAGGAGGAGGCTGCAGTGAGCCGAGATCATGCCACTGCACTCCAGTGAGATCTCACCTCAAAAAAATAAATAAATAAATAAAATGATAAACATGCTATTCAGAATAAAATTTTGATCCTATTGTATATTGTATCATATGACTGGAAAACTGGGTTCCAATCCTCACTCCACAGTTGATTCAGAATTTAAAAAAATAAATTTGTAATTATGACATACAGGAGCCATTAAAAAAATTAAAAGAAAGAAAATGTCACTTTAAGGATGGGAAATTTAACTCCCATCCACAGAGTGGCTTTAAACCTTTATTGGTGGCATATTTAGGTTTTTCATTATAGAGTAACTTTTCGCAAAACCATGTTTGTTATTCATTATAAGACAGGCAATCTAATCATGGTAGAATGCAGAACTTAAGAGTTTCTGGCCCAAAGAATATTCCTATCACCTGAATGATTAAATAACTAAATGTGCAAAAGTCATAGTAATAAGAAAATGAGTCATTTCTTCTATTATGTTTACTTTCATAATTATTATTTGCAATTTTAAAGCTCAAACTTAGGATTTCTATAACAGCATTAAAATCTCAATTTCTTTTGCAGAAAAAAGATAATGCTACTAAATATCTTAAAAATATTAGCTTATAGATTGATACTTCCTATTTTTGAAAGGGATTATAAGGCCACCCTTAGCATGAATTTGCACTTCTCAAATTTAGAAAATGAAAGGTAACTGTCATACTAGATATCTATCTACGGAGAAATTTTTCATAAAACATAATTTGGACTCAAAAGAAAAATCTGTCATTTGATTTCAGTCATTAATGTTTTTGCTATGGATGTTACAACACTCTTACCCAAAATCAGACCTCTCTTCCTGGCTTCGGATTTAAGTAATATTAAGTAATATTTCTTCTTCATAATATTGACATAACCAATTACTTCATACACGTTATCTCAAATTCTTAAAACAAAAACATTAAACGTTATAGTGATGAGAAAGCCATAAGCTTGGAGAGGTGAGATACCGTGTTCACATCATGTGGCTGGTAAGCAACAGTGCAGTATTTCAAATCTAAACTGCTTATAGCAAAAAGCAACAAATACTTGAGGACTTAAAATTTTTCTGGCTGGGCGCAGTGGCTCACACCCGTAATCCCGGCACTTTGGGAGGTCAAGGTGGCTTGAGACCAGGAGTTCGAGACCAGCCTGGCCAACACAGGGAGACCCTGTCTCTCTAAAAAGTTTAAAAATTAGCCAGACTCGGTAGTGTATGCCTATAGTTGCAACTACTGGGGAGGCTGAGGCAGGAGGATAGCTTGAGCCCAACAGTTTGAAGCTGCAGTGAGCTCTGACTGTACCACGACACTCCAGCCTGGTTGATACAGTGTGAGACCCTGTTACCAAAAAAAAAAAAAAAAAAGAAAGAAAGAAAAAGAAAAAAACAACTACATTTCCTGAACACACTGGGTTATCTCACAAGTTAGCTCACCAGTTCAAAAACTAGTTTTTAGTTTCAATTCTAATACACAGATAATAACGCAACAGAAAAAACTGATGTTGCAAACATTCCATGGTTGGGAATAAAAAGATACTTATCTTACTGATGTTGGTAAGAGCAATCTTCTAATACTTTCTTTAAAAATAGCTACTACATTACTGCTAACCTCTGATATATTATTTCAATCACTCACCTTAACTAGTCCAACCCACTTGTATATGACAATGTTAACTAACTAAAGATCTACAGAAGCAATACACTGTAACTTGGTTGCTCAGAGGACATCTCTAAAGATAAATCACAGAGCTAAGGTGGATACTGTTAGAAAAAGTCATAATCAGTTTATACAAACTATGTTTCTGAGGCAGGAGAACAGGGCCTGGAGGCAGGGAACCTAATGCCAATTCACCCTGACTTCCTAGAACTAAATCGAAAACAAAAACAAAAACAAAAACAAAAAACTTTCCAGCCTAAGTAAAAAAAGGACCAGAGGTTACTCCCTTTGCAAACCCCCATATTTTCTGCAGCGCAGATGGGAAATTGAAAGTACCTCTGATTGTTGCTTTCTGCAACCAGTCAGAGATCTGTATAAGCATGCAACTTTGTAAGTTCACTTCAGCTTTCCACAACCAATCAGATGTTTGCATACGAGTGTGATCTTTGCAACTGCACATCAGCCTCTGATTGGTTGCTTTCCACAACCAATCAGACTGACCGTGGGGCCACCATTTCATTTACATGGGGTGAACACCAAGTGGCCAATGGGAAACCTCTAGGGGGTAGCTGGATCCCAGAAGATTCTGTATCCGGGCCCTTGAGCGCTGCTCAGACTTGCTCCCACACTGTGGAGTGTACTTTCATTCTCAATAAATCTCTGCTTTTGTTGCTTAATTCTTTCCTTGCTTTGTTTGTACGTTTTGTCCAGTTGTTTGTTTAAAACGCAAAGAACCTGGACACCATCCACAGGTAATACTTCTGTTCTGTCTTCTTTTTTTCTCAAGTCATGTATAATTCATAAATGTGTCCATATAAAGCCATGAAGCAATCATATCCGAATGTTGGTGTAAGTTACAGGTAAGAATAGATGTAAGCAAGTGAAGAGGAGATTTTCACTTTCTACATGGTGATTTTACAGCTTTACATTTTTCAAATAAATTTTCAAGTAAAATAAAATACTTTTCAAAAAATTATATGCAGTTGCACTTAGAAATGCATGATGTTAAAAAAAAAAAAAAGTACTAATTTGCATGCCTTCTAAGTTGCAGTGTTTGGTAGACAGATGTTTAATATCCCCATTATCTGACAGATATATGAAAAAACAAACACTAAGAATGCCAGTAAATATTTTTTCAAATAGATTTAGTTTCTGGGAAAATTTTTGCCCCTTTTAAAAAATCCTTGGAAGTACTGGTTATGCTGTAGTAAAGACAACCACCCAGGCTTTTTCTTAGATTAGACAATAATCTGGCTCTAAAAGGAGAACACTGGCAAGAGTCAGTAAATTTCCTTTATTTCTCTCTCAATACTAGTTGAATGTGAAAGGAGGAGGGGACTGAGCTAAGAATATACAAGTGGAGAAAAACTGTTGGGAGGCATCAATAAATCAAGCAAGGGGATATTTTTCTCTATTAAAAGAAACATTCCAAATTCATGTTTCTAAAAGTTTTCTATAGACTAAACAAAAAAATGAATTTGGAACTCATACTTTCTGAGGCCCAGAGTAGGAAGTATTGAAATTAGCACTCCAAGTTATTTGCCAAAAAAAAAAGCACATTGCCAATAACTATTAACCTGCAAGATTATGAGACAATAGATTATCTCATGTTGGGAGTAAAAACACACCACTGTTACAGGCACATACTATAAACAAAGACAAAAAAGGAAGTTTAGGGTTTGAGCAGTTGTATGTGCACACAACTGTGACTCATGTTAAAGATAAGTCTTATTATATGCTGAGAGAGACCTAGATAATCACATTTCCCAGCAAGTGATGATTCAGAAGTAGTTGGCCACCCCACACAAATCATTCTCATTAGGCCTCTCCCCCAGTACCACTCTTTACTGGTCTGACAGTTCTGTTAAAATGGTAGCCTCCTTTATTGGCTGATATGAAAACCTACCTTCTTCAAAGAAGTCTACAAACCCTAATTAGCTCCATTTTCTAAATGGTCCAAAAAAGTCAAAGAAAGAGATGAAAAATCTGAGTATTTCACTTGTCCACAAAAATCTTAACAGACATCAGAGGCTCATGGATTTCATTTTATCTTAATTTTGTCTTTTCCATGGAGTCTAGAGGTGGATGATAAAGTTCAAAATACGCCATTTACCTTAGAGTGATGAGAAAATGGAAGCGTAGTAAAAGAAGAGTAATTAATGTAAAAATAAACTAAGTGATTAAATCTGGTCACATCTTTTATTAGTTAAGCTGATATATTTGTAAAACTCTTCATAAAACGAATGAAGTCGGTCTCTAAACTGAAGTATTACTTACAAGACTAACATAATTTCTTAAGAAGACTAATTTCACATGTAATTCTAGAAACTCTTACCTTGAAAAGATTGTTTGGCTCTATCTACTAGTTCATCAATTGGATAACTGGCCAAATTTCCTCTGGCGTGTTTAGTTTTGCAGTAGGTACAAGCATTGAGACACCTGTTCAAATGATAACAATAAATCAGACTCAAATTTCTAAAGATGGCATATACTTAACATGGGGGTACCTCAAAACATACACAAAAGTGCTCTTTCAGAAACATTTGCATAGTTTACACAAGAGATTCAAAAACCAAGTATCTACCATGTCTCAGAGTTATTTTATCTCTACCAGGCACAAAAATGTGTAATTTTTGTAAGTAGTTGAAAAAAATTTCAACTGCTCAAGAATGGCTGTACAAATCACATATTATCTAAAAGTGCACATATCTATGAGGAAGAAAGTTTAAAAATGCTTACAATGACTAATCAAAAGAAATTCAAGACCTACATTACTTTTCATAAACTAGTGACATTACTTTGGCCAACATAACTACAAAGTTCCGGTATCCCCTATACATACTATATTACTCAGAAAGGACATATACTCATCTAACTTTTAACTAATGATATAAGAATAAATAAGTAGATAATACAGCATTCTCATAAGAAAATACACTCTTAGAAATTTTTAGATAATCTTTTTTCACTCCTTGAAATCAGGAAAAAATATTAAAGCACGTTCAATGAATAATTCTCTGAGACTACATTAATCAAAGTAAAAAAAGGAGAATGGCAATATTAGCTTTAAAAAATTAAAAAACTGGCATATTTCCCAATAGTATTTAGACATGATATAGAATTGTCTTTTTTAAAACTAAAATATTGGTTCTACTCTTATAATATTAAAATATACCTTAAACAAAATTATTACAAAATAAAAGACACAGTTACAAAATAAAAAATAGTTCTATATCCAAAAGATAAGGCTCAATAACACTGAACCAAAGAGAAAGGAACATCTCTTCAGTGATTCGATTGCTATAATGAGTAGCAAGGCTTTAAAAAGACCATCAGTACACAAATGCTTTAAAATTTCATATTGAGAAAAATTGTACTTTTAACAATTGAATCTGACCCATGGGTAATTTTATTAATATATGACTTTAAGATACATATGAATCACTGTACTCAGCAGTGAAATATGCAATGCTTAATTTCTGAGAATTTTCACATGGGATCCTTAAGTAAAGTAACATACATTTTAAAATGTGTTTTACTATTTAACCGACCACATAATCTTGAACTGCTAACACTCTTTTCCTCCTAAGCAATTTACATTTTTAAAATAAACACAAATTGTGGCCTCTCTTCCAAATAAAGGTTCTAGTCTCCCAGTTGTTATATGTCTTCTCTTTACATTTTCTGCCCTTTCTATAACAAGGGGAAGTTGAAAACCATTCTATTGTTGTTTCCTTGGGAGAGTAATTCAATTTTGTTTAGCCCTTACTAAGCATCAGACACTGTTACCGGTATTTTCTTTTCTTTTTTCCTTTCTCTGTTGTTTTGTTTTGTTAATAGAAACAGGGTCTTGCTATGTTTCCCAGGTTGGTCTCAAACTCCTGGGTTCAAGTGACCCTCCTGTCTTGGCCTCCCAAAGTGCTGGGATTACAGGCGTGAGCCAGCGAGCCTGTTACTGATATTTTATATGCCTTTTCTCATTTAACCCTTTCAGAGTTGGGTTTTCCCATCTCCATCTTAGAGACAAGAATCCACCTCAAAAAATCAGGTAAGTAGCTTGCTCAAGGCCATGTAACAGCTGAGATTCAAATCCAGGCCAGTGAGATTTCAAACTCCAAGATGTTTCCATACCAAGCTGCTCTCTCCAACAAGAACTGAGCGCCAAACATCTCAGCTGCACAAACATGCAAATAAAAAGACCTGCAAATCATCTGACATGAGATATAAACTAATATAGCATATACATTCAAATATATGGCCAGTACTTATCTTCTTGAAGCTAAATATGAAGCTATTTAATTAAAATATGTGTTCTCTCCTTTATTCTTTGGAAATCTAAGGTCAGGCCTCTTGTCCATCCACTGTCCTAAACCTGTCACTTTCACCCTTGTTTACAAGTTCTGGTTTTCATCCTCCTGCTGGTACTGTGTGAAAATGTGTCACTTCGTCGGACTTGCCACATCATTTAAAATTCCATAGCTCAGGTTCTCAAAGCTGTTTACTGGTACACTGGAAGACCAAGGTTCTCTGCTTTTTCCTCGAGTGTCTTCATGGCCCAGTCAATGCAGCAGGCCCTGTCATGAAGCTGTGATTCCCACGTATGACTGGCATTCACCTAAGTTAAATCAGCATCCTTCCAGGGAACCTGTCATCTCTCCTTCTAATACTACCTCATTTATTGTGATCCCTTTCCCTTATTTGTCCTATTACCAATGGAAAGCTCCATAAATTAAGTGAACAATCTTAATGGAAGCTATTGGTCGAGCATTCCTAATCTGAAAATCTGAAATCCTCCCAAATCGGAAACTTTTTGAGCAACGACATGACACTACAAGAAGAAAATTCCACACCTGACCTCATGTGATGGGTTGCAATCAAAATACAGTCAAAACTTTGCTTCATGCGCAAAATTATTTTTAAAATATTATGTAAATTCCCTTCTGGCTATGTGTATAAGGTGTACATGAAACATAAATGAATTTTGTGTTTGGACTTGGGTCTCATCCCCAGGATATCTATCTATCTATCTATCTATCTATCTACCTGCAAATATTCCAAAATCTGGGAAAAAAAAAAAATTCAAAACGCTTCTGGTTCCAGGCATTTCAGATAAGGGATAGTCAACCTGTGCTAATATTTCTGACTTTGGCTGTTTCTGAAAAGTAACTGTCTTAAGGAACACTAGTAGGGGGAAAGGGCAGGGAAGAAAAACAGGAAGAAAAAGACAAAAGAAACTTATTTTAAAATTTATAACATAAATGAATTGATACATGTAAAATACTCAGAATGGTGTCTGTATCTAGTAAGCGATCAGTAAGTGTTGGCCACTGGTAGTTTAATGTGACTCTTATTAAACAATTCTGTGAGGAAATAATTATGCATTATCATATCCCAGGTGTACTTAACTTTATGGAACAGATGTGTTGCTGACAGGTTAGCTTAAAAGTCAACTGTGGAAACCAAATCACATTTTCCTACTGTCTCACTTAATAAAGATGGAAATGTATTCCCCGTGGAAAAGCACTAATGAAACTGTACCAAAAAATTTAAATAAAACAAAGTGATATTCTGAAACATTTATAATACTTAAGCAAGTAAGAATATGACATGCAGAATTCAAAAAGCTCTGTGTTAATTATAGTTGTTGACATGATAGTTTTTTGGTTTTTTGTTTGTTTGTTTTTGAGATGGAGTTTCATTCCTGTTGCCCAGGCTGGAGTGCAATGTCGTGATCTCGGCTCACTGCAACCTCTGCCTCCTGGGTTCAAGCTATTCTCCTGCCTCAGACTCCCTAGTAGCTGTGACTATAGGTACCCGCCACCACGCCTGGCTAATTTTGTATTTTTAGTAGAGACAGGGTTTCTCCACATTGGTCAGGCTAGTCTTGAACTCCTGGCCTCAAGTGATCCACCCGCCTTGGCCTCCCAAAGTGCTGGGATTACAGGCATGAGCCACCAGGCTTTAAAAAGACCATCAGTACACAAATGCTTTAAAATTTCATATTGAGAAAAATTGTACTTTTAACAATTGAATCTGACCCATGGGTAATTTTATTAATATATGACTTTAAGATACATATGAATCACTGTACTCAGCAGTGAAATATGCAATGCTTAATTTCTGAGAATTTTCACATGGGATCCTTAAGTAAAGTAACATACATTTTAAAATGTGTTTTACTATTTAACCGACCACATAATCTTGAACTGCTAACACTCTTTTCCTCCTAAGCAATTTACATTTTTAAAATAAACACAAATTGTGGCCTCTCTTCCAAATAAAGGTTCTAGTCTCCCAGTTGTTATATGTCTTCTCTTTACATTTTCTGCCCTTTCTATAACAAGGGGAAGTTGAAAACCATTCTATTGTTGTTTCCTTGGGAGAGTAATTCAATTTTGTTTAGCCCTTACTAAGCATCAGACACTGTTACCGGTATTTTCTTTTCTTTTTTCCTTTCTCTGTTGTTTTGTTTTGTTAATAGAAACAGGGTCTTGCTATGTTTCCCAGGTTGGTCTCAAACTCCTGGGTTCAAGTGACCCTCCTGTCTTGGCCTCCCAAAGTGCTGGGATTACAGGCGTGAGCCAGCGAGCCTGTTACTGATATTTTATATGCCTTTTCTCATTTAACCCTTTCAGAGTTGGGTTTTCCCATCTCCATCTTAGAGACAAGAATCCACCTCAAAAAATCAGGTAAGTAGCTTGCTCAAGGCCATGTAACAGCTGAGATTCAAATCCAGGCCAGTGAGATTTCAAACTCCAAGATGTTTCCATACCAAGCTGCTCTCTCCAACAAGAACTGAGCGCCAAACATCTCAGCTGCACAAACATGCAAATAAAAAGACCTGCAAATCATCTGACATGAGATATAAACTAATATAGCATATACATTCAAATATATGGCCAGTACTTATCTTCTTGAAGCTAAATATGAAGCTATTTAATTAAAATATGTGTTCTCTCCTTTATTCTTTGGAAATCTAAGGTCAGGCCTCTTGTCCATCCACTGTCCTAAACCTGTCACTTTCACCCTTGTTTACAAGTTCTGGTTTTCATCCTCCTGCTGGTACTGTGTGAAAATGTGTCACTTCGTCGGACTTGCCACATCATTTAAAATTCCATAGCTCAGGTTCTCAAAGCTGTTTACTGGTACACTGGAAGACCAAGGTTCTCTGCTTTTTCCTCGAGTGTCTTCATGGCCCAGTCAATGCAGCAGGCCCTGTCATGAAGCTGTGATTCCCACGTATGACTGGCATTCACCTAAGTTAAATCAGCATCCTTCCAGGGAACCTGTCATCTCTCCTTCTAATACTACCTCATTTATTGTGATCCCTTTCCCTTATTTGTCCTATTACCAATGGAAAGCTCCATAAATTAAGTGAACAATCTTAATGGAAGCTATTGGTCGAGCATTCCTAATCTGAAAATCTGAAATCCTCCCAAATCGGAAACTTTTTGAGCAACGACATGACACTACAAGAAGAAAATTCCACACCTGACCTCATGTGATGGGTTGCAATCAAAATACAGTCAAAACTTTGCTTCATGCGCAAAATTATTTTTAAAATATTATGTAAATTCCCTTCTGGCTATGTGTATAAGGTGTACATGAAACATAAATGAATTTTGTGTTTGGACTTGGGTCTCATCCCCAGGATATCTATCTATCTATCTATCTATCTATCTACCTGCAAATATTCCAAAATCTGGGAAAAAAAAAAAAATTCAAAACGCTTCTGGTTCCAGGCATTTCAGATAAGGGATAGTCAACCTGTGCTAATATTTCTGACTTTGGCTGTTTCTGAAAAGTAACTGTCTTAAGGAACACTAGTAGGGGGAAAGGGCAGGGAAGAAAAACAGGAAGAAAAAGACAAAAGAAACTTATTTTAAAATTTATAACATAAATGAATTGATACATGTAAAATACTCAGAATGGTGTCTGTATCTAGTAAGCGATCAGTAAGTGTTGGCCACTGGTAGTTTAATGTGACTCTTATTAAACAATTCTGTGAGGAAATAATTATGCATTATCATATCCCAGGTGTACTTAACTTTATGGAACAGATGTGTTGCTGACAGGTTAGCTTAAAAGTCAACTGTGGAAACCAAATCACATTTTCCTACTGTCTCACTTAATAAAGATGGAAATGTATTCCCCGTGGAAAAGCACTAATGAAACTGTACCAAAAAATTTAAATAAAACAAAGTGATATTCTGAAACATTTATAATACTTAAGCAAGTAAGAATATTACATGCAGAATTCAAAAAGCTCTGTGTTAATTATAGTTGTTGACATGATAGTTTTTTGGTTTTTTGTTTGTTTGTTTTTGAGATGGAGTTTCATTCCTGTTGCCCAGGCTGAAGTGCAATGTCGTGATCTCAGCTCACTGCAACCTCTGCCTCCTGGGTTCAAGCTATTCTCCTGCCTCAGACTCCCTAGTAGCTGTGACTATAGGTACCCGCCACCACGCCTGGCTAATTTTGTATTTTTAGTAGAGACAGGGTTTCTCCACATTGGTCAGGCTAGTCTTGAACTCCTGGCCTCAAGTGATCCACCCGCCTTGGCCTCCCAAAGTGCTGGGATTACAGGCATGAGCCACCACACCCAGCCAGTGATAGTTTTGAAGTTCCAAACTCTTTATTGTATAAGATGGGTTCATCCTTATCCACAGTTATCAAAATAATACTGTATATAATCTCAAGAAAGTAAAAATTTCTTAAGAGCACATTTTTTGGCTGCTTGTATGTTTATTTTTAATTTTTGTGGGTACATAGTAGGTGTATATATTTATAGGGTACAAGAGTACACTTCTTTAAACTTGCTATAACAGTACCAATGCAAGCATTAAATTTGCTATTGTCTTTTAAAAGCTTTAAAAAGAAGAGATTTGTTATAATACACAGAAGAAAAACATGCAGTGTAAAATCAGAAAAGAAAGAACAAGCATTTTGATGCTACTTGGTTGAAAAACAGTTTTTCTAATCACCAAGAATTATGTCGACCAATCATTTCAACATAAGAAGCTTCCCATAAAATAAAGAAATTCTCAATAGAAACCTTTAGAAGATAGTTTCAGTTATCTGTAAACAATTAAATAATTGTCTAGGAGAAAGAATACTGAGCCAGTTTCTTCAACTGTCAGAAAACAAAAGATCTTTGAAGGTTGACTGCAGAAAGCCAAAACCCAAATGAGATGGCTGTTGAACTACAAGGAAGATGCAAAATCTAAATAGGCCTAGACAGTCCTGACGGAAGGATAAAGCTAGCACACAATACCTACTAATCTTTGCACAGGTTGTTACATGGCCAGAGACCAAGAATGACTAAAACCCTCCAAAGCAGAGAGAGTTTAAGTATTTAATTTGGCAGTATAACCCAAGAGAGCTTTTTTGTTATTTTTATTTTTTTTAAAAGGTTTTTTTGTAAAGACAAGGTGTCACTATGTTACCCAGGCTGGTCCCGGGCTCAAGTTATCCTCCTTTCTCGGCCTCCCAAAGGGTTAGGATGACAGGCGTGAGCCATTGCACCCAGTTCAACCCTGAAGTCTTAAGAAACGTCTGTGGTAGCATGTTTTTAAATTACATAAACTGAACAAATGAAATAACAATGAGTTTTCACAAATTAAAATACTTCAAAGGGTTTAAACACATAACGGTCAACTTAATATCCGAACCACATAAAGCAAGTGAAAACTAAAAGTTTGAACATACCTATTCTTTTTTTTGTAAAGAGCATCTTTAGATATTACAAATTCTGAAATAATTTAAAAATCAGAGTTATACTCTTAAAAAGTCACTCGTACTGGTATCTTTTTTTAATGGGGGGAAAAAAGGTGACTAATGTGACACAGCCTTCTGGTTTGCTCTGCTTCAGGTCAAAGATAACCTGAATACGCAAAAACCTTTTGGACTCAAGCACTAACACGTACAACCTCCACTTTCCATTCCACTCGCATGATTTAATCATTATTTGTTTTTCATAAACTGATAGAGTATGATCTTTCTCAAAGCTTCAAATGTTACAAAATGGCCAGGTGTGGTGGCTCACGCCTGTAATGCGAGCACTTTGGGAGGCTGAGGCAGGAGGGCTGCTTGAGCTCAGGAATTCAAGACCAGCCTGAGCAACATAGTGAGACTTTGTCTCTACAAAAACAAAAAACAAACGTTACAAAATAATAAGCCTTTAATAAGAACTAAATCTTGGAAAAGCCACACTGTGGTCTAGCCACATTCTTCCAAACTGAAACACCATCAAGCAAAGAAACAACAAAAACCCAAGAAACCAAAAGTTCACACAATGTAGGCCCTGCCAGACTTGATTGTTAAATATAGCCTATTGTGAGTCCTCATCTTGGTTTAACCGTTTTTCCAGGAAAATTACTTTTTGATGTTTCAAATACAGGAGATACTCATACCAACAGAATCTGATAAGATCTTCAAATGATAATATGATACCTGTTTGTCAAGATCAAAATTCTCAACAAACAATGGAAAAATGACATACTTGAAAAATTAGCTGAATATACTTCCAAAACCCTACATTCTTTAAGCTTCCTGTGCCCAAAATTCCTCTTGGCCTAAAATGAATCCCTCCACTTGGGTGACTGACTCAATCTTCTCTCCTGTATCTTCAATTGTGAACTTTCGGAGTTAGTTTCCTCTGCATTAAAATACGTGTACTAAATTGAAACATAACTGCAGCTGTATTTTCTCTTACTCTATTCCCATCAGCTACATACTTTGCTCCAAAATGTTGTTCCAGCATATTTTAACTCTGTACCTTTGTTTGTCAGTCACTTTACTTGAAAGAATTATACTTATCACCTCTCAATCCCTGTAAAAATCATCACAACCTTTAAAATAGTTTGGGGGAAGAAGTGGCCAATGATAGTAAAACATAGCTGCCAAATCCTTGCCAGAAACTCAGTTATGCATTTTATATTAATTGTTTCATTTACCCTCACAGCAATCTTGATAGAAGCATTATTATTCTTCCGTTGAGGAAACTGAGGCTCAAAAAGATTAAGAAACTTGCTCAAAGTTATACAGACAGCCAAGTCAAAGATCCTTCCAATTGCATCTGAAGTTCCTTTATCACCAATTGTACGCTGTACTTCTCTTAAGAAACATTGACTTATTCTGTGTAAGAATACATGATTAGTTGTATGCTTATCTCAATATTCTTAAGGAACACGTATTATCTTCCTTATTTACTATCTGCTATAGCATTTAACACAGTGACTTGTATACTATTCGAATAACAATAAATACATAGATCTCTTGGTGATTTCATAATGAACAGACCAGTTGACAAGCCAATACTTGGCTACACAGCTAGGAGGTGTACTAAGCAGAAAGGTATCGAGTAAAATACAATGAAGCAGGGAAATGGAAGTCGGGAATGGAGAAGGTACACAGCAGTAATGCAGATCTTGCCAAAGGATCAACAATCTTGTCTTAGAGGTCAGGAAGCTGGGAACAGGAAAGTAAAGCTTGGAGATGAGAGCTGTAAGACAAGGGACCCTACACAGGGTATAAGCATACTACAATCTGTACACCATTCCAAGCAGACTATGCAAAAAGAGAAATAAAGGGCCTGAGAGTCTATTAAAGACCATCCATTTTCAATATTAACTATTTTTCCAATTTCTATCAGTAGTTTCTGATGCTGGGATGTCACAGAGCAACACACTTAAAATGCACACACACATAACTGGACATCAAATAGACTACCAATTTGTTATTTTGCCAAGGGAGGACCAAAAAAAGTTAAACTATCTTGTACTATCATTACTATTTTACAAAAAATAGCATATTTTAAACAATAAAACAGGAGGAATGTCATAATGAAGTCTCACAAATGTAGCTTCATAAAAAACTCATTATATTTTCCTTATATTCATTTTATAACAGGCCAGCAAAAAAAATCCATCAAGTTCTATAGAAACTGTTGCTGTAGATGATTCTTTAACATCTTCCTAAGTTTTCCTTACATTTCTATAATGATCTTTAGAATTAAAGATGTACAGGGGGAAAAAAGCTAGAAAATGGCCTCTTTTAACTGGATATTGGTTTGAATTAGCTAATACGTCAATTGACATACAGTATGTAGAATAAACATAACTAATAAGTAGCAGTGATCATTCCAGTTGGATTTTCTTTTTTAGGGGGAGGATGGAGTCTTGCTCTGTCACCCAGGCTGGAGTGCAGTGGCATGATCTGGGCTGACTGCAAGCTCCGCCTCCCGGGTTCATGCCATTCTCCTGCCTCAGCCTCCTGAGTAGCTGGGACTACAGGCACCCGCCACCACACCTGGCTAATTTTTTTGTATTTTTAGTAGAGATGGAGGGTTTTACTGTGTTAGCCAGGATAGTCTCAATCTCCTGACCTCATGATCCGCCCACCTCAGCCTCCCAAAGTGCTGAGATTATAGGTGTGAGCCACCGTGCATGGCCTCTCCAGTTGGATTTTCAATGTGTTCTATTTGTAGCTAGTGGCTTACTCCCTGGGAGACAGAGTCCCGCACCCTTAATAGCAACAGCTATTTTCTAAATGTGTTTACTAAAATAGCATGGTGAAAGATAATGAAATTCTGTCAACCATAAAGTTGACAAAAATTTTCTTTTGTTCCACCTTCATTGTTATTTTTAGTTTTATAAAGCAATGACAGCAGACAAAAATTAAGGCTAATATATTATCTATACCTTCCAAAGACAGCAGTGGAGACAGCTGTAATTGCCAAATAATGTTTGTGATGTAGACACCTGGTTGGCCATCCAAGCTGAGGCCCGTACAGAGTGACACTGTGCTACAGATTTGAGTTAACTTACCAATGTCCAAGCTGAAAACGAAACAGGAACTATGAACACAACTACACATTCCTACCATAGGAGGAGATTTTATTTATATAATATATGTATAAATTATACATATAAATAGACATATAATTTATCCTTTAAGAATATAATTCTGCCATGTAAGACATATTTCTAATGTACCATAAAGTTTAAAAAGCAGTAACAAATACTCTTTTAAAATTATGTAATATAATCAAGTAGATGTATACATATATATAAATCATACACATACAAGTATACACACACACATACACACACACACACACACACAATTTCTTCCCAGCTCCACCCCTAACTGTTCTCTCTGTCTGGTTTGTTTGGTTTTTGGGTTGTAGGTTGTCTTTTCTTTTTTTCTTTTTAGGTACACATACCTGGCCCCCTTATCAGATTTACTGAATTGGAATTTGCAGGTATGAAAATAAGGCATACATATATATTTATAAAAAGTATTATTATTATATGTTGAAGTGAAGCCAAATTTATGCTAGTATTAGAACTATTTATTTCTGCAGATTAATAGTGAACACTCATCTGCTGTTAAACTAAGCAAATTTGACTCAATCTGTACTTTCAAATATTCTACAGGTCAACATATGGGAAAATGATCCCTAGCAAAGACTTACCTAAGGGTTAATCTGAAGATGTGACTAAGCCACAGGTTAAATATACCAACCAAAAAACCTGAATAATGAACCATAAAATATACTCTAAAAGCAAAGGAGTATTAGTGAGCAAAGCTATTGTTTTTGTTCTCTCAGTGGTTGTGGAGGCTGACGTCTCCTGAGGTGAAATCTCACAGGAAACAGTGGTTGAGGCTAATTCTATAACATGTAACAGGTACCATATTTTGGCGCCTGGGATAAAAGGTATTGTTCTAACGTGGGTCAAAACATCCTGTGAAAAGAAAAGAAAATCTTATATTTCAAGGGCATTGAAACTAGAAAGCTAAATTCAGATAAAACTTAAATTTCTAACCTGTGTGGGAAAAAACTTAAATTGTTTGGGTCAAATAATGGTGTGAGTAATTACATAAGAAAGAGAGATGAGGTGTTTTAAAGTGAAATGAAAAAGTAGTACACCTAAGCATTTATGTAATTACTCACCATTTTAACTTCAACAAATCCTTCAAATTCGAGAGCTAACAATTTTAATTAACATTGTAATAATTTCAGTAAAATTCAACTGCCCATCTTTGACTTGGAGATTATTACCTAACGCAGGGGCAGGACAAAGTAGCATTTACCAGAGAGAGAGAATGAGGGAACTGGCAGGCCCTTAGCACACAGTCCACTGGCTGTCCAGGCGACCACCCAAATACTGGTGAGAAGCAAGCTTTCCCACTCGGACCTCAGCTGCACAGCGGTTTAGTGTCTCATCTCCTACATACACATTACACCTCTTTTCCTTGACTGATGGTAAGAATTCCTACAATTCAGCGAGAGATCTTTTCTTTCTTCATTGGAACAGGAGAAGGGAGTGATAAAAACTATCCCCAGTAAATACAACATGTATTTAAAGGAATGTATATTCCTTTATAAAGAACTGTGCTGTTTTCAGAAACTGTCGCATGGAAAAGGGAAAAAATGCATCTCAATGGAGGAAATAGGTCAATTTAAGAATTTAAACACGAACACTAAAGAACAGTATTTCAAAGATGAGCAAGCAATATGCCAGCTGAGAACTTCCATCCCAAGAGGTGGTGATATTCATGGAGTATAACCCTAAAAAGCCAACCTACGACAGAGACGAAAGTGAATTATAAGAAAGCCCTAGCTTCCCGGATTCTATTCTTTTCAACCGTAATGCCACTGAATTTGCTACAGAATAACTGCAACTTACACTGAATTTTTAAATATAACTAGCTTAGTGATGGTGCTGCTTTTATAAAAAAGAAAATGTTTGTATAATATGCAAACATTATATTTTTGGTAATATGATGACTGGAACTCAGCAAATCAGATAGCCTTTGTAACATAATCATCAGTTTGATTTACTTCGATGCTTTTCTTTTCCCACTGCTAAATCTTAATGTCATGTCCAAGTGAATGAAACAGTTACTCTACCAATTCACTATCAAAAGTGCAGGTGTGGTCTATTCATAGGAGGTACACTCTTGCTTTCCTTTTTCATCTACGTAGCAGGGAGTCAAAAGGAGGCCTGAGGGAGCAGAAATCCATGGGTACCTTTTACAACAGCCAGGAGAAGGAAGGAGAAGAGAAAGGGTAGTTGCTCATATAAAGTACACAAAGCAGGGCTCCCTCATACACATCTCATTTTGATAAGCACAACCAGCAGATTCTTGGTGCCAGTAACAGAAGCTCCATTTTTCAGATAAGAAAACTGAAGTTGAAAAGGGATTCCAGGCCAGGCGCAGTGACTCATGCCAATAATCCCAGGACTTTGGGAGACCGAGGCAGGCAGATCACTCGAGGTCAGTAGTTTAAGATCAGCTGGGCCAACACAGCAAAACCCTGGCTCTACTAAAAATACAAAAAAATTTGCTGGGCCTGGTGGTGCATGACTGTAATCCCAGCTACTGGAGAAGGTGAGGCAGGAGAATCACTTGAATTCAGGAGGCAGAGGTTGCAGCGAACTGAGATCATGTCACTGCACTCCAGCCTGGGTGACAAGAATTAAACTCTACCTCAAAAAAAAGAAAAGAGACAAGACAAGACAAGACAAGACAAGACAAGACAAGACAAGACAAGACAAGACAAGACAAGACAAGACAAAGCAAAGCAAAGGAGTTCCAGTACGCAGGCTAATTAACTGCCAGATTTCATGTCTGCACCTACCTCTTCCTACTTCTAGGAAGACTCAAAAGGCTCCTTTTGTGGGGAAGGAGGTACCTGTTTATTGCTTAATATGTATTACTTTAATAAATAATTATTTTAATACTCAGCTTCATTGAGGTAAAACTGACACAAAATAAACTCTACATATTTAAAAAGTACAATTTTTAAGTGTTGACATATGAATACATCTGTGAAACATCGCCACAATCATGATAATGAACATAGCCATTGTCCCTAAAGGTCTCCTTGTGTCTCTTTGTCACCTCTCCCTCCAAACCCTCTACCCAAGTGCCCAGGAAATTATTGTTCTTTCTTTCACTATAAATTAGTATGCAGGATAAATTGGTTTTCAATAATTTTATATAAATGGAATCATAGAGTATGTACTCTTTTTGTCTGGCTTTTTTCATCCACACAACACAGTGTGTCAATAGCACATTGCTTAGCACTACTCTGGATTTGTGCTTTGCTAGCTGTTTCCTGTGAAGTTATGGCAGTATGGGATGATAGAGCGAGACAGCCTAGACAAGAGAGCATGGACTTGCCTTTTCTATTTTGCTTCCTGTCCTCATCCATAATGCCAATTTCTAACTCTGATGTGGGAGAAGGTAACATCAGAACTCTCAAACAATAAGCTAATGCTTTAAATTTCATGACTACTCTAAACATTATATTATAGTTGCTTCAACTAAAAGAACCTTAAATGGTAGAAAAATTAACAATGATGAAATGTGTTGCCTATTTCTTCTAGTCTAGATAAAGATAAGCTTAGTCTGAAAGAAGAGAAGGAAGAAAATACACCATTGACAGGAGAGGCCCTCTTTGCCTTTATAACCCCCAGATACTAAAAGTCTGGTAATGTGGACTCCAATAGGGTTAAGACAAAAATAGACCAACCAAAAGGTCAAATCCCAGAAGCCAAACTTAGGCTCGTGAAAATAGAAGCTGGTATGTTAGAAATTCCATAGGAGATGAGATTGGAACCCAGAGGACATCTAACTCCCACCCCCACAGTTGTCCTTTCCCAAGCACAGCCAAGCATCCTCTTGCCTAACAAAGACAAAACAGCTCATTGTGAAAACAGCTGAGATGTAGCCTAAAGGCAAGGGACAAGCTGAGGCCAAAACAGGGTATTGGCCTTTCAATTAAGGTCCTGGAGTTTAGGTAGAGGCTTCCCGCTATAATAGAGAAATTCTCAAGTGCAGAAAGGATCACTAGGCAAGGTCTCTGGCTATTGTTACTGCAGATGGAACTGAGCATAACAAACAGACTAATATTCCACTTAGTCCACTTAATGGAGCTCATTTTCCAAAGAAACCACAAAAACCTGCTGAAGGTCTATGTCAGTGATTCTTAAGAGAATGCATCAGATGCTCTGGGAGTTCTTATCAAAGCAAAGATCACTGGATTTCCTGTTCTCATTCAGAAAGTCTGTGGTGACACCCACAAATTTGCCATTCAAATGATGCTATTGCTTCTGGTCCCCTGACCATGCTGAGAACCACTGTTCCAAGGCAACCTGAGATTTCTCCTACCCAACCTTGCATTAACTGAGAGAGAGAGAGCTGCTGGAAATGAATGGTCCTTCCCAAAAGCAGCCCCAGAGGTGGTATTAAAAAACAAGGAAAGCGGAGAGATTCTTAGCGCTAAAAATCACTTGCTGTCAAATATGCTAAGAAATTAACTTCCTACCAAGCACAGGGAGTGTTCAGCATTCCTGGATTATGAAAGAATGACCAATATGTGTTGTTTTCTATTATTTTCCTTTTAAGATGAGACTTTTCATTGCAATCATCCTGTTCTTCCTCCAGTATTATGAACAGACATAGGTGAGTTACTTTTTGGTTACAGGTTGCAAGACCATAAAGAACTACACTAGATCCCACAGAGAGGAGTATATACCACGCAGATACATAGTCTATGTATCATCTAAGATCCTGGTCTTGGAATTGAAAGAGACTTTGAGTATCCCTCTTCAGGGAAGTGGTGATGTTTTGTTTAAGAGCAAGTTTTAGTTAAGAACATGTATAGGAAGAAGGATGTGTATGAATGTTAGGGAGTAAAAGGTGTGAACTAAAGTACATGTTGCTACCCAGGATTTATCCCCACTCCCTTTCCAAAAGAATACTGATTTTGTTCAGGAATCAACTCTTCTCTCATGCAGTCAGTAAAGCTCATGAAAAACTAATGCTAGAACCAGTTCTAGAATAGAGCATGGCTAATCAAAGGGAAATACCTTTTCATGTTCCAATAAATGCTTCAATAAATGTATTCCAATAAATACATCAGGAACTCAGACCTAAGCCAATCAGAATGTAGCATTCTCATGGAAAGTGGGATTCATTCAGGAATGTGCCTGAGATAAAATTCGTATTAATGAAATGTGCTGGGCATTCTGGGGAAAATACTGCTTTGCTTTTAAAATACTGACCTTTTCTTTTAGAGATTGAGACAAAATTGCACTTAGGACCATTTAATCCTCAGACTAAAAGTCAGAGGAGATATAACCAAGAAAAACCACAGGAAAATGTGGTAAAGCCACTGGATTAAGGTACACTTCTTAACTTCAACTTATGCCATTATATGTCATTATCATTAAGTTATTTATGATATGCCATTGAAATTTATACATCTAAATAACAACTGTACCTACTAAAAGCAATAAGAACTTCAAAGAACCAAATAAATGGTGTTTGCCAAAATAATTTTATATCCTCCTTAGTCTGAACAATTTCCTTTTTTTAGAGACAGGGTCTCTGTCACCCAGGCTGGAACACAGTGGCGTGATCACAGCTCAATGCACCCTCGAACTCTTGGGCTCAAGCTAACCTCCTGCCTCAGTCTCCCAAGTATCTGGGAATACAGGCTTGCACCACCACACCTGGCTAATTTATTTTCATGTTTATTTTTTTTTTAGTAGGGGCAGGGTCTCACTATGTTATCCAGGCTAACAAATTGCTTTGTATTTGCAATCTTTCTAGGTGTCAACTTTGTTAAATGCTTTTCATCAGATCATTTGAGATTTACAAGATAAATAGATAGTCCCTGCCTTCAAATTACAAAAGTGCAAAAGTAATTGCAATTTTTGCATTGTTGGAATCTGCCGTTTGATATTGGAATACATTCTGACATAAATGTGGTCATGTTATAAATCATTTTAATGGGCATTTCTCACTTTATATTTTTTTGCTAATGACTTATTACTTGCTGTTTGTTTTATGCTTATCTTAGACTATGGAAATGATGTTAGACATAAAGTAAATTTGAGCAATCTTCTTATTTCAGTTCAAAATGGGTCTTAAAGCAGCAGAGACAACTCAGAACATCAACAACACATTTGGCCCAGGAACTGCTAATGAAACAGACAGTGCAGTGGTGGTTCAATAAGTTTTGCAAAGAAGAAGAGAGCCTTGAAGATGAGGAGTGTAGTGGCCGGCCATCAGAAGTTGACAATGACAGATTGAGAGCAATCATTGACGCTCATCCTTTTACAACTACATGAGAAGATGCCAAAGAACTCAATGTCGACGATTCTACGATTGGTCAGCATTTGAAGCAAATTGGAAAGGTGAAAAAGTTTGATAAGTGAGTGCCTCATGAGCTGACCAGAAATCAAAAAAATCGTTTGAAATGTCATCTTCTCTTATTCTATGCAACAACAACAAACCATTTCTTGATCAGATTGTGATGTGCGATAAAAAGTGAATTGTATACAACAACTGATGATGAGCAGCTCAGTGTTTGGACTGAGGAGAAGCTGCAAAGCACTTCCCAAAGCCAAACTTGCACCAAAAAAAGGTCATGGTCACTGTCTGGTGATCTGTTGCTGGTGTGATCCACTACAGCCTTCTGAATCCTGGTGAAACCACTACATCTGAGAAGTCTGCTCAGCAAATCAATGAAGTGCACTGAAAACTGCAAGGCCTGCAGCTGGCACTGGTCAGCAGAAACGGCCCAATTCTTCTCAATGACAACACTCAACCGTGCATCGCACAACCAATGCTTCAAAAGGTCAATGAATTGGGCTATGAAGTTGTACCTCCTCCGCCACATTCACCTGACCTCTTGCCAACCAACTGCCACTTCTTTACATATCTTGACAATTGTTTGCAGTGAAATTGCTTCCACCACCAGCAGGATGCAGAAAATGTTTTCCAAGAGTTCATCAAATCCTGAAGCACAGATTTTTACACTATAGGAATAAACACACTTACTTCTTGTTGGCAAAAATGTATTGATTGTAATGGTTCCTATTTTGATTAATAAAGGAATGTTTGAGCCTAGTTATAATGATTTAAAATTCATGATCTGAAACCACAATTACTTGTACACCAACCTAATATTACAGGGTGGACATAATATAGAGACTATATAAAATAGATTATGCAGAGACTCTGTTAGGCTTCCAAATTCTGGGTTTTGCTAAGACTCAAGAATCATAAGAAAAAAAAAATCAAAGTTGGAAAAATATATCTTAAAACATACATTTGTCTAGTTCAACCTTTCATTTTGCATGTAAGATATGAAGACCAAGTGATTCAGCTAATTAGTTTGAAGAAGCAAAACCCACATTTTCTGAAATGCGGTTTAATAATTCCACACCAATAGTTCTCAACTATTTCTCCTGGACAAAGACAACACTGAGATATGCCCCAGTCCTGTGAACAGCAGTAATTCTTAATAGGAGAGGAGAAAAGGAGGGACAGGGTGGGGGCAGGGAAGGAGAGGTGCAGGGACACAGGGGAGGGGAGAAGGGACAAAGAAAAGGGAAGGAGGACTAGGAGGATGCAGTGGTAGAACATCACCCATGCTATTGGGGGAGATTATTTACTGTGGTCTTATTACTTTAGATGTTAGATGTAACTTATCGCTAGCTTGTACTATATTTTTAAATCTGGCCCCAAAATATGTAATTCTAAAATTTATTTATTAAAAAATATCTTTCTGAAACAGATCATACAAATTCTTTACCTGAGGAAACAGAGTACAGTGAATTATCTTGAATGGTATCTCATATTACTGTTCTCGACTTCATACAATCACTGTAAAGTGCTATAAAGATATAGGGCAAAACATATCATTGCATTTCTGTTTTTAATTTAGTTAATTTATTGAAGAAAGGGAAAAGAGAGTCATATGTCTATTATCATTTATTTTGTTTTGATAGTTATTCTAAAGTTTTGGTTCATAAAAGGTTCAGCTAGGATCATGTAACTGGTAGAAAATAACCCATGTTAAAGTAAATAACAGGCCAGGCATGGTGGCTCACACCTGTAATCCGAGCACTTTGGGAGGGCGAGACAGGTAGATCACTTGAGGCCGAGAGTTCAAGACCAGTCTGGACAACATGATGAAACCTCATCTCTACTAAAAATACAAAAATTAGCCAGCTGTTCTGGCACATGCCTGTAATCCTAGCTACTCAGGAGGCTGAGGCACAAGAATAGCCTGAACCCGGGAGGCGGAGGTTACAGTGAGCTGAAATTGTGTCACCACACTCCAGCCTGGGCAAGAGAGTGAGACTCCATCTCAAAAAATAATAATAATAATAAAAGTAAATAACAGCAAACCTACTGTAAAAATCATTTGCATAAATGAATTCAATATCATATTCACATTGAGAATAGTTTATCAAAGTACCTAAAGAGTTTGTAGACCCACATCTCTTCCATTAATCTGAGAAATCAAAATTATTAACATTGGTCTACTTCTGTACTTGCAGTACAGAAGGACATAAAATAAAACATTTGATGCTACTTTTTCTTTTGTCAACTCAATCTTTTGGAGAGCTTGAAAAATAATACAGTTTTTCAAGATTCCTGCACACAAGGCTTTACCTAATTCTGGAGTTACCTATTTTGTTTAACCCATATGACTAAGATGAAGGGTGGTACTTTGCATTGCATCTACCCAAGAAAGTTTTTGTCATATGAGGAAGCAAGTAAATAGGCCTAATATAACTAATATCTGTAATACTTATTATGTTGAGTATATAGGAATCAAAATGAATCTGTTAGAAACTAAATACTAGAACAGTAGATCACTTTGAGGTTTAATGAAATCTAAAGACTGATTCTCAAGAAAAATAAACAACACAAAATTCCACAGACGGTGAGAAAGTAAAATGGTGTGTAGCTGCTGAGGAAAACAGTGTGGCAGCTACTAAAACAAAATAAAAAGTAAATTACCATATGATCTAGCCATCTCTGGTTAAATCCCTCAATTTCTAGTGAAATACACAAAAGAATTGAAACCAGAGACTTAAACAGATATTTCTATAGTAATGATCACAGCAAACATTATTCTCGATAGCCAAAATGTGGAAGCAAACCAAATGTCAATCAACAGATGTATGCATAAACAAATTGTACTATATATGTACAATGGAATCTTATTCAGCCTTAAAAAATGAAATGTGACATGTTACACAATGGATAAATCTTGAGAACATTATGCAAGGTGAAAACAGCCAGTCACAAAATGACAAATACTATACGATTCTACTTATATGAGGTACCTAGGGTAGTCAAGTTCATAGAGACACCTAGGGTAGTCAAGTTCATGGTGGGGCTACAGGGAATGGGGAGTTATTGTTTAATGAGTACAGAGTTTTAGGTTGGGAAGAGGGAAAAGTTCTGGAGATGGACAGTGGTGATGGTTGTACAACAACATGAATGTACTTAATGCCATTTAACTATCCACTTAAAAATAGTTAAAAAGGCCAACTTTATGTAATGTTTAGTTTACAACAACAACAACAACAAAAGACTGGTTAATGCTAATGTATCATAAAAGTTTCAAGAGGAAAATAAAATTCTATGGACAATTCCAAGAGTTCACCAATTACCTAAAGATAATCAAGGAAACCCAAGTTATAAATACCTGTTAATTTTCAACATAAATATAATTAAACAGAGCCAAGCACAGTGGTTCATGTCTGTAATCCCAGCACTTTGGGAGGCTGAGGTGGGTGGATCACTTGAGGTGAGGAGACCAGCCTGGCCAACATGGCAAAACCCTGTATCTACTAAAAATACAAAGATCAGCCACTCATCCTGGTGCACGCCTGTAATCCCAGCTACCTGGGAGGCTGAGGCACAGGAATTGCTTGATCCCAGGAGGTGGAGGTGGCAGTGAGCCGAGATTGTGCCACTGGACACCAGCCTGGGTGACAGAGCAAGACTCTGTCTCAAAATAATAATCATGATAATGAAACAGGCATCATAGTCCTATTTATAGAAATTAGTTTGTGTTATCCCTGTAATGATTGCCAACTAAATCCCATGCCTAAATATAATAAAAGTTTATTAAAACAGCAGAAATTGTTCTCCCTACTCTGAAGTTATGTTTCCCACACTAAAATAGAGCAACAGTAATTCCACATTTGTTGTTTGTATTTCATCACTGTTTTCAGACAGAACAAGAGATCTCCTGCCTACACACCATTTCTCAGCATCAACACCCATTTTCTTATGCAATTTTAAATTCTGTTGGCAGGTTAAAGACATTTTTTCCAACCACAAACAAAAACTTCTTTTGATACTCTAAGTGAACGTTCAAGGAAATGTTCCCAATTAAAAAAAAGACTATTTAAAACAATAACATAGAAGTATATCAACAGTCTTAAGAAAATGTAAGTGGTAATTCAATGAAAACCTCAGTTCTTGATATAAGACATGTAGGACTTTATTCTACCTCACTGACAAATCACCTATCTTTATGTCTTCAATTTGGAACTTTGCAAATGTTAAACGAACACAGAAAGCCAGAATGCTAAAAAACACAGAACCACATAACTTAGTCTTCCATGCCACTCCATAAACCTTTTTTAATGTTTAAAACATCACTTTGTAATAGCCCTTGATAATGAAGTGTTTAGCTTCAATGTTCATCTCTTAAGAGTTATAGAAACTAGCTTTACTAGAAATTTTTAGCCTAAAAAACTTAAATCTTAGTACATACTTTTAATATCTCATAAGTAAAGGTTTCTTTGCTATTGTTAAAAAAAATTGTAACACAAATAGAGACCATCATAAAGACAAACAATGACAGCTAAAAACATATACAGCATTTATAGGGCAGTGCCAGGTACTGTTATAAGCATTTTACATTTATTTAGCTAATCCTGAAAACTGCCCCACGTGGTAGGTACTACTATTCCTCATGTTACAGAGATGAAGCCATGAATGGAGAGGTAAAGTGATTTGTCAAATATCAAAAACATCACACAGCTGGTTAAGTGGTAGAGTCCAGACAGTCTGGCTCCAACATCGATGCTCTTAACCATTACACATACTACCTGTCATAACATATTGGGGAAATAAAGACAATTTTGATAATGCTGAACAAGCTCTTTAATAATAACATAAAACATATCATTGTCTTTTTGATCATAGTATTGGTTTTGTTTGTTTTTAACTATGAGCCACCGTGCTAGAAGAGTATAATTCACAGAATTAGATGTACTAATGAAATTAAGATTTTTGGTAATGTCCATGAGCAAGGAGAAAGTAAGTCACAAAGATTAATGGCCAATTGTCTTAAGTCTTTTGCTAATTTTGTGAACAATATACAAGTATAAAAACAAAGCCAACAAGACTGGTAGTTTGCTCACCAAAAAAATAAATACAGAAGTCTATAAGGAAATGAAAAGTACAGGTGATTAATCAGAATATTTATAAACAGATATACAGTTGAGATTTTCAACATATAAGCTTCAAGATGTTGAGGTATAGGTAAATTGCCCAAAAATAATCAGAGGTTGGAGGAAGGACAGAGTTCATGCTTAGTATGACTCACACGCATCTCACAGCAAAACACAAACCACCAGACGTTTATCTATTAAAAACAAAAGACACTGAGTCTGGCACCAGCCTACAAAGCAAGAAATACCACGTGCGAGTCAGACACTCGTGTGCCGTTTAAAAATAAAGAAGGGAGATAGGCACATGACACATGATGACTTCTAAACTTGACCTTCTCTGAAGTACACAATTTCATTTATAACTTCCAAAACAATTCAAAACACCTGAAAATAGCAAGTTTCACAAGAAAAGCAAGCAAGAAAAACTAAAAAGATGCTTTAAAAGTCAGAGGATAAAACTATTACAATAAGAAAGGACTATATTTAGGGAGGAAAAAAACAAAAAGATTTTTGTGACGACTGACTGTACTTTTAAATGGTCTCCTCTCCTCCCTGTATTAACAAGAACCCAATGAAGCCAACCATTATCTTGTTAAGACACCTAGGTTTAGCCCATGAGAGTGGAAAACTGGCTTCTGCTTAGATAAACTGTTCCTCCAAACTACAGTTTCCACTATGAAGGAGAAAAGCTGTACTTGGACTAAAGATTGCTACCTCTATTTAAGCATGGTTCTGTTTGAAAAGGACATGATATAATCATATGTAGCAGAAACATTGATGGGACCAAATACAGGTCATATTTGGGAGTAAAGAGAAAGTAGCTAATCTCCCAAATATGTAATGTAATAAAGTAATCCCCCCAAAATGATAGAGTAAGAAATAGGATGGAGAGGAGATATAAATTCAACAAAGAAATGCCTTAATAAGACTACAGGGGTCTTGGGGACCTCTCTAAGTAGCATATCCATATTTAGAATCTGGCAATAATTTATAATTTATTATTTAATAATAATAATCAATAATCAACTTGGGTTAATATCAATAAACTGAGACCATTTAAAATTAATTACACTTTTATTGTTAGCAACAATTTTTTAAAGTATTTACAGTAAATACGGCCTGTCACTCACGGTATGCTTTGATGCCACAAGCACTACCAGGAAGAATCAAACCATACTTTAAAAGTTCACGAGAGCTGTTGTAAAAGCACAGTGTGCAACATAATGTTATTATTAATACTTAACAAATAAAGTACAAAAAACCTCACCAAACTCTACAAAAGTTTCTAAACACTTACCTTGTACTCCTGTTTATATCTTATCTTTGACCCATAATAATCTTCCACAAGCCAGCGCAGTCCACATTCTGAGCAGAACTGATTTACAGCTCATCTGCCTATCTTCTCACTTCTAACCCCTAAGAACCCTGCAGTCTCAACAGAACCCACTGTAAAAACCTTAGGGTTACTAAGGCAAATTCAAAATTATTATGTCATTTAAACCATACTTTCAACACACAATTACAGAGCATATAAAATATGTATGGGGAATATAGGAGTCATTAAACTGCAGAGTAAAAAAGAAAATGATCCAAAAGGGGAGAATGGAAAGGAATAAAGAAAAAGGAAAAAGGAAGAACCAGAAGAGGAGCTATCTGGAATGTAAGGGAAAGAGTTAAAGATGGCAGAAGTAATCAATCATTTCAGATAATACCAAGCAGTTGGGATTTGGCTCATGCTCTCTCCAGTCTACTCATGAGAAGAAATGGTAGGAAAAAGCAGAAATATAAATAAAACTTTAACATGAACTACCAATTAACTACAGCTTATCTGCTATAAGAGCTAATATATCTTGCTTCTTTTTCCTAATTATCACAAACATGCCATTTTAACAGTCAATAATTTTTTAAATAGAAATAAGAAAATCATAACACTTCTATATGGATAGCTCTAATAAAAATGTTATACTTGTATAAGCCTCTTAACAACAGACTGGAATATGGCCTCCATAATCCTGACTCCTGGAATTACCCCCTTATGGAATCCCTTCCCCCTAAGTGTAGGTAGGATCTGTAACTTGCTTCTAACAGTTAAGTACGGTAAAAGTGATAGATGTCACTTGGATCATTACATTATATAACATTATAACATCCAATCTAGCTAGGAAACTCCCTCTTTTGCTGGCTTTGAAGAAGCTGCCATGTTGTAGGCTGCCCTATGCAGCAGGTCACATGGCAAGAAACTAAGGGTGGCCTCTGATTGACAGCCAACAAGAGACTGAGGCCCACAATCCAATAGCCTGTAAAGAACTAAATGCTCCCAACAACCATGTGAGCTTGGAAGAATCTACTTCCCCAGTCAAGCCTTCAGGTAAGACTCTAGTTCTTGCAGACACATTGACTGCAGCCTGGCAGAGGACCCTACATTGTGCCCAAGCTCTTGACTCACAGACGATAATAAATGTGTGCTGTTTCAAGCAGCAATGTTTGCAGTGACACTGTTATACACCAATAGATAACCAATTCAGGGTCTTTAGACTTGTCAAGCCAGTCTACTTACATGATTACCTCTGGCTCAAAAGAACATGGTCCTCTTCAGAGGTTCAAGAGGCTTCATATTCTTTTAACTGCACTACAGACTAGACAGCCTAAAGCAGTAGTAAGAGTAGAAGCAGCAGTGGCAGCAAGACACAACACTTTCGGTTGTTGTATCCATGCTTGAATCCACTTGAAAGCAGACTCTAAGGGAATCCCAAAACTCATAATAATAACAATCCATCTTGGCTAACCACAAAAATACCTTAACTTTTGTCCCATTTGCCCCAAGAATACCCACCACTGGTGCTTGTGGCTGGAACATTTACCCTGAGATAACTTTGCCACGAAATATTTTGCTTTTATTATTATTTTCACATCACTCTAGCATCTCGACTTTGGAAGCAAAAGACATCATTCTATTTATGACATTCTGTTTTTAGTAGTAGTATTTCCATTTACAAAATGTAGTAATTCTCAATGGCTGAAAATGTCAAATCCTAGAAAACGCAGCATTCCTATGCATAATGTTAACATTGTTCTCAAATAATTGTTCACCGAAGAGTTATTTGATGAATCCAATTTTTCTGAAATAGACGATTCTGATAATTCAGACAGTTCTGATGTTAGTTCTGTTTAGAAATAACTCCAGGAACATTTTTTATATTTTATTTTCACACTGAAAATCAGTCAGATTTGCTTCAGCCTCATAGAGCATGTTTATATAAAACTAAATGAGCACTGGCAGCGAGCTGCACTTTTTTTTTCAAAACAGGAAAAGCAGTTTTCGAAATTATGAGTTGTTATCAGCAATTTGCTTTTTATTGTTTAGATGAGAAAATATTAAAATGCATCACACACAAACATTTATATCAATTCAATTCAATTCTATACTTACTGAAGATGCATTCTATGCAAAACACTATGTCATCTGTTAGAATCTAATAGGTAGAATAATATGAATGCACAGGTAACTGTAAGGAAACATGACAAGAACCATAGGAACGGCCACAGCAAGGAAGGTAACAACCATAACTGGAACCAGAAAAGCCTTCATAAAGGAGAGAGCATTTTAGACAGGCCTTGAGTAAGAAAGCAGAATTTCACAAATGGATACCAAGGGTAGGGAAAGAAACGACACTCTCTCTTCAGAAAGGGACAGATATAAACTGTCATATATGTCTGTGTGAGATAGAGAGAGAAAGAAAATGAGAATGTGTATGTGTGCTTATTAGAGAGTAGGAGTTATTAAGACAGAGTCTGGCTGGAGCGGCAAGTGAACACCAGGCTGAGAAGTTTGTATTTAATTTATCCGAGATTCACAGAAAAATTTTAAACATACTGAGTGTATTAGTACATTTTCACATGGCTATAAAGAACTGCCAGAGACTGGGTAATTTATAAAGGAAGAGGTTTAATTGACTCACAGTTCAGCATGGCTGGGGAGGCTTGGAAACTTAAATCATCGTGGAAGGTGAAGGCAAAGCAAGGCACTTTCTTCAGAAGGCGGCAGGAAGGAGAAGTGCTGAGTGAAGGGGGAAAGAGCTCCATATAAAACCATCAGATCTCATGAGAAGTCACTCACTATCATGAGAACAACATGGGGGAACCATCCCCATTATTCAGTTACCTCCACCTGGACTCTACCATGACACGTGGGGATTATGGGGATTAGGGGAATTACAATTCAAGATGAGATTTGGATGAGATTTGGGTGAGGACACAAAGCCTAACCCTATCACTGAGCCAAAGAAAATGATGCTTTTTGCCACTCTGGCCTGGTGCTGTGATTCAAGAACTGTTATCTGAGAAGTATCACTAGATCTGGACTTATGTTGTGGCATGTTATGATTATCGAGTATGGGAGTGAATGATGACCTAAAATATTCAGTGATACTTCAACTTGATTAATTGTAGGACTTTAAAATTCTGTCTTTTGATATTTTATAAATGAACTGATTTGGTGAAGATAAGTCTATATTGATTCATAACCAACTACTTTCCTGTTACTCAATATTTGCTTTCATCAACATTACTTCATTATAATGTTGTCAAATAGCATTATGATCTATACTGCAAAATATATAATACCACATACTCAATATAATGCTCTCTGTATCAGGGGTTGGCACATTTTTCCTGGGAAGAGGCAGACAGTAAATATTTCAGGTTCTGAGGACCATAGGTCTCTGTTACAACTACCCAACTTTATTGTCAGAGAGCAAAAGTAGTCATAGACAATATGTAAACATAAGAGCATGGTTCTGTTGCAATTAAACTTTATTTACAAAAGCAGGCAATGGGCTATTTTGGCCCATGCGCCAGAGTTTGCTGACCTCTAATCTATACTTTCTTCTATTAATTTATTTTCCCATAGAAGAGTAAAATGCAGCCCTTTACTGCACATTGGCCTTATAATGATATATTAACGGTTTATTGAGGTTGTATTTTATGTCAGGTACCAAGTTACGTTTATTACCTCCGGTCTACTAGAATAACTTCCAGAAATGGACAAGAATGTCTAGAAGAAAATTCTGTTGGCTTTGTCTTCAAATTAAATCTCTTCTCACCTCCTCCATCAGCACTCAAGCCATACATTCAGCAAATACCTGCCAAGCACACACTCTGTGCTACGCTCTGGTCAAAGCATCTGGGACACATTCCATAGCAAAATAGAAAAATCCCTGCCCTTGAGCAGCTTAAGCTCTGGCAAGTGATAAAAGTCAATAAACAATAAACCTAATAGATAAGCAAATGATACCACACATTAGAGAGCGATAAGTGCTATGGAGGAAAGAAATACAGAAGAGTAACCAGACTTGGGCATGCCAGGGACGGAAGGGAGTGCTAAGGTTAAATAGTGTGACCAGATTAGACCCGGGCAGCTGGCAGAAGAGTGTTCTGGACTACAAGCCTCCAGAGGAGGGGCTCACCCTAGGATGCGGGTTTCCGCCATTTCTCACCTAGACTATCACAGGAGCAACCCATTCTCTCTTCTTCCATTCTGACTCCACAACAGGATATCCTCCATACAGCGGCCACACAAGACTGAAAACTCCATCAGGTCATGCCAATCCCCTGCTCATGACAATTCCCATTACATGATGGATAAAATGCAAAGTCTGCCCTGGTTCCTGATTGTGTCCCAGTCTCATTTCCTACAGCTCTCCCTCTCAACACTCTACTCATTGTGGCTTCTTTGTTTTTCCACCCCAAGGCCTTTTGCTTCCCCGAGACAATCTTCTCTAGGCATCCTCCTGGCTCACTCCCCCACTTCCTGCATATCTCAGACCAAACATCACTATCTCAAAGGCCACCTCTAAAAGTTCTCTGTCCAAAATAGCTCTACATCTCCTGCTTTATTGTTCCTCATTACACTGTTCACTATCTGACATTTTAATCTAGTCTGTCGTTTACCTCTCTGTCTCCACCACTAGAATTGAAGCTCCATGAAGACAGGAACTTTATCCCTAGCACAATATCCCTCACACCTCAAACAATGCCTAGTACATAGTAGGCCCTCAATAAACATTTTTGAATATATGAAGGAAAGTAGTACTATCTTATAAAAGAGGAATCAAGGCTTTCCCAAGGTCACACAGTGAAAGAGTAGCCCAGCCAGGACTTGAACTTAAGAATGTAGGACACTGGGGCCAACACTCCTCATCAACAACCACTTGGAGCAAATCCTCATGGAACTGGAAATAGAGAAGTCATTCATATGCACATGGACAGGGTAAATCGCATCACGAGCAAGTTAGCCTGGTGGATAAGAATGCCAACCTGGTATTTTACTAGCTTTTTGACCTTAAGCAAATAAATTACTTAATAGTTATTTGCCTCACCTATAAATTCAGAATAATATAAGTCCTTAACCTCACCGGGTGGGTGGGAAGAAGAAACAAGCTAATGTCTGTAAATTACTCAGAAAAGGCCTCAAACAGTATAGGTACTCATTAAGTGTTATTATTATTAGAGCACAATGGCTTCCAGGCAGGAAAACTTGACTCCAACCAGACTGAATGTATGGACATAACCATAGGTGACTCTGATTGGAGTCAAAAGCCTACACCCTCTTCCGCTAGCACCTTGTGTGGGAGGAACTGTGGGTGACAACGCAGCCTACACACTTTGAGGCCTATGACCCTCCACTTACTTTAGAGAATTCTGGGGAGCACCAAGAAGCAAGAACTCTTGGAGGGAATCTACTGGCCCCCATGGTAGGTTACACATGAGATTTCAGCCATGCAAAGGGGTTTCCTAAGCCCATAGGAGTTCTAGATAGAGAAAGCCTCTTCTATGTGGTGCTGCTACGGTTACTACACAGCCTCCATATCTGTGCGAGGCATCACGGAAAGGGGCTGGCACTGCTATGTGAAGCTTCTAGCTGAGGGTGTGGCCCACAATGTATTTTCTTAAATATTTAATGAAACTAATAAATAATAATAAATATTTAACAAAAAATTTTGACACTGTATTTACTGCTATCTTCTGATCTCTATAATAAAAATCCATTTGTAAAGTAGAATACAAAGAAACTCATACACATTTTAAAATATTTTCATACTTTACATTTATTTTGAAGTATAGAAAAGTGCCCCATTTGTTTAATGATCAAAGCTTTCAATATAGCACAAGATAAATGTGTGACATGATTTTCGGAATACTTCATGCCTAGATACTTGGTCATCTCAGGATAACATCTAGTTGGTTAATTTTATTCTGTCACTAAAGGTGTGATGTAAAGTTCAGAAATGCGTTTGATCATCAGAAAAACAGGAGACAGAGCTCTAAATGAATACAAGCAAAAACACATTTTGCCAATAAGAATATACTGCCACATCTTTTAAAAATGGAAAATCATCACATTCATAGAGGCCTGGAGTTAGAAGAAACCTTTAAGGCACCCTTAGCAGAGATTCTCAAAAAATACACTCTAATTATTTTTGCCTGTCAAAGTAAGAGAGATGGTTGTGTAAAACTCAGCTAAAAATGATTAGGACATCCCTGAAGACTGTCATCTTGGCCAAAACTATCCATTAATGCAGGTCAAAAAAAAAATACTATAAATAAGCATTTAAGCTTGCAAAGCATGGGAAAATAAAGCAGCAGACATTAAATCAAAGTTTTGCAATTGTGTATGCTAACTACGTGGAAGGGAAAAAAAACCAAAAATACCATGTGAAAATGGCACTCTCAGAAGTTGTTCTTTACAACCAGATCAAGTGAGTACCTTGTGAAGCAAAGTAACTCTAGTTCAACAAAATGATTCTTTTAAAGAGTAAATCAACCAAGCACTTGTATTATCCATGAACTAAAATACACTCCTATGCCAGTTAATAACACACAGAGCTTTTTAAAACATTCTGTACAACCTAAATTCTAAACATAATGCAATAATCAAAAGGTACCATAAGAGAGTGAACAATGAACCGCTCTCACTACTCCCTAGGGTATTACATCATCTCACTGTGACTCCGTGACAACAGAGACACTTTAAATATATGTACATATACACATTAGTATATATATAGTTATTAAGTATCTAACTATATATAGTTATACAAATATATTTATAATAATTTTATAAATTCTTAAATGTTTACTTAAGATTAATGTGTCTGTTCTAACAAAACCTACTCTTTCCTTATGAATGATGCCTTGTAAATGTTATGTCCCAACTGGGCAACTATAAAACCATACTTCATTATTTTCAATGGTCATAATATAGAACTATATTTTTTAGGTCATAACATAGAACTATATTTTTTAAAGTAATTGATTTCAATTATAGGAGATAGAAAAGCTACGTTAGTTTGATTTTAATAAGAATCTTAGCACTTTTCTTCAAGACAAAACACTCAAAAGAGATAATTATTGATACTGGATTGCTATTTATAATACAATCTGATAATGCATAATAATTTGAGTTTATTGCTGCATAGTATGTGAGTAACAGAAGCAAAAATGTGAGTCATGTGACATTACTACTGCGGAACAGTTTATAGAATTCAATCCAGAAATAGACCTCAAGTGAACAAATTGCTAACCCTAGTTTGAGACATGTTAGCGAAAACCATAATCTAGCCCTTGATTGTGACAGTTTGTCATTTGATCTCCCAAGACCAAAAAAGACATTGTGTAAGTTCTGAAACAAGCCATTATCCTAGAAATGACTCACTCACTTGAGGAGAGCACCTTTGGGAACAGCTGACACCACACCATGAACTATAGTGTAAATGAGTACTTGGTAGAGAGGACTGATGGGGGTCAGAGTGGAAAGAGAAGGCTCAAGAAATAGTAGTGGCCCCTTCTTCAGGAACAGGAGGCTTCAGGCTACAATCATGCTAATACAGCCTGTCATTATTATCATAAAGCATTCCTTGAGATCAAGCAGTTCTTTTTTCACAAACACCCTATGACAAAAGTTCCTTACTGACGTAAACCATAAAAACCCTAAGTAAATAATAGTATATCTTGGATCACACAGAGCTATTTAGACAAACGGTGTCTGTATGCTTGCCGGAGGTAGAAGACACCATATCACTGTTGCTTCAAACAACAATAATTAGTCAACTCTTTTTAGATAATTTTTTAAACACCTAAAATTCTCCATGTCATTTAACATAATAATGTAAAAAAATTAGTAGCATAAAGGCATGACATCTTCCTGCAGGTTGTGAACAGTCTGCCAGGGCCACCCTGCACATTGTGTTCCTGGCACATGATCTACTAAACTGACTGAATAATAGTCTTTATGCTTTCATGTTCAAAGTATTTCTTTTTTCCCAATAAGATTATTTAATTAGAAAAAAACATAAAATCTACTTTCTCTGACCTTCTAACAAATAAAGAACTTTTATTAGCCTATAATTTACTACGAAGAGACAGTGCATTAATAAGAATTTAAACAAAAGAAAACAACTAAGAAAAATTCCACTTCAACTTTTTAAAATGGGCTGCCATATAGAAAACTTCATAAAGGATGTTCATACATATTTCCTGTTTTTACACTGGAGCCTGCAGGTACATATATTAATAAAAGAACTAGCGCTACAAGCAAAAATCTCAGGAAATTAAGGCCTGAGCTCTAGTTTCAATTATACCGATAACTAGTAATATGACTTTGTTTTCATTTTTCTAATATTTAACATGAGTTTAATGCCTACCTTTCATAGCATCACAGGGGTTAAAGAAAAACAGCATATGCAACATAGCACAGTGCATAACACACAGTGTCCTCAAAGAATTTTGGGTGTTTTTCCAAACCCTGCCCTCCACAATCCTCTGTTTAGATTAGTTAAAATGCAGTGTTAAACACAGCCACAATAATACTTAATTCACCATTATTATACAGAATAGCTACTGACTCTTGAGATAACAAAAATAGAACTGGAGGTGGTAAACATTTGTTCAACAAATGAGAAAAATGTCTAAAGATATGTTGTAGTTTATGTAAGGACCAGGATGAGTACCAGGAAAAAGGGCCAGCAATGTCTTGTTATATACCACACCAAACAAAAACACTCACGCCACCATTTTTTTTTTCAGTGTTCTGATCCAATTAGGTTAATTATTCAGTTTTTTATGATTCACAATTTGGGTCTGAAAAATATCACATCCATTCATTCTATTCACTTAGAGATATAATACAATTAAATTATGTTCAAGAACATTGTAAGAAAGAGCATCCTCAATTTTCTAAAATTAACCAGGATATAAGCTCTAAGAAAATTTAATGAGCTCTGATTTGCTTTCCTGTGATGAAGCACTGTCAGGTTATGATGGAAATCTGTGTTTATGGGTAAACTGTAGGTATAACTAAATGCTAGCACATTACAATGCTGATACACTCTAGTACCAATTTTGCCTAGCAGAGGACGCTAAAATTCACTGATAGAAATAAAAGTACAAAGAAAGCTTTGAAATCAACAGAAAGGAAAGTAACAATAGAATGCTGTATTGGGTTGAATAGTATCCCCGCAGAATTCACATCTGCCAGGAATTTGTGAATGTGACTTTATTTGAAAACAGGGTCTTTGTCGACATAATTAGGTTAAGATGAAGTCAGATGAGAATAGGGTGAGATCCTAATCCAATGACTGTTGTCCTTAAAAAAACCTAGGGGACATATTAAGGCCATGTGTCCAGATATCAGTATGGACACAGAGAATGGAGTCATGCTGCCAAAGCCAAAGATCACCAAGGATTGCTAGCAATGAGCAGAAGATAGAAGCAGGAAGAAAGGATTCTCTGCAAAGCTTTGGAGAGAACATGGTACTGCCTACACCTTGATTTTGGGTTTCTGGCCTTTGGAACTGCCAGAGAATAAATTTCTGTTATTTTAAACCACCCAAGTTGTGATATTTTATTATGACAGCCCTAGGAAATCAATACAAGAATGTGCACAGAAAACTGATCTCAGTTGTGTTAAAATTAACATACAATTATATGCATACCAACACACCAGAAGTTACCAAACTGTTAACAATGGTTATCTCTGGGTGGTAGACTAGTTGATTTTTATCCAACTATTTGTGCTTTTTTCAAAATTTCTAAACCTTTTTTTAATGAACATGTTTACTTTCACAATCAGAACAAAATTCAATAAAGATGACTAATTTTTTTAAAGTGTAGTCAGTTAAACTAATCAGGAAGCAAAGCATAAAGTAAAAACCATGAAAGATTAGAAAGGACAAAAAACAGATAACCATCAAAAAAGAGAAAGTTTATTTAAAAAAAAAGGAGAAAGAGAGATTATATAAACTTCTGTAAGTGATTTTGAAAACCCAGCTAAACTGGATAATTTTGTAGAAAAATACAATTTACCAAAACTGATTCCAGAAAAGTCTAAGAAGTTTAATTAGCACAGGAGAAACAAAGAATCTAAAGTACTTCTTCTACTCAACCCTTTAAGACTAGATCATAGGAGTACTATATAAACTACTAAAAACAGAGAAACAAACAAAGTATCTGATACTTTTCTTAGGAAATAAACATAATAATTCTGAAATCTGACAAAAAATTTTTCAAAAGCCTGCAACCATTCTCAAGAATACCGATGCAAAAATGTTAAAGGAAACTGGCAGAAGACTTTTGCTTCTGGCCAAAATAAAGTGACAGGGACTGGATTTACCTTCCTACATTAAAGAATTTTAAAATGTGACAAAACGTATGAAAAATATGTTCAGATATTAGACAAATGGCAGTGCAAAACAATAATAACTGAGAGGAGGAAAATAAACAAGATGAGCTCATAGATTCTCCAACATGCTGCCTGAACAGTTTCCAGATCTCAACATATAGATGGAGAACCCCAACAAAGCATGGCAGCCTTAGCAATGTAAAAAGAGTTCAGCTATCAATAACACTAAGTCAGTGAAAATTTGTAGGACAGAGTATGAAAGATGAGCAAGCTTTAAAGAACTCTGGAGAATGACAGAAAGGCTCCCTAGAATACTGACCAAACTGTACATGTACAGAAACTATAGGGGCCAGGGAAAGAAGGGCTGGAAAGAAACAGGCAAAACAATTCCTTCCTAGCCAGAGGGAAAAAGATTTCTTAACACATAGGGCACTGAGCAGAGTCAGCAAAAGACTTTTGACTTAGTAGTGAAGCAAAAATGAACTGTAAACTAAAAGCTGTTCGATAGCTGCATAACAACATCAAAAGCAATCAGAGGAAAAGGTCAGGCATGTTGGCTCACGCCTTTAATCCTGGCACTTTGGGAGGCAGATGCAGGCGGATCACCTGAAGCCAAGAGTTAGAGACAAGGCTGGCCAACATGGTGAAACTCCATCTTTACTAAAATTAGAAATGTTAGCTGGGTATGGTGGCAAGTGCCTATAGTTCCAGAAGCAGATCACTAGAGGCATAAAAGTCAAAAAGAATGAAGTAAAACTGTCTCTATTCATAGACAACATGACTATCAAAAAATTCTAATAAATCTATAAAACAACTGCACATAATAAGTTTAGGAAGGTGGTAGAATACAATGTTAACAAACAAAAATCAATTTAATTTTTATATAATAGTAATAAACCCAAACTAAAATTTCTTAAAATATCACTCATAATAACATGACAAAATATGAAACACTTAAGAGTAAATTTGACAAAAGATGTGCAAGGCCTATTAACAAAAACTACAAAACACTGTTGAATTTAAAGAAGACTTAAATGAAATAGAGATATATCACGCTCATAGATGAAAAAACTCAATATTGTAAAGATGCCAGTTCTCCCCCAAGTGATCTATAAATTCAGTGTAATCCAAATGACAATAATAAAAGAGGCATTTTTTGTAAAAACTGAGAATATACAGAAATGTAAATAATTTATAATATTATAATTAATTTTTTGAAAACAGAATGAAGTTAGAAGACTTACATTATGATTTCAAACAACACTGATCAACTCAGTGTGAAACTGGTGTAAAGGGAGATATACAGAGCAATGGAACAGAACAGAGTTCAGAAATAGACCCACATATACATGGTCAATTGAGTACGGACAAAGTTCTAAGACCAAGGGAAAGGATTATCTTTCAACAAATGGTGTTGGAACAATTCCATATCCATATGTAAAAGAAAGCACCTCAACTCTTATTTCATACAACATGGAAAAATTAGCTGAAATCAAATAACAGACCTAAATACAAGAGCTAACATTTACAGAATTTCTAGGGCGAAAAAACAAACAGGAGAAAGGGTTAGTGGCCTTAGGTTGGATGTAAAACACAAAAAGTACAAATTACACTTGAAAATATCATAAACTGGACTGTATCAAAATATAAAACTGTTGATTTTTCAAAAAACAATGTTAAGTAAATGCAAACACAGGTAACCTAATGAGAGAAAAATGTTTTCAACATACATCCAATAAAGAACTTGCATCCAGCATATAAAAGAAATCCTAGCACTAAATAGCATGCCAAACAAATCAATAAAAAAAGACAAAAGATTTGAGTAGGCACTCAACCTGAAAATATACCTGAGGCCAAGCACCATGGCCCATGGCTGTGTAATCTAGCGATTTGAGAGGCCAAAGGGGGCAGATCACATGAGGCCAACAGTTTGAGACCAAGCTAGCCAATAAAGCACGATTCTCTTGAGAGAGACAGAGGCAGAGACAGACAGAGAGAGAGAGACAGAGAGAGAGAGAAAGGATGTTCAACATCATTAGTCATTAAAGAAATCCAAATTAAAATTGCACTGAGATATAGTAACTATATACTCACTACAATGGCCAATACTGACAAACCATATTGGGTGTTGGTACCAAGGTAAAGCAAATGGACCTCTCAAAAACTGCTAGTGTAAATATAAAATGGTACAACCAATTCAGCCACATCACACCCTAGAAAAATGAGAGCATATGTCCACAGAAAGATTCACAAATAAATTTTTTTAAAAATTGTATTTGTAAATCAGAAAACACAATCAAACCAGGTATCTATCAAGAGGTAAATGAATAAACAAATTTTGGTACAGCCCTACCATGAAATGCTACTCAGCAATAAAAAGAAATCAGTTATCATATATACAATGATACAAATGAATCTAACAATCTAGGCTGTTAGGCTATATTAAAGAAACCAGAAAAATAGGGGAACATACTGGATGGTTTTATTTATATAAAACTCTAGAAACTGCAAGCTAATCTATACTGACAGAAGGCAGATCAGTTCTCTGCAGATGGGGATGCAAAGAAGAATGAGTTATAAAAAAGCACAAGAAAAATTTGGAAGTGATGAAAATGTTCATTATCATGATTATGGTGATGGTTTCATAGATGTATACATAAGTCAAACTCTTCAAATGATGCTCTAGAAAGACTACTGAGACCATGCCATAATAATCCATTAATAAGAGCCAACTTGAAAGAGCCTCCACTAGCCAATAAGCAATGGTTTGAAGTACAACAGAAGTGCTTTTCTAAAGAAAATCCCCCAAGTGTATAATGAATAATGGTTAAAAATTAAAACAAAAACAAACCAAAAAACAATTACCTTTGCAGAATGTTGGAGAACCAATTCATTTTTTAATATCTTAAATGAAATGGAAGCAATTAGGCATTCATCCTACCTTTTCTATAGAAACTATAAAGCAGGGTAACCAAATTAAAAAAAAAAAAATTCTTATCAGAGGAATTCCAACTAAAACATGAAGAAGCAATAAAATTAAAATATCAAAATTTTGCAATCCTTAATAAAACAATGGATCCAAGCCAGAGGTCGACCAACTATAGCCAGCTTGCCAAATCTGGCCTATACCCTGATTATGTATGACCAGGGAGCTAAGGATGGCTTTTATATTTGTAAAGGGATATAAAAAGAAACGAAATTATTTGATAGATATTTATGTGGCTTGCAAAGCCTAAAATATTTATTATCTGACCCATTACAGAATATGTTTGTCTGTCCCTAATTGGGCCAATCATCCAGTCTTTTTTTTACCACTAGGTAAAAAATTGAAAAAATCTTATAAAGGCTGGATCAAGTTAACAATGCATAACCCACAGATTAGCAAAAGGAAGACGAGTAGACATGAGCCCCCTGTTATGATGTAATATGCAGTGTACAGCACCAGCTATGACACATTCTTGCCAAAATGCTAAATTCTGATCATGTGTCTAGATTCGATTTCCAGTTTACAACACAACCTGGGGATAAAGACACACATTAAATAACACCATGATGATGCAATTAGCAAAATCCAGAATGTGGAAAACTACAGCACAAATGAAATGGTTTCCTTAAATAAACTGCAAAAAAAGAAGAAAAAAATGAAACAACAGATAAAAAGATATTTAAGACATAAGGTGAGTAATGGGTTAACATTCGCCAGGGCTGAGTCAGACTTCCCTGGGAATGACTTCAGCGTCCCTCTTCCCAACATTTATTTCCTTGGTAACAACAGAATTAAGATAAATGCAGAATGTTAAGTCGGCTTCATCTGCTGTATGGAATTGCCCCGGATGGAGAAAACGAGGAAGTGGTACACAGGCCATGGGCCTACTTAACTAAAATGACATAAAAAAATTAGTGAAAAATCAAGGCTGGGTCTTTGCTTGATAAGGTAGCATCCACACATCTTGGCACTTGTCCATGGCAGTTAAAATATTCTATTTAGATGAGAAAAGAGCTGCATATTAGGGTAACTGCTAGGTTTCCTGAGATGAAGATGTTGTACTTGCTATGTCTCCTGCTCATATTCCTCACACGAATCTAAATAAAATTAGTATTAAAGCCATTTCAGTCTTACGAGTGTGAAGGACAAGTTGGACAAAGAACCAGAGCTATGGTGGTGCAGACCCAAAGCATTGCAGGGATCTTGTTTGGGTCCTAATTCAAAACAACCAGTTGTAAAAACCGGGGGTAGGGTGGATGAGAAAAGGAGAGGAAGTGGGCGAGTGAACAAGAGCACCAACTGTGAAAGCTTGGAGACTAACTAGGTGTTTAATGATATTAAGGAAACCTAATTAATTTTATTTTAGGTGTGACAATGGTATTGGGTTGTTTTGTTTTCCAGAGAGAGGAGAGAGAATGAACAAATACTTTTTTTTTTCAGTAATATATAACATACACACAAACACACACCCATACATACACACATAATCTTTTTTTTAAAGACAGTGTCTCACTCTGTCAGCCAGGTTAGACTGCAGTAGAATGATCATAGCTCACTACAGCCTGGAACCCCCGGGCTCAAGCGATCCTCCCACCTCAGTCTCACGAGTAGCTAAGACCACAGGCAACAGGTGCATGACACCAGGACACCGTGTGTGTGTGTGTGTGTGTGTGTGTGTGTGTCAGAGAGAGACAGAGAGAGAGACAGACTCTCACTATGTTACCCAGGCTGGTCTCAAACACATAACTGGTATATTAACTAATTAACTGATACAACTCCTGGAATTTGCTTCAAAACAATTTAGTTGTTCTGGGGCAAGAGAAGGGGCAGGGGTGGTGGAAGACAGATAAAATAATTTGGACTGCCCATGAGTTAATAATTGTTGCAGCTAGGTAAGTACTTGAAGGTTCAATATACCATCTTCTCTTTCTATACATTTGAAATGTTCTACAATATTTTAAAAGGGTTAAAAATGTGGAAGAGCAGAGGGTAGAAAAATAGGACACAATTGAAGGATCACTATCAGTCTGCAGGGCTGTCCATCTAAAAGATTAGATGTGATTCAGCATCCTTAGAAATGTCTGCATCTGTCTTTAAACCAACTGATGCTTCTTTTCCCATTTTGTGTTTGTTAAAATTTGAATACTAAATATAGTGAATACTTTTGAATAATTTCTATTCATAAGATCTCAAAAGTAAAAATGCCTGTAAGAAGTTACATGTCTTAAAAGAGACAAAAATCAGCTAAGAATACAATAAAAAGTCAGGACACGCCAATCAATCTCTGACTTTCTCTTACTTGATATACTCTTCAAGAGCAACTTATCTGTGAATTCTTCCTTTCTACCTTTACTTATTCTTCAACTGTTAGCCTTCTATTTTGCTCATTTTATTCAATTCAATGGAACAAATATTTACTGAGTATTCACTAGAATGATGCATTCTGAGGAAAGCATATGAGAACAGAAAAAAAAGGAGAAAAGTATGTTGCCTCCTCAGAGGCCAGGCAGAAAGGGTTTCATTCCCAACTACTCCAGATCCCAAAATCATTCTGAGTATAGTAAAATACAATACATTAAATTCTCTGCTCTCAGATGGCTACAAAAAATGATATCTCTGCTCTCAGATGGCTACAAAACGTGATACCTAAGCAGCCTGTTGTACTTCTAAATTTGATTTTAGAAAAAGACACCCAAAAAAGTTAAAAATCATTAGTGATATGAAGTAGAACAAAATTCTTCAACATATTATTTTAAGAGAAGAAAGGCGTGGCCCCTGGGTGCTAGTAACTTGAAATACACACTGCATTAAGGAAGGAATGGCCCTGTAAGTGATGACTGGGGTTGGGAGCTGTAGCTGAAAATTCTTAATTAGGAAATACTGACCTTAGATGTCTGTTACAGTAAGTTGTTTTGGAAAGAGTCCTCAGGCAAAAAGATCACAGATTTTGTTATGCTTTCCACTGTAAACAAGTTTTTGCTTTCCCTCTGATAAAAACACTGTGGTTTCTGCAAGCAATATTAATGGAGCCAAAATGCATGTATGGTCTTTGCCTTCAAAAAAGATTTACTTCAAGTGTTATAGCTAAAAATTAAAGTTTGATGTAGTAAAAGAGAATTATGCCATGTAGTCAAGAAGAGAATCTGAAACAGCTCCCTCAACACAAAATCAAAGACAGCAGTTACTTAGTGACCAGAGTCTATTTCAGGAGCCCAGTGAAAAATCAGCCTTGTTTCAAAATAGAAAACACAGTAGAAAAATATACTTATTTTGTGAACAAAATAAGTATAATGTACAGGACGCATTAAAATAGCATCCATATTTTCTATTACTATCTCATATTAATGATACATACATCCAATCTCAGCCTCTCTCCTGAAACCCAGAACCAAATTTTCAACAGTTGGTTTCAACCAACTGTTGAAAATCTCCCACAGGCATCTCAAAAACTGGTCCAAAATTCAACTAACTTATATTTGTCCCACTACCAAAATTATTCTTCCCTCTGAACTCCTTGTCTGCAAGAACAGTGCTATAATGCTCCAGCCAGAAACTGTGGGCATCATTTCTCCCTGTTTCCATCAGTCCCCTTTCCACATCCAATCAACTAACAAAGAGATGGCGATTTTTTTTCTTTAAAGAAACAAATAGTAAATATTTTCCATCACCAGACTTCCTAAGCCAGAAGTCAATGTCAAGATTATTATGTAGGTACTTACATAATAAGAGTGAAAACAATTACCATAAGCTTTTCATTGACAATATCCAAAATAAAATAATAAAAATAATAAATGCAATTTTTTGTAATACAAGTCTCTTAAGGTCAGATGAATAGATTTTTTCTTCTCTGTGGGAGAATAATATTTAATTTGGGTTCAAAGGTAAAATGCCCCATCAACAAAATTAATTACATACGTTAATCTGTTAATATTGATACATGAAGAGATTTTACTTATTTCATTTTTTAAAATGTCTTTCACACAGATAAGTAATGGCAAATACTGATAGCAATCAACAAACGTGATTTTAATTGAGCAAATTCATCACTTGGAAGGTATTTATAGAATCCTATTCTTCATATTTACCTTTCAGCATGTAATTTACAATACAGATTAATCACTTCCAATGAAGATTAGGTGTGAGTTCCTCACTGCACCCTTAAATGGATTTTGAAGTACAGAAATTTACTTTGCTCTTTATTGAAGTCCAAAAAAACTGTTACTGTAGGTTGAGCTCAGAATATTTACCCGCTGCATATTTGGAAGGGAATAAGGAGCTTGCTTCTTCATTTAACTTTTCATAGCACATGAGGTGTAGAAAGCAGCTTGATATTACATATGACGTGAACATTCATTGCTATCAAAATGACTTTACAGTAATATGTTTTACATATAAGTGCCATTTTGCTTTTAACTTTGGATTAATTTTATTAGGAAATATTATCAAGTCTCCAGTAAAACCTAATTTCCAAAACCATTTAGTGCTCAGAAACAGTACAGAAGGGCGGCTCTTTTCATTCAGAAAAATTTCAGGCCAGGTGCAGTGGCTCACACCTGTAGTCCCAGCACTTTGGGAGGCCGGGGTGGGCAGATCACAAGGTCAGGAGTTTGAGACCAGCCTGGCCAATATGGCAAAATCCCGTCTCTACTGAAAATACAAAAATTAGCTGAGCGTAGTGGCATGCACCTGTAGTCCCAGCTACTCAGGAGGTGGAGGCAGGTGAATCACTTGAACCAGGAGGCAGAGCTTGCAGTGAGCCAAGATCGTGCCACCGCACTCCAGCCTGGGGCAACACAGTGAGACTCCATCTCAAAAAAGAAAAAATCAGTTTTGCCCCAATCTCAAAAATAAATAAATAAATAAATAAATAAATAAATAACAGTAAAACTTTGCCATTACTAAACCACCAAACTGCTGTGTGTGGTAGAGCAGGTCAAAATATTCAGCTTCAGTTTCTGACAATAATTCCCAGAACTGACAAAGGCTAAGTCTTCATGAGTAAATGAAATGAAGTTCACCAATGACACTATCAGTTCAGTACACGACAGATACAAATACTTTCATCAGTATCTACTGATGAATAATACAATGAATATATGCTTTAAACACTTTATATTTTCACAGATTTGTAAATCTAAGACTTATTCTGCTTCACACATATTTTTGCCATATCAGTTGTAACACATCTTAGCAGATTCCACTTCAGCTTGTACTAAGTAATGCTTTATTAATTTTCTTGTAAATATCCTCGCTTGTAGTTGTTCTACACAAGATATTCAGATAAGCTAATTCTTCATTCGCTTCAAACTCATCATTGCCTCCTCTAATAAACAACGATTGAACAGTACGAGAAAAATCTGTTGACTCACAACCACAATGAGATACCATCTCAGACCAGTCAGAACGGCTATTACTAAAATGTCTAAAAGTAACAAATACTAGTGAGATTGTGGAGAAAAGAGAACACTTAAACATGCTAGTGGGAATGTAAATCAGCTCACTCATTGTGGAAAGCAGTTTGGCAATTTCTCAAAGAACTTAAAACAGAACTACCATTCGACCCAGAAATCTCATTATTGCGCATATACCAAAAGGAATATAAATTGTTTTACCATAAAGAAACATGTATGTTCAGCATAGCACTACTCACAATGGAAAAGACATGGACTCAATCCAAATGCCCATCAATAGTACACTGAATAAAGAAAATGTGGGGTATGTGGAATACTACACAGCCATAAAAAGAACAAGTTCATGTATGTCCTTTTCAGCAACATGGATGGCGCTGCAGGCCATTATCCTAAGCGAACTAATGCAGAAACAGAAAACCAAATACCACAGGTTTTCACTAATAAGAGGGAGCTAAACATCAAGTACATATGGACACAAAGAAAGAAACAACAGATACTGGGGGCTACTTGAGGGTAGAGGATGTAAGAAGCGTGAGGATCCAAAAACTACCTAACAGGTACTACACTTATTACCTGGGTGATGAAATAATCTGTACAGCAAAAACCTGTAATATGCAATTTACCTATATAAAAATCTGTACATATTACATACATTGCTGAACCTAAAAGTTGAAAATTAAAAAAAAAGAAATAAGACCCCAAAAAACATTTGAAATCATTTGCCTTGCTTTTAAATTAAATATTGCTATATCTCCCCATATCCTCAACTCTTTGAGCAACTGGTCTCGCCATTAAACAGTCTTAAGTTTATTTTCTGTGCACATACTTCTTCAGTGGCTACAATCAAACATGATTTAATAAAACCACTACTGATAAATGGATCTCCTTGCTTGGGTAACAAATGTGCCAATCAGAAACTTATAGTGGTTATAGTCTCATTTTCATTTTTTTATACTTACAAAAAAATTCCGTGAGAATAGATTTTCCATTTTAAGTTGTTTAATTTTTTCTGACTGTTGCCTTTCTGTGAATTGGGAATACTGTGATGAATGCTTAGTCTGCTAATGTTAAAGCATATTGTATTATTTTGCCACAGTGATAGAGTTACCGCATAATAAACACAACGCTTTGCCATCTAATTTGATAACAAAGTAATCCTGACTCCACTGTGCCTTAAAAGTGAGATATTCAAAGTACACTTTTCTTTTGGCATGATGGGTACGCCCTGCTAATAAAAAATAAAGTAAAATAAAAACAGTGATATACTTCCACTCAAAACACTGTGGAGTTAGTTGTAACTGCAATTTATAGTGTGCTGACCAGCAACACAAACAACAAAAGCTCCAGTTTCAGGGGTCCGTAGATAACACACATATTTGGCGATTCACTAGAAGGACTCACAGACTCAGGAGACAGTTGCATTAATGGCTATAGTTTATTACAGCAATTAGTAAGAGAAAAAGACACATCAGGTAAAATCTGGAGGAATCTATGCACAGGCTTCCTGTGCTTTGCCTCTCAGGAGAAGCCATACAGAACACACTCCCTCCAGCAGTGAAATGTAGTAACACACATACATAAACTTTCTACCTAGAGCAGCCCTTTAGAGACTCAGAATCCCAGGTTTTAATTCTTCTTTCTTTGTCTTTTAGATGCAGGGTCTCACTCTCTCACCCAGGCTGGAGTGAAGTGACATGAGCAAAGCTCACTGCAACCTCAAACACCTGGGCTCAAACAACAGGACTTTTATTCTGGGCTGGTCACAGAGTTATGATGACTAGTCACAACTATCCAGAAGGAAAGCAGGCGTCTGTACTCCAGGCAGGTAAAATGCTTTTATGAGCTTAGGGAAAATTCTAGGAGTCAGGCTCCCAGATACTACTCAATGGTTAACCTCACCCCCATGGCCCCAGTCCCAAGCAGATCCTTCTAAGGCTAGCAGCCCAGACCTGCTCTATTAACTCTTTCCTGTACAACATCATTGACATTGTCTGCTACAGCTGCTCAATTCTGCCACTGCAGCATGAAACCAGTCAAAAACAATTTTGAAATGAGTGAATGTGGCTGTTTCGCGATAAAATTAAAAATCCATAAATAGTAATGGATATTGAAACTTAAATTTCATGTAATCTTCATGTATCACAAATTATTACGTTTCTTTTTATTTTCCCCAGCTGTTTAAAAAATATAAAAACCATTTTTAGATCACAAGCTGTTCTAACAAAAGCAACTGACTAGCTCTGGCCCACAGGCTGTAGTTTGTTAATCATTGAATTAACCGATCACCTATATTCTTAGTCCCAGTTATTCTTGCCTCTCTCATTCTATTTTCTCTCCCTGAGTTCATACTGCCATTGTTTCTTTTCTGAATTTTTACAACTAATTCACAACTGCTTCTGTATTTCATCATTATATCTGTACACCTAACATCATAGCTGGCACAACAGTATGCACCCAATTAAGTCATTTTTACTGAATGACTTAATAGTAATTCTTAAACCATTCAAGTTATTTTTCAAATTGGTACAGTCATTGTAAAATGTTATAATGTAGTTGTATTCAAAGATTTAACAGAGTATCATAAATGTCAGTAGAAGAGAAAATAATTAAATATACAATATTGGAAAATTGTTGACCAGTGATATAAATATCACATTTCATTTTCCTTTTCCCCAAACAGGATAAAAAATAATGAAAATTCATCCATCCTTGTCGAGTATCTTCCTGCACTGAAGGTAGAAGTGTTATATTATCCTAAGCACTTCCACCTACATTCTCGATCCCATATGCTCCGGAAACTTACTCTACCAAATAGTCTCACTTCTTATTTGGTCTCTCTCTTTTCCCAGTAGCTATTTCTTTTAAACATAAAATTATTTTCTATTTCTGCCATTCCTAAAACCACAAGAATAACGTCAGCTCCCGATTCTCCCCAACCAGAGCCCCATCTCTAGTCTTCCCACTGGCAACAAACTTCTTCAAAGATACTATCTTGCCCCTATGCCTCATCTCCTGTCCACTCTTCCACCTACTTCAATCTGCATTTCACCTAAACAACTCCCCTGGAATTGCTGTCAGGTTATCAATGCGTTAATATCAACTCCAATGGCTTCATTTTAGTTCTCAATTATTCTCCTCTCTGCATCTTCTGAGAATATATTATGGTAAAACCTGTACAAACGTGATTAACAACTCTTTCTTGAGAAGGATGGTGACACTTCACATGGAAAAGGTGATATCTGACAAAGTTTTGAAAGATGACTATAGTTGGCTAAGCAGACAATAGCGGCCTAGCAGAAGTAATGGCATACACAAGGGCATTAACACATGTTACAGAATAGTATGTTGAGACAGGCAGGCTGGCATTGATGAGTATTAGTTGTAACAGTGAAAGGAGAGAAAAGGCTGGAAGAAGCCACGGGACTCTTATACCACCCTAAGGAGTTGGTAGTCTTCCTAATAACGCTGTTCCTCTACCTTGTTTGCAAACTGTCTGGAACCCTATCACAAATGCATACCCACACACAAGCAAATATTAAGTAAAAAAGTTTTCACCATTTCAATCCTATACACTTGAGAGATGGCAACAAATGTGGCTTCAGGGTATTTAATATAATTCCAGATTAAGTTTAGACATTCTGTCAGTTCCCTGTAGGTCAAGCCCATTACTGTCCCCAAATAATCCTGACATCTGTCAAGACAACATGTTAGGATGTCTCCTCTGCATTTTAAAAATGCATGTTCTTTCCTCTTAATTTCAGCAGTACTCTTCTGCTTCCTGCTATCCAATTAAAAAAACTGTCCGCAGACACCCAGTAATCTAAGACATTTAAGATGTCTAAGCCCCACCCACACACTGGCCTTCAGGGTCAGATTTCTTCACAATCATCTTTCTGTGCTCTGAGAAATGCACTGCATTTTTGAAACAAACATCAAAATTTTCTACTGAACTACCTGTAAATGCCTGGGACTCAAAGCATATTTAAATCAGTGTAAGGCCTGTTTTGTGGTACCCTCTTTGCAATCATCCAACTGGAAAGAATGCTTATGTTTAAGAACATATATATATTCTTATATATATATAAGAATGTATGTATATGTGTATGTATATGTTTCACATATATATCTCCAAAATATATATATTTGCCTAATCAAACAATAGATACAAAGGTTGAGAATATTGCAGTAGGAATTATGTTTTTCTTTCTTTTTGAGATTATAGGGTGAGGACATGCATATACTTTCAGTATTTTAGAAAGTAATATGAAGAAAATTATTTGCTAAAGAAAAATAACTCATTCATATTATTATTATTATT
>NW_012106030.1:2602535-2633749 GCF_000951045.1 Mandrillus leucophaeus | reverse complement strand
TTTTAGTAGAGACGGGGTTTCACTGTGTTAGCCAGAATGGTCTCGATCTCCTGACCTCGTGATCCGCCCGCCTCGGCCTCCCAAAGTGCTGGGATTACAGGCGTGAGCTGCCGTGCCCGGCCAATTTCGATCTCTTAACCTCATGATTGCCTGCCTTGGCCTCCCAAAGTGCTGGGATTATAGGCGTTCGCCACCACCGCATCCAGCCCTCATTCATATTTTTTAAAGGTTAACAGCAAATATTGCATGTGGTTAAAAACATATATTTTAAGAAAATATTTTATCAAGTTGTTGCATAATAGCACACTTAAAATTCTTAACACATTTAAGAAGGATGTTACACAATGGGCTAAAATAATATATTATTTCCATCATTACAGGGAGGAGGGGAGGGGATTACAGCTTTGTTCTCAACAAAGAAAATGCAGACAGACTATTTACCAATATATCCTTATAAATCAGGGACGTTACTATATTTCCACTGCGAATATTATGTAAATACTATCTGGTCCACAGATTTTTTAAAAATAGAGATGGGAGTTACACAGGCATATGCATTTGTCAAAACTCAGCCATGTGCTCTTAAGATGTATATATTCCATGGTTTCAAAATTTTACATAAAATCCTACGAATACTGATCTCTAGAATGTCGTGTCTGATGAAGTATTTAGAGGAAGTGTTCTGATGTCTGCAATTTGGTTTGAAACATGTTGAAAAAAATAAGTTGGACTGATGGATGAATAGAAATGGATGAAGAAAGATATGACATAGTAAGGACGGTAAAATGTTAATGACAGAATCTTCATGGTGGGTAGACAGGTGTGCACTGTAAAATTTTTTCAACTTTGCTGTCCATTTGAAATTTTTCGTAATAAAATTTTGGGAAAAATTGTAAATAAGCCTGCTACGGTTTCATCTGCAGAGCCCTGTTAGCAGCCTACGGTGGTGGACGAGGATAGAAATTTCTTTAGGGTAAAACCTAAGATGAAAGAATGATAACGGGCCAGGCACAGTGGCTCATGCCTGTAATCCCAGCACTTTGAGAGGCCAAGGTAGGAGGATCACTTGAGTTCAGGAGTCTGAGATCAGCCTGTGCAACATAATAAGGCCCTGTCTTGACAAAAGTAAAAATAATTAGCCAGGTGTGATGGCATATGCCCATAGTCCCAGATACTTGGTAGGCTCAGGTAGGAGGATTGCTTGAGCCTGGGAAGTTAAGCCTGCAGTGAGCCTTGAAAGCACCATCGTGCTCCAGCCTGGATGACAGAGCAAGACCTGTTTCCCAAAAAAAAAAGAAACAAAGAGCTGGTGGGGTGTGGTGGCTCATGCCTATAATCCCAGCACTTTTGGAGGCCAAGGCAGGAGGATCTCTTGAGCCCAGGAGTTCAAGGCCAACCTGGGCAACATAGCAAGACCCATCTGTATAAAAAATTCTTTTAAAAATTAGCCAGGCAAGGTGACACATGCCTGTTGTTCCAGCTACTCAGGAGACTGAGGTGGGAGGATTATTTGAGCATGGGAGGTCGAGGCTGCCGTGAGCCATGATCACGTCACTGCACTCTAACACAGGCAACACAGCAGGACTCTAGCCCCAACCCCCCTCAAAAAAGAAGGATATCAAATTAGTTTAAAATCCCTAGTAAGTATCAAAATAATTTTAAAAGTTGGGCATGAGAGTTTAGAAGTGTTTCATACATATGTACGAAAACATCATCGTAATAGAGATAATGAACATATATGTAACCCTACAAAGTTTCTTTGTGTACCTTTACAATGCCTCCCTTCCCCACTCCCAGACCAATTTGCCTCAGGGATTCACTCATTTGCTTTCCTGAACTAGAGATTTGTTTGCATTTTCTACAGTTTAGTTGGAATAATGTAGTGTGTCATCAATTTGTCTGGGTTCTTTTACTCTGCATAATTGAGTTTCATCCACGCTTTTGCGTGTACCCAGAGTTAGTTTCTTTATGTTGCTGGGGAATATTCTATTGTACCCCTATCTCACACTGTGGGTTGTTTCCCGTTTTTGGCTATTACAAATAAAGCTGCTATGAGGATTTGCTTTAAAAAAAGAAAAGAAAATTGAAAAAAAGCAGCTGGGCATCCGTATGCTGGTCCAGCAGCTCCAGCAGGGCTGGGTGCTCTGAGATACTGTAGGGAATCCATGCTGTTGCTTTTCCATTGTATAGATTTTCATAGGTGGCCCTGCAAAGGGGGGATTTGCAGTTCTTCCAAATAGATGGCTAAGATGATTAAATGGTAAATATGAGGCCCTGATTAAGATTTCACAGTACCTACTAAGCTGCAAAAGGGTAAATCTAAACAAATCATCATGAGTACAAGGGATCAAGTACTTTTAGATTTGTAGTTTTTACAGGCACAAGTTCCAAAGCAACAATTCTTTCTTTCTCTACTCAAAAGTAGCAAGACAAATTGCAAGGCTGGTGTATACACGTGCATAAAGGTAAAGGGAGGATGCACACATCAGCTTACTGGTAAGCCAAATGATTTTCTTGTGTGGTATTTTTGTTCTAACCAGATTCCACCCTGGCCCAATCCTACCTCCAGTAGCAACAGAATACTTCCGAAAGTTGTCTTCTGATCAACAAATGAAGACTGGCAGGAATTGCCAAAACAAAAGAGTATTTCCTCTAATGGAAAATCATACATTAAAATTTTTTATATAATGAGTCAAATCATGACATAATCCTGCTATATAACTGTCTTTTTAAAAATTCTTTATTTATTATTTTAGGTGTGGTAACTGTCTTATTAATCGTCTCATATTACCCACAGGTGACATATTCCATTCGTTACTGAGGGTAAGTTCAGTGATACCTCATTTATTCTTAGCAATAGTTCAAAAGTTCAGTTCTAGGCCGGGCACGGTGGCTCATGCCTGTAATCTCAACACACTGGGAGGCCGAGGCAGGTAGATGACCTGAGGTTGGGAGTTCAAGACCAACCTGACCAATAGGGTTTAGGCAAAACCTCATCTCTACTAAAAATACAACATTAGCCAGGTGTGGTGGCGCATGCCTGCAATCCTAGCTACTTGGGAGGCTGAGGCAGGAGAATCACTTGAACCTGGGAGCCAGAGGTTGCGGTGAGTCAAGTTTGCGCCATTGCACTCCAGTCTGGGCAACAAGAGCAAAACTCCATCTCAAAAAAAAAAAACCTCAGTTCTTCTCAAATACTGGGCCCAGGCCCATTTTCCTCTCAGTCCAGATGACTTTGCTTCCGATTTAAATGAGATGCAAACCTTTTAACACAATTTTCCATCTACCCTGGTTCTCTACCTAAATATTTCTTAATAAATATTATTTTCTTTGCAGAATCATTTTTTTAAAAACTGTCATAAATTTTGTTTTCTGGAAGGTGTACAGTTCTATGAATTTAGCCTATGTATTGGTATATGTAACCATCACCAAAGAATACAGAAGAGTTCCGTTACCCCAGAACATTCCCTTGTGCTATCCCCTTACCCAAACACTCTCTGCCATCCTTACCTCCCAATTTCTAACCACTAAAAATCCTTGATCTCTTCTCCATCACCATAGTTTTTTCTTTTTGAAAATGTCACATAAATAAATAATATAGGGCAGGTGAGGTGGCTTACACCTGTAATCCCAGCACTTTCGGAGGCTGAGGTGGGAAGATCACTTGAGCCCAGGAGTTCAAGACCAGCCTGGGCAACACGGTGAAACCTCATCTCTACAAAAAAAAAAAAAAAAAAGCCAGGCATGGTGGCACATGCCTGTAGTCCCAGCTACTCAGGGGGCTGAGGTGGGAAGATTGCTTGACCCTAAGAGACAGAGACTGCAGTGAACCGTGGTTGTGCCACTATACTCCAGCTTGGGCAATAGAGCTAGACCCTGTCTCCAAGAAAAAATACAATACAATACAATACAATACAATACAATACAATACAATACAATACAATACAACACAACACAACACAACACAATACAACACAACACAACACAACACAATACAATACAGCAATAAATCATATATACAGCCTTTTAGTGACTGGCTTCTTTCACTTGGCATAAGTCTTTTTACATCCATCCAAGATGTTGGGGATGTCAATCATTCATTCCTTTTTTGTTTGGCGGTATTCAATTAAGTGAATGCAACACAGATGATTTTTCCATTCATTCCCTGAAGGATACAGGAGTTGTTTTCAGTTTGGGCTAATTAGGAAGGAAGTTGCCATAAACATACATGCACAGGTTTTTGGGTGAACTTAGGTTTATATTTCTCATACCTAAAAGTAGGATGTTTGTCTTATGATAAGTATATGCTTAACTTTTTAGAGAAACTGCTAATCCATTCTCCAAATGGCTGTACCATTTAGCATCTCCAACAATGTATGAGAGCTCTAATTGCTCTGCATCCTCTCCAGTACCTGGTATTACCAATATTTTTTATCTTACTTGGTCTAATAGGTGAGTTATAGGATCCCTGATGTTAATGATGTCGAAAAACTTTACATGTGCTTAGTTTCCATTTGCATATCCTCTTTTGTGATGTCTCTGTTCAAGTATTTCACCTATATTTTAATCCGGTTGTTTTCCTAGTGAGTTTTGAAAGTGCCTTATATATTCTGGATAGAAGTCCTATGCTGCATATGTGATCTGCAAATATGTTCTCCCAGCCTGCAGATTGCTTTTTATTCTCTTAATTGTTTCATTCACAGAGGAAAAGTTGTTAATTTTGATTAGGTCCATCTTTTGTCCTTTTATAGATCGTGATTTTGGGTATCAGGTCTAAGAACTCTTTGCCTAACCATAAAAACAGAAACCTTCTCCTATGTTTTAGTCTACAATTTTTAAAGTTTTACCTTTTATTTTTTATTTTCATAAATTGAAGAAGAAAAAAGGTTTTACATTTTACATTTTGAACTTGGATCCCTTTTGGGTTAACTTTTGTATACATCTAACATTTGGGTCAAAGTTTTGTTCTTTTTCCATATGGATACTCAATTGCTCCAGTACAATTTGATGAAAACACTGCTTTATCCCTTGGATGAACTTTGCAAACTTTGTCAAAATCAACTGCCCATATTTGAATGGGTCTGACATTGCTGGACTTGTTAGTCTCCTTCCAGTGATTTAAAGCATCTGTCCATTCACCACTACCACACCTCTTGATTGCTACTTTATAATAAGTCTTAAAATAGGATGATGTGATTCCTCCAACCTTATTCTTATTCAAAACTGTTTTAGATAACTCTACTTCCCTTGCCTTTCCATATAAAATTTAGCATCAATTTCTCCACTTCTACAAGAAAAATCTTACTGGAATTTGTATTTAAATTACTTTAAATCTATGTATCAATTTGAGAATTGTCATTTACTATACTGAATCTTCCAATTCCTGAACATTGCATGATTTATTTATTTAGATCTTCTTTGATTTCTTCTGTTTTATAAATTTCCACATACATATCCTATACAGAATTTGTTAGATTTTTATCTAAGCATTTTTCTTAGAGCTGCTGCATAACATAAATAATTTTTGTATTTCCCTTTCCAATTATACATTGCTGGTATACAGAAAGATGGTTTATTTTTATGGATTTATGTTGTATCCTTGCTAAATTCACTAATGAGTTCTAGTTTTATTATGGACTCCTTGAGATTTTCTATGTAGACAGTCATGTCATCTGTGAATAGGCACAGTTTTCTTTCTGTATTTTCGTAAAACTGGGCCCTGATATATCTAACATTGACTCCTTTGGAAATAAGAACCTAGGTAGTTATGAACCTTAGATGCCATGCCTAAATAGAGGGCTAACTCTCAAGGATCACTTACAGTGGCCAAATCATCATTAAACATGCTCAGTCTACTAGTTCCAGTCTCCTTCCTTTGCCCTTGGGATTTGTGTTGTCACAGACCTAACAAGTCCTACATAGAAGTCACCCAAGCACTGGCTAGTTTGACATTCAGGTAGTATATGCTTTTCAAGAGAAAAAATAGCAACATGAGAAATCTATTATATACTTTTTGTTTATGTTTCTTTTTAAAGATTAAACCAAATTTACTATAACCCATTCAGCATAACACCAACTTAGCAACAGCCCTTAGTAAAAACTAAGTCTATGTATTAAGAAAATGTGAAGTAAAAGAACAATTAAAATGAAGTCAGTCAATGATGGTGCTTCTTAGAAAAGTAAGCTTTAAGATGGTTATTTGGAATATCTGATGAAGTGAGTAAGTCAGCCTTTCTCAACCACTATTCCAAGAGAATTATGCACTTAAGAAAATAATCTGAGTGACTGCTTTTTAATTCACTCAAGGATAGTATGCAGCTAATACCATTCTAGATGCTTAGGAGAAGGGTTAATTCACTATATAATGAATGCCTTAGGACATTCAATCACATATGTTCAGGCTTAATTCTCTCAGAAAACAAGAACCGAGAAAGGCTGGAATAGAGATTCAAGACTCAAGAAACAGCAGAAGAGACTTTAGCGTGAAAACATACCATTAGCATTTAGAAACTGAGTCATAAAAACATTTTTATTGAGAGCTCCCATGAGCTAGTCACTATAAGGTACTAGAAATACAAACATACAAACCTATAGGAATTAAAGGAAGGTAAATGATAGAACCAGAAATGTGGATGGGAAAGGTAGATAATGAGTGAATAAAAGAGGAAAACGAGGTGATATGAAGTCCAGAACTTTTCCAAAGATGCCCTCACACCAAAACAGAAGTCTCAATAGTTTCTTTATCCCATGTAATCAAATTCACTTGACAGATAATCTCACTGTTTTCCTCTGATCCACCAAACAGTATTGGTCACAGTGATACCAGTTTCTGGTATTTTGACCTATATATATTTCAATACAAGTTAACATCAAATATCATTTTTATGATATCTTGCAGACCACAGACAAAATCTAATCTGCTTTCTAATCCTTTCACCAACCCCTCAAATCCTAAAGATGAAGGTGTATCACCCGTCAGAGTAACCTCTATTTGTCATGAACCTTACTCTCCTAAAAGTGAGTGCAATCTGTGGGCCACCAAACTTTCGGATGTTAGTCCTTGAGACCTGTTTTATCATCTATGAAAAGATTTTAAATCTCTAAAATCCTTTCTGGTTCTAATAGTCTATGAATATGTGAATCTGCCAAAAAGATTTTTAATTATCTATGAATAGTTTTGTATTAAGAAAGCATGTGGGCAGTAGGTATTTGGCCATGGGGCTACAAAGAAACTTATTAAATATTTTACAAAGTCTATCCCTAATTAAAAGTTTTTCCCATTCCTTATTAAAAAAGGCCTCAGACCATTCTCATTAGCTGGCAAGAGATCTTAAGCAGGGTAGCCCATAAATAAATAGCTTAAATCAAACTATTGCTCATTGTGCGAACTGTCATGCTACTCTATCTATCCAAACACTTGGCAAGGCAGTGTTACAAAAGACAAATCCATATATTTACAGTAGATATATTAAAATTAAACTACTTCTTTCTCATCTACTATACCAAAAAAAGAGGCTTTTAATAAAACACCATTCTTACATAAAAGTCAAAAGTGAGGGCTCAAAAGAAAAAGCAGATACAGAAAATGAAAAAATAGGAAGAAAACAAAACAATACTTCAAAGAAGATTTTTTAAAAACTACAAGATAAGGGAACAGAAAACACAGACATTAAAAGATCAGTCAATTAAAAGTTGTTTAGGATCTACAGGTCTCTAAGTTTAGAAACCTTTAAGATATATATGTATAAGCAAAGCAGTATTGGGATAAACAAAAGAAACTAAGAAATTAGGCAAACCATACTGATGCTGTTTAAATAAGCATTTGTAAAGTACATCAGAAAATATTCATGCATGACTCTTGGTCACAGTTGGATTTTGAATATATATATATACACACACACATACACACACATATATATATAAAATATATAAAAGAATTAAATTTAAAATTTAAAAAATCCCTGAAATGTCTACATTATTCTTTCTTCCATCATTCGTCCTGGAATATCTATCATACAAATCAAAACTTAACAGAGTATTAAAGTATATTATATTCCAAATAGAATATTTGGATGACAAATCTCCAATAAAATTAAGAAAAATAATTATTTGATAAATAATCCTTTGGTAAATAACTGACAAATAACTGCAAAATATTTAAGTGCAAGTCAATTCACTTACACAGAAGACTCTCATTATGCCAACCATCATGTTGCCATTATTAGGTATCAGGGAAACAACAGGAAAATTTGTCTTCAGCAGTAGCAGAATCTCAACCATAGTCCATCCTTATGGGCATTTGACACCTCTTTTTCCAAGATGTGTGCAATGTGTCAACATCAATGCCACTACTGACACCTTGTCATTATTTTTGTTGCTTTGTCTCTTCCTTTGCATATAACTGAGAATTAAGGCAGGAAAATTTTAAAAATAAGCCTAATAGTAGAAATAAAAATGAGAAAGTTGAAGTAGACAGAAATGGGCTTTAACAATTGCAATTCATTTTGGAAGTAAAACTAGAGGTGTTAATTTTAGAGGTAAGTACAGAAATCTATACTCAAAGGATCCTGGGTTGCCTGAATTCCAGAGTGAGAACAATATGTGATGCTAGTGACAGAATTCTCAACAGTGGCAAACTACCAAAGAGTGTGCTGCTGGTTCACATGACACACATGTTGTACACTATTATTGAATGAGCCTATTTTCAGCTATCATATTTGAAACAAGTCCAATACATTCTCCATATTTGTGGTAAACTTCTAGGTATACAACTCTAAGTCCTACACATATAAAACTACTATTATATTCCATGTAGACTAAAACAAAATTATTTCCCAGTTAACTAAACTACACTAGACTGTAAGGCTCCCAAGAGCAGTGACACATTACTAGGTCTTGTTTCTTTTATTGCACTTAGTACATTTTCAGATATATAGAGATGTTCTGCAAATGTCTGTTGAGTAAACGAGTGAATGAGTAGAGAATAAAACAAACCAATGAATAAAACAGACCACCAATCTTGATAGAGGATATCTTCCAGTTACAAGGGACTCCTGGTCCTAAATAAATAAATCCATCCTTGCATATCTTGTTCTCATAAACTTATATAGATGTATGGGAGAAAAAAAAATAACAGAGATGGGAGAAAGTGGGGGAGGAGAACAGACTAAAAATTCCATTTTAGAAAGTTTATGCTTTTTGCAAGAGTAGTAACAGAACAGTACATAAAATATATTTCACAAGGGAGAAAGAATTTTGTAAACCTATATGATCTCACAATTAATACTTTAAGGTTAACCTAAAAAGAACCACAAAAATATACATTACAATTCACAAAGGTATATACATTGTTTAAAAATTGAAACCAGTATTTTTTAAAATGACCTTGTCTTAAACCCAGTTTTCTTAGTGGATTTATCAAAAAATAGACACTCCTCAGAGACTGTTTCATCAGATAAAGTAAATGAGGTCTTAACTACATGCACTATTGCCTTTTTAAAAAGCCAAACAAAACATTCTGCTTTGTCAGGGTTAGAAAAAAAATAAAACAACCAGTGCTACCATGCTGAGATGCAGTAAAATAAAAGCAAAGTGGTTTCAAAAATAAATATGGGATATATATTATTCTTGTATTGGAAAAAACTGACAGGCCCTCATCCACAATCACATGTGTATTCAATTATACTTAATTAAAGTTGGGCTACACAAGTTTCAGGGTTTTTTTTTTCTCTCTCTCTCTCGATAAGGCTAGAAAACAAGTTTTCTTAAAGCAACAGAAAAGCTGACAGATGGTGTCTCTTTGGATACAATCCAATGATCTGCTCCTACTGTGCCCTTCCAAGTGCAACTCACTTTCATGCACCTTAGCTCCAGTAGAAGTCGGGAAAAAAAAAAAAAAGACAAGAAAGGAAGGTACAATGGTCATGTATCTCTATATGATTTAGCAGTCCCCTCCTTTAAAATAATCATAATAGGAATTTCAAATTCCATTCCATTGGACAAAATGGATGCATCTTAGGAGTCATCTGACAATACAATATAGATATACAGCAGGAATTCTCCTAGCCTACCTCCATTTGACAGACTCACTACATAAGGCCCATGTTCCCCATTCTCTCAGTAAAACTCTGCTGCCTACAGCATGTTTCTCAGATTTCATAGGCTATCTTCTAGATGAGTCTCAAACTTCACTTCTAACTGGCTTTCCTTTCAATTAACTAAACAACTACAGTATAGACACCGGAGCAGAAAATGGGGCTAGAGGCCACTGACGTTATGGTTTATTGAAAAAACTGGTCAGATGATGCGGTTCAAGTCATAATTCTGCCACTTACTAGCTCTGTGGTCTTAAGCGAATAGCAGTCTACTTAAGCCTGAGGTTTGCCTTCTTATAGTTGTCATAGCAATAAGGTTAACAATACTATATATTGAACAGATACTATGTGCCAAGCATAGCGCTGATTAAACCTATGACCTCTTTTCATTCTCACAACACTATTATTATTATCATCATTTTATAAATGAGGAAATTGAAACCTATAGAGAGGCTGAATAACTTATGCCAATGATAGCAGCAGGAGGCAGACAAATGCCTAGGCAGAGAGTGTCAGGTCCCCAGTGAAACCCCACTTTCAAACCAAAGACAGTTTAAAGCCTGAAAGCCAAGCTACAAGTCAAACCCACAGACCAGATTGAGAACCTGTCTTCCCATTTGGCATACTTTCCTCTGATTGATCCCCACCCTCCACCAATTTTACTTTAACCTACCCTTTCCTTACTGGTTTTCTACACCATGGTGCCCACCTTTGAGTGGTGCCTTCATTTTAACCTTTTGTGCATACTCACAAACCAATCAGCATGCACTTCCCATTCTGAGTCCATACAAAGTCCCAGACCCAGACACACAGAGCCAGAGAGAGAATCCACCCGACTACAGGGGTGGGGGACCACCCCCTGCATCCCCTGTCCACTGAGAGCTGTTCCATCACTTAAGAAAATTCTTCTCTGCCTATCCTAACCCTTCTAATTGTCAGTGTAAGCTCATTCTTCTTGGATGTGGGACAAGAGCTTGGGAACCACCGAATGCAGGTACAAGCTATAGTACGGGTGAATTGAGTGGGCAGGGTGCCTCCAGTGGTAGGCCCAGGGCTGAGTGAGGCCTGGGTTGGGGGGCATCATTGGCTGTGGAGGTCCCTGGTTGGCAAAGTGGCCCAGAAAAATCCAGCGTCACCAAGATCTGAGCCCAAGCATTCTCAAGCTACCTTTCTCCGACCATTTCCTTATTCAAAACACCACCACAGTGACTTATCATTCTCTGTGCAAGACATGGTGTTTCACAATACAATAACCACTGCTTAAGGGTTTTGTTTTGGTTCTCCCCACCCCACTACTGCTTAAATTGCCTTTAAATCCACCTAGAAGATATTTTAAGACACAGCCTAAATATTACTTTCCATGGAAGCACTCTCCAACTCACCCAAACAATCCATCATACAATGTGAGCTTATAACTTAATTGTTTTGTGTTGTTTAACTCTGTTCTGTGGGATTCTCAAGGGCAGATACCACATGAACTCATCTTTTTATGTTCAACTACATTTGTTTAACAAATCAAAGTCCCGGCTGGGTGTGGTGGCTCACACCTGTAATCCCAGAGCTTTGGGAGGAAAAAGCAGGAGGATTGCTTGAAGCCAGGAGTTCAGGACCAACCTGGGCAACAAAACAAACTGAGATCCTGTCTCTACAAAAAAATTAAACAAACAAAAAAACAAATTAATGTCCAGTTGTAGGGCTCTTTGGTCTTCTTAAAGAACAAACATATGAAATAAATAAAATTATTTTTAAAGATAACAAATATAATGAACGTTCTCAACTGTAAAAGCATCTCTAAATTGTTCTATCAATGCATATCCACTTCATGAACTAACCTGAAGAAAGTGTTGACCATTCTACTCAATTAACTTTAAACTAAGTTTGCTTTAATGATGTGCCTAAATTTGAGTACCTTTAAATTTTTGCTTTTTATCCAAATTCATTCTGCCTTCTTCAAATTAAATAGTTTTGTTAGAAATCTGATAAGCAAGAGGTACTTTTCAGAAAGGGCAAGAGAATCCTACAACATGCTAGAATTTGAAATGATTTTTTTAAATCAGTCATTTCTCTATGCTAGTAACTAAGAAAACTATATATATATATATTCATTTCAAAGTTTATACAAAATAATGATTAAAAAGTTTACAAAATATAACATTAACTCCTAATATTGTCCAAGCTTTTTAACTGAGCTGCTCTCTTTAAAAGCATTCACTAAGCCAGCATTTGAAAGTTCTGCAACTTAAGGATAATTACTTTGCAGGTATGAGCCAATAGTGCCATCCACTGTTCCTATGAATGATCTTTCCCAAGTACAGTCTTACATTGCACTAGAAATAAGCGTTACTTTAAAATTTCATTTGTACAATATTTTAGTGAAATAAGATATTTTGGGATTCCATTGAAGACATAAAAAAGACTGCAAATTTCAGGACAACTGGTTTGTGGATAAAAGAGTAAAAATGCAGTTCAGAATTGCCATAAATGCCTCAATTTCACACATTTAATTGTTTCATATAACTTTCACTTCATTCATAGTCCAAACTATCATATTCTTTTTTTCTACAAAACAATCATCTATAGTAAGAGAAGCAATTAGAACTATATTCCAGGTTAGCCAGAAATATTTTTTCTGCATTTAAGAAACACTGCTGTCAACTGAAATACTTAACAAACATTTATGGAGTGAATACTGTGAAAAAGACACTGTGCTGAAAGCTACAGGAGAGACTAAGATGATTTTGTGTGTGTGTGTGTGTGTCAAACAATCACTTAAAACTGAACAGGTGAAATAGGAAATTGAAGAACCAACGTTGAATAGCATAAAGTCGTAACCTCACATTCTGGTCCCAGCAAATTTCTTGCCTAAATAATAGAAAGAATAAAAAGAAATCAAGGGTAGAAGGGGTCTCAGAGGATGACGGTAGAGTAGAAGATACAGCAGCATCAAGATTTGAAAAAAAATATGTATTAATCTGCTAAGCTATACATTCAGTAGGTAGCACTATACCCATGCCAGAAAAGACATCATCTCTAAGATCTCATCTAATTTATTCAAGTCATGCTGCCAGAAAATACAGTGTCTATGACTCCAAACTCCAAGTGCAGAGCTCTTTCCAATGTATCATAGATTCCACTACCTTCTCCAGAATAGGCTGGTGTCGTATTCTAGGCTCATGACAAAGATTAAGGTCCCTGTTGCCCATAAAGCTTACGGAAGAACACGAATAATAACCACAGCTCTGTACTCATCTTAGGGTGTGCAAATAAAACAGCTATAATACCCAGATTTTAAGTTTCACGAGAGAGCCATGTTAGGAAAACTATAAATTTACTTTTGAAAGAATATAATGTAGCGAACATCATATAAATTGTGTGACTTGATGTAAGCTACAACTGTTAGGCACAGTCACACTCTGAGCTAGTATTTAATCAGAAAGGCCACCTTCCAGAGGAGATTGCTGTGTATGTTTAAGCTATCTTTTATCTTTAGTCAACACTAGAGGCTTTGCTAATTAGCATACTAAATAATAAGTTTCCATTTTTGAAAGTACTGGTCAACTACTAATTGCAAGTAGTTAATAGCATAAAAGACAGTCGAAATAGAGTCTCAGTTAAAGAAGGGACACTCGAGATAAGTAGATTGGCTAAAATATTTTCCAAAACAGAGTAAAGAATCTTGCAACACACACTTGCCTAAATCAGTGTTTCTCAAACTATGTATAATGACAGAGCAGGATTTTTACTTCCAACCTCTTATAAACCGGTATCTGTGTAAAATACAGTGAAAATGAATTATAACTCACTGCTGTGACCTTAAACTGCCTTAAAAGTCTCTAAAGTGCTTGCCCTCAATTTGTGGACTCATCACAGACGAGCAATCTGCAGTTAACTGGTCCACAGAACACACTTTGGTTAGCACTGGCCTAGACCATGAAAGATGTGATTCTGGCTTGTCCCCGCCCCACTCTCACTTCAGACACTAGGAAAGGAATTCTGGTTGCCTGAGGATGTATTATCTATATTGCTTCTTCTGGCTCAAGTGGACCTTTCTTACAAGGTTTGATTTCACCATCCAAAAAGAGAGAGAACGAGGACTCCACCAACATTACAAGAATGGCTGGACTGTGCCAGCTTGTTTAATAAACTCTTCCTGGAGACTGTGGACTAGGACTTGTTTTCATTAGAACCTGACAGCAGAGTTGTCAGGTTCTAATGAAATAATGAGTTTGAAATATCCATTCAAATATTTGTAGATAGCCTACGTATCCAGGACTGGAAAAGAAACTGATAAATTCTGTACATTACAGACATAAAGTGTAAAAATCTGAGTTAGTTTTCCCAAAGCCAGAGTGTTGCAGGGGGGAAAAGAAATTACTTTTAAAAATGATAACAAATTCAAGAATATAATCTCAAAGAAAATTAGATTCCCCTTAAAGGTTCTCGGTTACCACCATATGTCTGACTGATGGCAAATAACAAGAAAGACAAGATAAATTTTAAAAGGGAAAGTATCAGTAAAATATCACAGGGTCAGACAGGATTTTCTAAGATGTGTTTAGCCTGAGGGAGGATTTCAAACCTTCGAGCTAAGGATAATCTGATAGGAGTATCTTAAAAATGATATAATTTATATAAGAACTGCAAAGCAGCATCTAACTCTTGGCTTTGGAAGACAAAAATTGCAAGGGACTGTCAAAAAGGATGACTTTCATAGGGACAGAGAAGGTAAAATAAAGCACAGATGTCCTTTATGCCACAATTTCCAATTTTTTACTTTTGTCCCCTACACTAGCCCCTTCCCTGTCTCCATACTCTATTCCCACTGCCAGAAAAAATAAGGGAGTCACGGCCGGGTGTGGTGGCTCACCAGTAATCCCAGCACTTTGGGAGGCCGAGGCGGGCGGATCACGAGGTCAGGAGATCGAGACCATCCTGGTTAACAGGGTGAAACCCCGTCTCCACTGAAAATACAAAAAATAAGCCGGGCGTGGTGGCGGGCACCTGTAGTCCCAGCTACTCAGGAGGCTGAGGTAGGAGAATCGCTTGAACCCAGGAGGCGGAGGTTGCAGTGAGCCGAGATCGCGCCACTGCACTCCAGCCTGGGAGACAGAGCAAGACTCGTCTCACAAAAAAAGAAAAAGAAAAGAAAAAATAAGGGAGTCACACAAATGGGAGACCAGACAAAAACTGAGCTTTTCAACCTTAGCTTATTTATTCCATTCATGGACATGTTGACTCCCTATGATACTGACCATAACATTTGATTGACTTTTTAAAAAATTATACATAAGTATCCACACACACCCTATCCTGCTGTGCCCATCCAAAATGCATACAACCTGAAATTTTCAACTTCTCACTTCGCTAAAGCAACTGATGTACTTTTATGTTTTGCTTTATTTTATTTATTTAGAGATGAAGTCTCACTCTGTCGTCCAGGCTGGAGTGCGGTGGCATGATCTCAGCTCACTGTAACCTCCACTCCCTGGGTTCAAGCAATTCTCCTGCCTCAGCCTCCCGAGTAGCTGGGATTACAGGCATGCACCACCACACCCAGCTAAGTTTTGTATTTTTAGTAGAGGCAGGGTTTCACCATGTTGGCCAGGCTGGTTTCGAACTACTGACCTCAGGTGATCCACCTGCCTCAGCCTCCCAAAGTGCTGGGATTACAGGCATGATCCACTGCACCTAGTCATCCTTTTATATTTTAAGTTAGAAATATAACAAGGCATAACAACTTTGCAAAGTCTAATGGTTCTAATAGTAACTTCAGTAATTTACTAATACATATAATAAAAGTTGCTACAAATGGGACCCTTTTCCTAAATGAAAAATGAAAAAATATGGAAAGTCAGATCTACATATTTAATCTGGAAGCAATAAAATTTTGAAAAGTGTTAGGATTTTACTGAGAAGGCTCATTTTTCTACTGAAAAATAGTTATGAGTATAATCATTTTAAAACTTTTAAAAGTAAGTGAAAAAAAGCAATGAGTTCCACCAGCATGAAAAAAATGAAATCTGGCTGGGCACAGTGGCTCACACCTGTAATCCCAGCACTTTGGGAGGCCAAGGTGGGTGGATCACAAGGTAAGGAGTTCAAGACCAGCCTGGCCAATATGGTGAAACCCCGTCTCTACTGAAAATACAAAAATTAGCTGGGTGTGGTGGCGTGCGCCTGTAGTACCAGCTACTCCGGAGGCTAAGGCAGAAGAATCAACTGAACTCAGGGGGCGGAGCTTGCAGTGAGCCGAGATCATGCCACTGCATTCCAGCCTGGGTGACAGAGCAAGACCCCATCTCAAAAAAATAAAATAAAATAAATAAAATAAAATAAAATAAAGAAAGAAATCCAAGCTAATATGTTATAGAATGATAGTGTGGACAAATACTCATGGGAATGCTTTCATGTGAGAGCAAGTGATAAGGCTGCAACCGATTCAGGAAGATGATTAGCAGTCTGAGAAAATTAGAAACTCATTTCTCATTCTGGTACAATACGGATTAAATTTTCTTAATATGAAAAGCGTTATTTGCTAGTGTACTGAGGATCAACACTCTAATGTGAGGGATACAAGAGGATGAGAGTGAGCTTTCAATCTTTTAAAGTGCAGGCCCATTTTGAAGAAAACATTAAGTCTGTAAGAGGGAAAATACAAATAATATACATAAAATATTTTACCTAAAGGCTATTTAAAATGGTTACCCAAAGCAAATTTTAAAAATTTTAAATTGTAAACATTTAAAAAATTTTAAATATTTTTAAAATTAATTTTTAATTAATGTACAGCAACAAAAACTAATAACTTACAAAACATTTACTCAACAAATATTTATTGAGTGCAGTCAGGCCTCTGTATCCATGTGTGTGCTATATCTACAGATTGAACCAATCATGGATTGAAATTATTTGGGGCCAGGTGCGGTGGCTCAAGCCTATAATCCCAGCACTTTGGGAGGCCGAGGTGCACAGATCACAAGGTCAGGACTTTGAAGCAGCCTGGCCAATATGGTGAAACCCCGTCTTTACTAAAAATACAAAAATTAGCCAGGTGTGGTGGCACACGCCTATAGTCCCAGCTACTTGGGAGGCTGAGGCAGAAGAATCGCTTGAACTCAGGAGGCGGAGGTTGCAGTGAGCCGAGATCGCGCCACTGTGCTCCAGCCTGGGCAACAGATTGAGACTCTACATCAGAAAAAAAAAAGAAAAAAGAAAAAAGAAAAAAAAAAAGAAAATATTTGGAAGAAAAAAAACAGTTAAAAATAATGCAACAATTAAAAGAAACTAAATTTTAAAAATATGGTATAACAACTATTTATGTAGCATTTATATTGTATTAGGTATTATTAGTAATCTGGAGATGATTTAAAGTATATTGGAAAAAGTCAGTGGGTTATATGAAAATACAACACCTTTTTTTTTTGTTTGTTTTTTGAGACGGAGTCTAGCTCTGTCTCCAGGCTGGAGTTTAGTGGTGCGATCTCGGCTGACTGTAACCTCTGCCTCCCAAGTTCAAGTGATTCCCCTGCCTCAGTCTCCTGAGTAGCTGGGATTACAGGCACACGCCGCCACACCCAGCTAATTTTTGTATTTTTAGTAGAGATGGGGTTTCACCTTGTTGGCCAGGATGGTCTCAATCTACTGACTTCATGATCCGCCCACCTAGGCCTCCCAAAGTGCTGGGATTACAGGCGGGAGCCACCACACTCGGCCAATACTACACCATTTTATATGAGGTACTTAAGTGTGCATAGATTTTGTATCTGAGGAGGTCCTGGAACTAATCCCCTGCAGATACCGAGGGACAACTGTACTCACTTTGTACTAAACACTGACCTCGAAGATAATAATGTAATGACAAATGAAACACATTCAGCACCCAAGGAGCTTACAATGTAGTGGAAGATCCAAATGACACAGTCTGTAAAGTGCCATAATCAGGATACATAGGGAATGCTGTGGACACAAATTAGAGGGAGGGATAGATGCAGCCTGGTTGTGGAGGGAGAAACAAGCAGACATCCCAAGAAAGGAGCACATAGCTGAGTGCAGGAGGCTCACCCCTGAGGTGAATGGGGAAGAACAGACACGCCAGGAAAATCCTTCAGCCTATGGGGAGGCCTGCAGTCAAGACAGAGAAGAATCTGGAGTTTTGAGAATTTCAAGTAGTTCAGGAAGACTGAGTACTGGAGTGTGAAGTGGGGAGCGACAAAATGAAGAACATAGGGACTAGAAAAATAAACAGTTAAAAACAGACACTCAATAGGCCAAATACGTACCTGCAAAGTTACCGTGCAGAGACCTAATGAATCCTAATATAACAGAGTTTGACAGACCCTGAAATACTAATGTTTTAAAGGAATGTGTCTAGCCAAAAGCCCCGCATAAACACACACACAAAACCAGCATTTTTCAGCCAGGCGCAGTGGCTCACGCCTGTATTCCCAACACTCTGGAAGGCCGAGGCAAGTGGATTGCCTGGGTTCAGGAGTTCGAGACTAGCCTGGGCAACACGCTGTAACTCTGCCTCTACTAAAGTAGAAAAAATTATCCGGGCATGGCGGCATGCACCTGTAATCCCAGCTACTCGGGAGGCTGAGACAGGAGAATCGCTTGAACCCAGAGGCGGAGGTTGCAGTGAGCCGAGATCACGCCATTGCACTCCAGCTTAGGTAACAGAGGGAGACTCCATCTCAAAAAAACAAAAAACAAAAAAAAACACTGCATTTTTCAGAAGAAAGCATGATTAGCCAGCAAACTCCAAATATTATTGTCCAATGTGCAAAGCAATCTGTACCATGATGATAGTTTAGCATAGTCCCACTAAACTGTCAAATTATGTAACTTATTCATTCATTCATTCAGTAAATAAATATGCATTAAATCCCTACTGTGTATAATTTTCTACTTACTGGGGACAGAGTGGTAAATAACAAAATCAAAAAGGCCCTGCTCTCATGGAGTGTATATGCCAGTGAGGAGAGACAATTAAAATACAAATAAATGACCATTTATATATTTCAATGACAATTAAAGTTACAGAGGAAAACAAGGCAACTAAAAAAAAGAGAAGGAATGTTAGAATGTTTGAGATTTTAAATAGGAGTTGTGGGAAAGTATTACAATGTTTGAATGAAGGGGAAAGAAGAACTGAGGCAGGGGAAAGCAAACAGCCCTGCATTTATAATTCGGCTCAGACTGGACAGACAGAATGAGTATATGAGGTACTCAATCAAGTGACAACTATACTTCTCACTGTTCAATTCTGCTTTAATTACTAGTTTCTGAGCTTGATAAGTTTGGGTTTCTGAATCTTCAACGCTGAAGGTCAGATGCTAGTCCACCACAAATTCACCAAGTCACTGAATGCCACTCCATGGGGCTTTTTGGGAAAAACTAAATGACTTTGGTCAACCTTTTCTAGTCTTTGACAGCAGTGTGGAGGATAAACCAGAAACTGGTGAGACTACAGAAAAGAGGGCTAGTGGCAACACAACTGCCACTGTTCTGGAGGAAGTAAAGGCATTGGATTCAGAGAAATAGGCAGATGGTGGACAAGGAAGCTGTTCACCGGTTCTCAATGAGAAGGAGCATGAAGAAAGAACAGAATGGAAGGAAAACAATTTCAAATAAAAGGGAAGGAGGATGAAGTAGAAAGGGGCAGAACAGCTTAAATCTGTGGGGAATGAGATGTGGTTGTATGGGTAATTAGCTGCTCCCTGTGATTTAAGAAACAGAGGCCTTCATCTCATCAAATTTTCAGAAAATGTTTCTTTTTCTGAGACTCATAATTTAAAGAATGCAAAAATTCAATAAATGCTTATGAAACAAATGAGTATACCAACAGGTATAATCGAGGACTTTAAATCAAGGTGTGGAAATTAAAAGAGTACTTAATACTCTGTCATGATGCTTCTTTTAAGTTTAAAGCTCAGAAGAATAACATTTTAAAATATGCATCTCAAATAGTGAATAATCAAAGTGTGGTTAGTATCTTGGGCAACATTTACTATACCTTTACTAAAAAAAACAGTCGAATATGACAAGTGTCTTAATCACTCCACAAAATAAAGTACTAATTTTTTTCAAAGATTTTAAATAAGGCCATAGCTGGGAAATGAAATCCATGTTTATTACCAAAAATGGAAAGAATATTAAAGTTATAAAACCCTGCTGCAAATATAAGTGCAGTTTACATTCAGGAAACATTTCAGAAAAAACTGCATTTGAGCACATTTTGTAATTTTTCTTTCCCAAGAAAATGTTCGGCTACTTTTCTATGTCACGTGTCCAAGAAAAAAAAATTAAATTCATGAAATATACTGAATATTTTATGACTAAGTTCGAGAGATGCTTACCCAGTATTGATGGAAATGATTTCTATCAGTGGATTCTTCCTAATCTTCGGCAAATCCAATCGTGCTCCCCCCAGCCGCCTTCCATTATCCTTTTTCTGACCCAGCAGTCTCACAGAGTGACCTTCAAACCAAGCACATAAATATACATTAGCAAGAGTCACACACTTCACTGTAACTTAATGCTTTCAACAAACGTGTTCATTTAACTTCTTTTTGGGAGCAGGGGAAACAACATAAAGGGGTGAAGCGTGATCATTTAGACTTAAGAAATACTGTCAAAAGGGAAAACAGCGGCCGGGTGCAGTGGCTCACACCTGTAATCCCAGCACTTTGGGAGGCCAAAGTGGGTGGATCACCTGAAGTCAGGAGTTTGAGACCAGCCTGACCAACATGGTGAAACTCCATCTCTACTAAAAATACAAAAATTAGCCGGGTGTGGTGGCGGGTGCCTGTAATCCCAGCTACTTGGGAGGCTGAGGCATGAGAATAGCTTGAGCCCAGGAGGTGGAGTTTGCAGTGAGCCGAGATGGCACCACTGCACTCCAGCCTAGGTTACAGAGTGAGATTCCGTCTCAAAAAAAACAAAACAAAAAACAGAAAAACAGCTGTATTCAAGGCCTATTTGCTTTGCTTATATTGGAACAGATGAGAAACAGAATACCCTCAAAATATCATTTCTACAGGTTTATACTCTCTAGCATAGGCCAAATACGTACGTGTAGCAGGAAGGGGTGGCTTGGGCACTGGGCCTGCCTGCCACTACATCACAGAAAAAATGAGTAATAATAATAACAATACAAAAGCAATCCCAAGTAACTGCTCAAAGCAAACAACAAATCAAAGAAGTAAATAATCGAAAAGCTGAGATAAAATTGCACTTTAGGGCTGGATTTTTTAAACAAACAAACATTTTATTTTTACACAATGTCACAAAAGGAAATCAGATCACTACTAAGAGCCATTAAAACGTCTGTAATTTTTAAATTTTGATATAATTTCACACTTGTAGAAAAAGTGGAAGAACACAAAATACAAAAAAATCCCATACCCTTCAGATTCAATTATTATTTTACCATATTTATTTGTCATTTGTTCTTTCTATATGGACACATTGTATTTTGGGGTTTTTTGGGGGTTTTTTTTGGTTTTTGGGGTTTTTTTAGTTTTGTTTTGTTTGTTTTAAGAGACAGGGTCTCGCTATATTGCCTAGGCTGATTTCAAACTCCTGGGCTTAAGCAGTCCTCCTGTCTCAGCCTCCCAAAGTGCTGCAATTACAAGCACGAGCCACTGCACCCGGCCTAGACCTATTATTTTTATAACTTTACTGAGATATATCCTATAGCCTATAAAATTCACAAACTATGAGAGTAAGAGTGAATAACTGTCAATACATTTGTAAAGTTTTGGCCAGGCGTGGTGGCTCACACCTGTAATCCTGGCACTCTGTGTGGCCAAGGCAGGCAGACCAGCCCAGCCAACATGGTGAAACCTCATCTCTACTAAAAATACCAAAATTAGCTGGGTGTGGTGACATGCATCTGCAAGCCCAGCTACTCAGGAGTGAGGCAAGAGAATCACTTGAACCTGGGTGACAGAGGTTGCAATGAGCCAAGATCATGCCACTGCACTCCAGCCTGGGCGACAGAGTGAGACTCTGTCTCAAAGAAAAAAGTTTTATAATCATCACAATAACTCAATTTTAGAAATATGATGTAAATGTTCTAAAATTGAGCTTAGTAGAGTCTATCTCTATTCCCATACCAAATAGAGGGAATTTTGTTAATCCACTGACCAGCTGATTGACATTTGAATTGTTTCCAATTAACAGCTACCATAAAAATGCTTCTGTGAACATTCACATGCAAGTTTTTATATGGACATATGTTCTATTTCCCTTGGATATATTCCTAGGAGTAGAACTGCTGGATCATGTGGTAAATTTATATTTAACATTTTAAGAAACAACAGCTTACGAAAGCAGTCATACCATTTTATATTCCCACCAGCAATGTATGAGGTTTTGAGTTTCTTCATATCCTTGCCAAGACTTAGTACTACAACTTCTTTTGATAACAGCCATTCTAATGGGTGTGTAGTGGTATGTGATTGTGGTTTGAATATGCATTTTCATAGTGAGGAATGATGTTGAGTACCTTTTCATGTGATTATCAGCCAAATGTATTTCTTATTCAGTAGAGTGTTATGATGATCAGTTTTATATGTCAACTTGACTGTGCCACAGGGTACCCAGATATTTTGATATTATTCTGAATGTCTCTGTGAGAGTGTTTCTAGATAAGATACCATTTGAACTGGCAGACTAGGTAAAGCAAATTGCCTTCCCAGTGTGGATGAGCCTCATCCAATTAAATAAAGGTCTCAATTAAAAAAAAAAAAAAAGGCTAAGAGTGAGCTTCTCCTGACTGACTGTATGAGCTAGAACACAGGTCCATTTTGGCCTTTAGACTCTGAAATATTGTCTTGTCTTGGGTCTCAAGTGTGCCAGCCTGTGGACTATAACTTAACACCATTGGCTCTCCTGTTTCTTAGGCCTTTGAACTCAGACAGCAACTACATACACAACAGCTCTCTGAGGTTTCCAGCTTGCTGAATGCAGATCTTGGAACTTCTCAACCTCCACAGTTGCATGTGCCAATTCCTTACACTACATCTCTTTCTATATATACACCCATTGGTCCCAACTAATACAAATGTCTACTCCAGTATTTTGCCAGTATTTTAATTAGAGTATTTGTCTTACTGAGTTGTAAGAATTATTTACACATTATGGTTACAAGACCTTTATCAGATATATGATTTATAAATATTTTCTCTCAGTCTGTGGCTTATATTTTCACGTTCATGATGGTGTGTCTTGAAAAGTAAATGTTTTTTCCATTTAATGAAGTTCAATGTATCCAATTTTTTCTTTTATGGCTCATGCTTTTGGTGTCACATCTAAGAACTCTTTAGCTATATTAAGGGCACAGAGATTTATCATGTGTTTTCTTCTACATGTTTTATTGTTTCTGTCTTATATTTATATCTACAATTCACTTTGTTTATTTTTATGTACAGTGAAGGCCTAAGCTCTTTTTTTTATATGGATATTCAGTTGTCCTGATGCTCTTTCTTTTCCTTCTTCCTCTTTTGTGCTATTGGCACACATATTAACATATATAGTGGTATACAGTAGCACCACTTATCTGTGGCTTTGCTTTCCACGGATTCAGTTACCCACAGTACAGTATAAGAAGATATTTTGAAATAGGGAGAGAGAGACCCCACATTAGCATAACTTTTATTATAGTGTACTGTAATAATTATTCTATTTTCTTACTATTGTTGTCAATCTCTTACTGTGCCTAGTTTGTGAATGAAACTTTATCATAGGTATGGATGTATGTATAGGAAAAAACACGGGATACACAGGGTTTGGTACTCTCCATAGTTTCAGGCATCCACTGAGGATCTCGGAATGTATCTCTCATGGTTAAGGAAAGACTCATGTAAAGCTAAAAATATGGTGCTATAATTATTGTTTGTTACATAATTATGTGTTTTTTTCCATTTTGTTTTCTATGAGACAGGGTCTCACTCTGTCACCCAGGCCAGAGTGCAGTGGCACGATCATGGCTCACTGCAGCCTCGACTTCCTGGGCTCAAGCGATCCTTCCATCTCAGCCTCCTGAGGAGCTGAGACTACAGGTGTGCACCACGACGTCCATCACTTTTTAAATTGTTTTAATAGAGATGAGGTCTTGCCATGTTGTCCAAGCTGGTCTCAAACTCCTGGGATTAGGTGATACTCCCACCTTAGCCTCCCAAAGTACTAGAATTAAAAGTATGAGTCACCGCACCTGGCTTTTTTTTTTTTTTTAATAATGAAAATGTGAAAAGTATGTTTACTCATATAAATACCATTTCTAGCATGTTTCACTGCTCCTTGGAATCCAAGTTATTATTCAGTGCCTCTTCTTTTCTGCCTGACAAACTTTCAATATTTCTTACAAAGTCCATTCCAGTTTCTGCTGCATGTGCAGAAGAAACAACTTCTGGTTAACTTAAGGTATGTGGAGAGTTTCACAAGCCTCATAGCACTAGCTCAGCTCCCAGAATTCCCTGCTAAAACGCCAGCTAGTCCATCTGCCCATTGCTTGCACTAAACAGGTCAGTAACTTCAGTCCAGTAGAGCTGCAGACCTTCCCTACTGCTTGCCATCAAAATCTCCACCATACCTGACAGTTCTCCAAATCCACTGAGCTGTCTCAGGAGCAGCCAGGAAGCTGCTGGCTTTCATGGCCTGTTTTGCCCTAGTTGCAACCTTGCCCACTGAGCAGAGGAGGGAAAATGGAGCCGCCCTAGCATAAATACCAAGACTTACACTGTTTTTATCCGAAGTTCAGTTTTTTCATGAATAAACACTTCTCAGTTTGTTGAATGCCTTTAGTTGATTTCCAGAGTACTGACATGATTTGCTTTCGACTGCTTGTGCAACTTTAGCATTGCTTTTGAGAAGAAGGTTTGTTGACCTCCTCATGCCATCATGACAGAAGCATATCACATGCAACTTTTAAGAAGCAATCATTAAAATAACTTCAAATACATAATTAGTACAGCTCTAAGATTCTAAGTACTTACATACATGTTTCATCACCTGTCATTTAAGAAAGCTTTATTGCTTAAATATCTTCGGTACAACTTTTCACAACCAAAAGTAATAAAAATCATCAGTCATAGCCTTTTTGCACTACTCACCTTAATAAGAAACATTTAGTACTTTACTCGTTCTGAAAATTTATGCTCCAACATAGAAACAGGCTAAAGTCAAGCAAGCATTTGGCATGTTGGATTCCACAGATTTTTCAAGGTAAGTTAAACTCTCCAATCAAAAGCCCAGTTAATGAAGAGGTGTGCAAGACTGGCATGCTAACATAATAGTTCTCCAAGAGATGCCAAGAGTTCGATAACGACTATGCAAAGCCATGCTATTTTCATACTTGCATGAGACAAATTTCATTATATCCTGCTGAGATTCCAGTAATATGCAGCCTGTACTAATAACATTTGATAAATTATTCATCTTCACTATCTACATGCAAATAAAGGAAAGTATCTCTGCCTGATGATATAATGAGTTATTTTCCAATCCAATGATTCATTAAAGAGCAGCAAACCTAACAATAGTCTGGTTTTTTAAAATTGAAAACTATAGCACACTAAAGACAAAGTAGGAAATAACATAACAGTCACTTGTTATATCTGGCCAAAGATGAAAGGAGGGAATTTCAACCATAAAACAATTCTTTGTTTAAAAATGGAGTAGCAGAACAAAACTTTTATTTGTAATACACCCTTTCATTTAGAAATCCTCTTTCAAACAGAACTGCTGTTTCAAATTAATTCCTTAAATCCATTAACCATATAGTAAATATAAATACTGTGAATCCTTACCTATTTTATGTGCAGTTATCAATATTGTTGCCATCTAAAACAAACTAAAACTTGCCAGAATAAAGAATAAAACTGAAAAAGCAAGTCTTTGGAAAGAAAAGGAGAGAGAACAAGGACTCAGGATCAGAGAAACATGCTGAAAGATTTGAGATGTGAAAGGTAAAAGGCAAATTTTTGGAGCAAATTTGTCCTGAAAATCAGCACGCTATACTTACGAAAGGACCATGAGGCAAAGACCACAATTACACATTCACACATTCCTTCTTTATTTGATCCTTTCTCATTAGCCACTGAGGCCTAGCACTGTGACAGAAAAAGAATGGCTGCTCACTGAGCACTGGTTTATTTTGTGATGACTGTGAATCAGCCTTTTGGCTTGAATGAAGGGAAAGAGAAAAGAAAGAAGGCAAACCAGTATAGAAAAGAAAAAGGGAGTGAGTTTTTACATCGTTTCAATCCCATGTAATAAGAAATTAAAGGAGGAAATATTAATAGGAACAGATGGGGAGATGACGCTCAGTGTGACAAGATCAACTGATAATGACATGAGGCCACCGAGGAGATGGTGATAAATATGTAAAGTGACTAAAAGAGATATGCAACTTTAATAAAAAGATGAGAAAGGAAGACTGGCATATATTTAGAATGAGACATACTCAAAAACGTTATATTTCTGAGATCTTTTATCTTTTCCATTTTAAATGTAAGTTCACATTTCACCTCCTCTAAATAATGGTCAAATATGTCTCGGTGGGTTTATTAACCCTCTTTAATAAACATCTCTCTGAGTTGTTACTTACAAGTGTCAGACACAATTCAATCCTGTTAAAACCAAATTCAATTTTAAGCCCTGAGGTTTTCAGCAGTTATTCATAAATCAGCTACAAAATCTGATTCCATGCTGGTTTTTACATTTGATCTAATCCATTAAAGAATGTTACTAAACCATTTTACCAACTAAAATTATTATACGTTGTAAAAATTCGAACCAAAAAGCTAGCTTTTGATACAATTCACCGTTGTGTACACATTTCTGATTCATAATAGTGAAATATTTATGAGAAGAGAAACCAAGGCATTGTATATTATTTGTACAGTAATTGCTACACTAGTTGAATCAATGTTCAACGCTGTCTATCGATCTTCAAGAACAAAAATGTTTTCTAAATCTCATGGTGCTACCTGCATTGAATGGTGTTAGAACCGAGGGAAAACATCCCACCCACGTATACTAGAAAGCCCGGCCTGTCAGCATATCAGGAAGTCAATCATAATGGTCATTTACAAATAGAAAAGAACCAACTCCCCAAACATAAAGACATATATTAATTGAGTGATATAAACATAACTAGCTACAAAATATACCTATTCACTAAATTATGCTCCTACATACAAACCAATCTTCTCTGTTTGGTTCTCATGTTCTAAAGTGGGTTGCGCATACTAGCTTTAGAATATCATTCATATCACAGAAATACCAATGATCTGGCAACTTGGACGCCTATTGTTTATTTTTTCCCTTTGTTTTTTTCTAAAGGCTCTATAAACAGCCTGACTTCTCGTCAACATTTCACTCACTCCACCTAATTTTAAAGGCCATTCACTGTTTTCTTAATATATGACTACCCACCTCCACTACCACCAGAGAGAACTCATGCCAAGGCTTGTTGGTTTTATTTTTTATCTCTTGATGACTGGTCTCACCTCGGACAAATTTGGTTCTATTAAGTACACACAGAAAAGACTTGTCTGAACCCTAGCTCTGGGTTGGCCTGCTGGAAATATTCCTAGTGAAGCAATCCAACATGATGATGGGGACAGACAGCAGAAGGCTGGCAGAACATTCAAGCAAAAAAGTTTTTTAAAATATGAATAAACGGGCCGGGTGCAGCAGCTCACACCTGTAATCCCAGCATTTTGGGAGGGTGAGGCAGGAGGATCAGGAGGTCAGGAGAACGACACCATCCTGGCTAACAGGGTGAAATCCTGTCTCTACTAAAAATACAAAAAATTAGCCGGGCGTGGTGGCGGGCACCTGTAGTTCCAGCTACTCGGGAGGCTGAGGCAGGAGAATGGTGTGAACCTGGGAGGCGGAGCTTGCAGTGAGCCAAGATCGTGCCACTGCACTCCAGCCTGGGTGACAGAGCGAGACTCCGTTTAAAAAAGAAAAAAAAAGAAGAAGTGTATTATACATATCAATTCTCACTTAAATTTGATCACATCAATTTGAATTTTATTTAAGAATATTAGATAAAAGTGCCCAATTTAATCTGTTTTTCTACAAAATGTTCATAGTTACCATTTAAAGTGTCCTTAATAGGCATTTTAACTACTCAATTACAAAGAACAACAAAAGTGTAGTCTAAGTTTTTCTCCACTCCATTCAATATCATTCCTCATATATAGGTACTTCTTAGAAGAAAAAAAGGTAGGTATTCATGCTAAAGTGTGACACTCCTTTGAAACATTTCATCTTAAAAGAAGAAAAGAATATAAAACACAGAAATTGGGTTAAATGGAAGAAGTAGCTTTGTCACAAGTCTAGATTGGAAAACTTTACACAAAATGGTAGAATTAACTAAAAAACACAGAATCGTTACAACTCAAGCTCTAATTCTTTGCTACTGAGATTAAATAATTCCCTTTTTCAGCAAGTATGAAGAGTTTGTTAATGAGAGCAATGACACCTAGAAAAAGATATTAAAATGAGAAAAGAATAAGAAGAGATTGTCCTAAAAGATAAAACTAAAAGTATAAATCAGAGTATATGTAAAGAGAGCCCACGGAGATATTCATGTTACGAAAGTGCATTTCCAGAGTTTAACAAAGCATGAAGATTCCAACACCTTATCTGGTGGACTGGGGAGGACGCTAAGGTAAGATCACAGTACACAGTTTAAATCCCTGGAAATCTGAGAATTGTTTAATATCAAAACTCCTGTTTTAAAAAAAGTACCTACTCTATAATCTTAATAATATAAAATTTATTTATGGACAAGAATTATGGAAGAGAACATGGAAAGAACATTATTGGAATGGAATGTTCTTAGGAAATTTTTTTATTCCATTTGCACATTATCAATGGTATAATAAATAAGTTACACTAAACAAAGGATACGTATAACAAAGTAATCTGCATAAGCAAAATATCCTTTTACTCTAATGGAGATACCTTCTGGGGAAATTACAATAAGTATTTAATTTTATGTTTTAATTACTATATCTTTTGCAAGCAGATGTCTTTTATGACAGTGGGAATAGATTTACATGGTGTCAATTCATTTTTTCAGAATCTAAATCAAATGTACATCAAAACAGTTAAAAGTCAAAGCAGTCCCATGTCAATAACTCAACGTTAATATTGACCCTTAGTAGAACTCCTTAGATCATTAGCTGTCTTGCTACAACAGACTCTCCTGAATTCTAAATTTATTAAATGGCTCCAAGCCTTTGATATTTACAGCAATAAAGCTATGAGCACTTCTGTTTCTGTATGTAAAGCATCCACAGCAACAATACAGAACATAATGATTTCTCATGCTCAAACCTGCTTTCCCAAGGATACTGTAGCCAGTGATGAAAGCAAAGCAGACCTTACAAAAGCTGCTGGAAAATGAGAACAATAAAATGTACAAGACATAAGGAACTTGTAAGCCACAGTTAACTTTTAAAATTGAAGCTCAGAGTCCTACTGAATTAGACCATTGTATGCATTGCTATAATACCTGAGGCTGCGTAATTTATAAAGAAAAGAGGTTTAATTGGCTCACAGTTCTGCAGGCTGTACCAGAAGCATGGTAACAGCAATCTGCTCAGCTTCTAGTGAGGCCTCAGGAAGCCTCCAATCATGGCAGAAGGCAAAGGGGGTGCCCACCTGTCAGGGAGAGTAGGAACAAGAAAAGATGCGAAGGGGAGAGATAACACACACTTGTAAACAACCACCTCACATGAGAATCCCCTATGGGCCAGTACAGCACCAAGCCATTCGCGAGGGAGCCGCCCCCATGACTCAAACACCTCCCACCAGGCTCCAGTTCCAACAGCAAGGATCACAATTCAAAATGAGATTTAGAAGGGACAAACATCCAAACGATGTTGCACTCACTTTCAATCACAAATGAAAATGTCAAGTCTCCTCCTGCTAATTCAACTCAAGCCACCATAAAGTGTGACAGAAGAGATGGGGAGCAGTAAAGGCCGGGGAATTTTCCTGTCTATGTATTTTAAAAAATGCCTGTCTGACCTTGTTCACCTTCATTTCACTTCCAATCAAGAACTGAATAATCTTGTACTGTGGGCAGCATAAAGACAATCTAAATGAGAGGAGGTCCCTGGAGCTCACTTTGCTTTAAATTTACTCTCTTAGCCCTCAACCCCTTGAGATAAGTGTTATCACTGCCTTTCTATAGAAATGGCAAGAGCGAAGTAAGTTTAAAAATGTGGTTAAAACAAAGAGGATGTACATTTTATATTGTAAGTCACTGTATTAATGTACACGCATAACTGAAACAAAAGTTCCATTAATACCATAGATGAGCTTAGAAAACGAAGCAAGTATGAAATATCACTTTTATGAACTTTCATGCATACCTTTTAGGATAAACATGTGTTCATTTCGCTTAGGTAACTACCTAGAAGTGAAATTGATGTGTATTTTTAACTTTATAAGAAACTGCCCAACTGTTTTACAAAGTGGTCATATCATTGTACATTCTCACCAACAAGGTATGAGAATTCCAGTTGCTCCATATCCTCTCCAACGTTTAGATAGTTTGTTTGTTTGCTTTTTGGTTTTTTTGAGATGGAGTCTCTCTGTCACCCAGGTTGGAGTGCAGTGGCACAATCTTGGCTCACTACAACCTCCGCCTCCCAGGTTCAAGTGATTCTCTTGCCTCAGTTTATCCTAAAAGGTATGCATGAAAGTTCATAACAGCTTTATTCATAATAGTTAAAAACTGGCATCAATCCAAATGTCCATGCACAGATAAATGAATAGACAGTATGGTGTATCCACATGATAGGGTACTACTCAGCGATAAAAAGGAATGAACTACTGATGGATGTAATGATGTAGATGACGCTTAAGAACATTATACTGAATGAAAGAAGCTAGACATAAAAGAATAGGTACTGTAATGTTTTATTTAACTGAACCTCTGGGAAAGACAAATCTATGGCCACAGAAAGCAGATTATTGTTTGCTCCAGGGTTGGTGGGATTGGAATGGGGCACTAGGGGACATTTGGCTGTGATGGAGACTTTCTATATTTTGATTGCAGTTGCTGGTTACTCGAGAGTGGAAATTTAT
>NW_012106030.1:2599649-2601704 GCF_000951045.1 Mandrillus leucophaeus | reverse complement strand
TTTGACAATAAAAACTCTATATACAAAATATGTTTTATATTAAAACTTTCAAAACTTATTCTTACAACACACAAGAATTTTCTCTATAGAATCTTTTCATTTGCTTTTTATTGGTTGGCTTTTTTATCAGTTGCTTACAGTTAGGGAATATGTTCACTCACTCATATCCCAGTTTAAGCACCTTTACAGCATGGTATGAATAAAACAGTCTACACAGAATTTTCTTTAAAAAAATTAAGCTATCTTTATGAACTCCTTACAAAAGAATGTTTTATGTTGGCACAAAATGAAACAGAAAAGAAAAAGAGTGAGAAAAGATCAAAGAGGAAACAAGACACATCAAGTAACAAAATATATAAGAGAGGATCTAAAGGGAACTGCAGAAAAAGTGAGCAGTGATCTTAAACAACAGGCATCAGAAAAGAAAATAATAGATGGGCCTCACTTTCTCATTTCCGTCTGTTCAATATCAACAGCTTTACAGAATAGAAAGGAGGGTATGTGCAACAAGGGGACTAGGTTTCAAATTATAGTACACTGCTGTCTGGCTGCATAATCAGTAATGCCAGGCTTCCCGTGGAGTAGAAATGAATTAATGTATATGAAAAGGGTAAGCCACAAAGAGCTAGACAGAAGTTAATTACAGTTACTACCATAATTAAACAACTGTACTCCTATCAAAACATACAGTGCTAATGACGTTTCTCAAAAGCAAGATGGCAAGGGAGTTTTCAAAACTTTCAAATACTAGAAGTTAAAGTCAGATCCCATTTCTTTTAAAAGCTCTGGAGGGCTAGGAAATAGGTCACAAATAATAGCATTGATAATGATGATCAAGGCTGAGCATGGTGGCTCACACCTGTCATCCCAGCACTTTGGGACAAAGCGGAGGAGATCACATGAGGCGAGGAGTTCGAGACCAACCTGGCCAACGCGATGAAACTCCTTCTCTACTAAAAATACAAAGATTAGCCAAGTGTAGTGGTGCATGTCTATAATCCCAGCTACTTGGGGGGCTGAAGCACAAGAATCACCTGAACCTGGGAGGTGGAGGCTGCAGTAAGCCAAGATCGCACCACTGCACTCCAGCCTGGGCAACAGAGCAAGACTCCGTCTTAAAAAACAAGAAAAAAGGATGACCACAAGTTTGTGAACGACATGTTAAATATACAAATTAAAGTAGACTGAAGGTCACCCCTATGAAATCACTCACTTGCACTGTGATGTACTTTCCTGGGTACGAGTTAGGGGAACAAGGCACAGGTAATGAACCTGGAACTGCACACGGTCCTGGGTAAGTGTAAGCGTGTGTGTTCAGGAACCATGGTAGACAGCCAAAGTTGTTTTTCCACCTCAGGATACCTTTGAATGATAGGATCCTTACCTGTCTAGAATGGTAGCTAACCATGGCAATGAATCTAGGTGAGTGGCTGCAGGGCCGACTCCCCAGCTCCCAGTTTCCCCATAGTCTGGGTTAACCAGTCTGCCATCTCCCCTCTCAGGTCATGGGTCCTCTCAGCCACCATCCCTCTCCCAGGAAACATTCTTGAGAATCACTGCCGTAGGTAATGTTACCTACATTAAATCCCCTCAAATCACTTTTTCCCTCAGCAAACCAAGTTACCAAGAGTAAAACTACCTCTCTCGAAGTCCTGAAAATCAACATGCTCCTGGGTAGCTGCTTCAAAGAGGCACAATGTTTTTGAGCAACACTGGGAAGCACACTCCCTATCACTGCCCAGAACTCCATCACAACTGAATGGAGTAAGGGCAAAAGAGTTCAAGAACTGGGCTTTCCTCAAGACCCTCTTCACTAGAAAATATAGAGGTATACCAAACAAAAATACATGGTACCTCTGCCACAAACGTCTTCTATTTCATTTTGTGAGAAGGACGGCACAGGGAAAGAAAAAGTAAAATCTGGCATATAGAAATCAGGGTGTGACCATGGAATACTATACAGCCATAAAAAAGGATGAGTTTGTGTCCTTTGTAGGGACATGGATGCAGCTGGAAACCATCATTCTCAGCAAACTATCGCAAGAACAGAAAACC
>NW_012106030.1:2595963-2596739 GCF_000951045.1 Mandrillus leucophaeus | reverse complement strand
AAAAAAAAAAAAAATACAACATAAAAACCCCCAAAATACACCCCTTACCAAAACAAAACAAAACAATCTTCTCTATCTTAAGTCACTACTTTGACTTCTGCCTTAAAGGGACTTAAGGTGTCGAGGAAGGCAGACTGTTGAACAAATAAGAGGAAGGACGTGTCAGAGGTGATCTGACAGATGTTTCTAAGTACTGAGAGACACCACAACAAGAGAGTGGTCAACTCTCCCAGGGAAAATCAGGAAAGACTTCAGGGAGAGGTCACACTGAAGTCTGGGAGGCAGAGCAAGCAGGATACAAATTATATACATGATTGTATCTATTTCACAGTACCTTTTGCTAGAATTCCTGTTTTTGATTTTTCCACTTCTTAAAACCAATCTAGTTAAAAGCCCATCATTTTAACTGGATTTCACTGAAAAGATTTATTAAGACTTGGCAGGAAGGGGCCCCATGGTGAAAGACCACGCCTTCAAAAATGAAAATGCTCCTAAAAATAATTTATGAAGTAGAAATTATGTGGCCTTGAGATTCTTAGTTCTAGTCAAAAGACTAATCAAACATTGTCTTAAAATTTAATTTTTAAAAAACAACACCGTTGGGCACGGACTGTTAAAGACTGAAAGTCATGAACATTAAAATACCTCTGATTACAGCTGCAAAACTTGTGAGAATATAAGATTTAAGGCATATCCTTAAAAAAATCCCAGGGTTTTGTTTTGTTTTGTTTTTTTTTTTTTTTTTTTTTTTTTTTTTTTTTTGACCTATTTGACAA
>NW_012106030.1:2582180-2593552 GCF_000951045.1 Mandrillus leucophaeus | reverse complement strand
GCACACCAACATGGCACAAGTATACATATGTAACAAACCTGCACGTTATGCACATGTACCCTAGAACTTAAAGTATAATTAAAAAAAAAAAAAGAAATCAGGGTGTGAGATAAGATAAAGGCTAGTCACATTCTAATAACTTCTGCTAGAGATCACTATCTAAAATGCCAAAATCTATTCTAATGACAGACTCTGAAACTCGATTTTAAATTACAGACACATGCACTTCAAGAATTTCAGAGTAAAAGTGACCTTCCACGTGATACAATTTGCAACTCAGGAAACTGAGAACCAATGAGGTCATATGGGCTGTTAAAGATGGCATTGTTAGTAGTACAAACAAGCATTTGCACACAGCTCTTCATAGTCTCAATCAAGGACTCTCACCTATCACAGCAGCACCCAGCAGCACCCAACACATCAGCTGACTTTTCAGCGCAGCTTCAAGAAATGGTGCACTTTAATTTTCAGAAATACAATAAAGATTTAATGTTAGAAAGCATGCTTTATAAGGACATTTTAATTACTATTTCTTTATTACTCAATACAATGCATACTTTGTTATAAAATGGTAGTACTGAGATAAACTTCTTTAATATATCCAGATATCCAGAGGATATCCAGAGTTGATATCCTAATTGAAGATTCTCCAAATGAGCTTTCTCTCCCTCAAATTAATAAGCGAAATTGGTATTTAGTCTCTCAGTCTCCAAAGTAATTGCTACATACCTGCTGTATACTTTGTAATGTGTTACAGAATGAACTTCTAAAAGAAAAAATGTACAAATCACCAAATATTGGAAATAAATGTTCAAATCGATAAAACATTCTTGTAATAATCCTGTACTCATTATTATCAATATTAGGTTTTCTAAGAAAAGATCCATAACATCACTAAAGTTTATCCTATACCTAATTAATTATTCCAATTATCAAATACAATTTTTCAAGAAAAAGAGAAAGTCAGATTTAAATTTCTTCTCTAACTACATCTGAGCCATCAGATTACTTTGTGGTGCCAGTTTTCACTTGACTGTGACATAATAAATTATTTCCCTAACAATAAAATCTTTGTTTTTTTTAAAAAAAATTGAAGATGATAATTTCTATGTCCTATCAAAGCTTTAGATACTGCATTTCTAACATGACCTGGTTTCTACTTTATATTTCTATTTTTAGGGAAATCAGCTATAAAGTACTAAAGAATTACCAATCCAATACAATTTACAATTTACAATTGCTGAGAATAATCAAAGCAAAACAGAAAATACCACAATTAACCTACAACTTTACCCTATATTTGAAAAATGCAATGAAGTTGCTAGTATTTATTTTTTTTCTCTAACTTTACAGTCTCATCTATTCTCACTATATTTTACCAACCAAAAATAGTGCATTCTCTAATGAAGAATAAAATCTCTCAAAATAAAGCACGAAATAAAGCACGTGATACGTATGCAGTGTATAAAAGCAGTGTAGCAACTGTCAATTATCTTAAAAGTTAGTTATAATAAACGAAGAATATATGATGAAAAAACGTTATTTTCATCTTTTCTTTTAAAGTATATTAAAACTCTTAAAATATAAACATTAAGTGAACATTTTGTATGGAAGCCTCAAAATATGATTAATTGATCTACTTGGTATATATATATTTTTTTTAACTAAATGACTCCTACGGTAGTAAATAGGTATAATGCAAATTCTTTCTGGGATTGACGCTTTATATTATTTATTTGTTAAGAAAAATTGATATGGTTGAGAAACAAGAACTCTGGGAATCAGAAATTGCCATATCTGAAAATATTATGTACCAGAAATAAAAATGATTAAAATACAGATATAAAAGCAAGGATGTTCAACCATATATTTGCTCATGCTAACAGTTTCACAAAAGTCTAAATGATAATACATTTTTAGAGATTGAACAATACTTGTAGTCTCACCTTCATGAAATCTGCCAAAATACTACCAGGATTCACAAGAGTTAATGTGTAAGTGTAATTTAAGAGTAAGCAAGTCCTCATTAATAGTTAAACAAGGAAAGATGGGGATACTATACTGGACAGGTCAGTGGGACTACTAGCGGAATGGTCGGGTCATGGGATGCCTGAGAGGTTCAAGCCTAAAGCAATTTCCTTTCCTTGCTTACGGCAATCAAATTTAGTAAACTACTGTAAGAGTGTACTATGTGAAAACTACAATATGATTAGCAACCTGAACTATTCAACACTATGCACCAGCTCACCCCACCAAAACCCCAGAATTCAGAAATCAAAAGTTAGAGAAATACGCAAGTCCTCATATCAATAAACTCCATTAATGATGAAAGGTGGTTTCAAATAATAATTTAAAAAATGCATCTTTGAGCAGAAAAGGAAATATAAGCGATAAATACACTAAAGCTGTATAATTAAATTTAAGATGAACAAAAAGCATATAAGACCATTCTGAAGCCACCATAAAATAGCAGAATGCACTTGGGGGATTCATTTAGGCATTCACTTGTGTTCTAACAGCCTTAATGACTAAAAATATTTGATAAATGTAAAGATACTTACCATCTTCATTTTTAAAAAGCCAGTGAACTTGAGCATTTCCAATGTTTAAAGAATACTTTTTCTAGAGCATCTATTACATATTTTGTAGTAGATAAACACTGCTGCTGCTTAGTATGTGTGTAGCTAAAAAGAGGACTGATGATTTGGCCAATACAGTTAAAGAGTTACAGAAATACAGACAAGACAACACATGCTGGTTTCTCTTACAAAGTCCTTTCTGTTATTATTCCAAACCAAGGTATAGAATGCAGTAATGTAAACAATCAACTAAAAGTCTTATCATAGAATGTTTTTGTTTGGGGCCATAAAGAAATTAGCCTACTCTTATTTTTAAGAAAATATTATGGTTCGAAAAATGCAAAGAGACAGAATGAATAACAAGGAGTTCATCCTAGAAATAATGTATGTAGATGTACAGAATACAAATAAGTAAAGCTAGAATTCTTTTGTTAATGTGCGGAAACTAAAGAAGGAGATGTAAAGAAAAGAGAATAGCAAAGCAAATAAACTGACTGCATTTAAGAATGTAACCACAGACTTTGCAATTGGAAATGCAAGTTACCAAACTGTAATCATATAGTAAAGTTAACTTCACTATATTCATAAACTTAAAACAAACAGGCTCATTGAAAAAAACTAAATAAAGTAATAAATCCCTGGCTCCTTTACTTACTAGAAGGTAGAAGTTACCATGTATTTACTTATACCAATGAGACTGGAAAGTATTCCTAATATGTAAGGCAATCCACAAACTTTTTCCCACTACATTCAGACTACACTAACTGTGTCAGAGATTACATACAATGAGAGAATGCATACAAGTGTTCTTTCAAAGCATATATTCAAAATCAATAAAAATTAGTTTATTGAAATGCAACTATTGAAAAAGCAGATGTGCCTTTGTGGTCCAATACTCCCCATATATACCACGCTACATACCTAAGCTCAATCACTTACTCATTGAGTTTGGAAAACATCCTCAAGTAAGTCTGCATTGAGCTCTGTAAGGTGGTTATTCAGTCACTCACACTGATCAAACCACACTTGATACAGTCCTGCTTCCCAGTCTCAACTTATGAACAGTCTATGCTTTAAATAAGTACCACATGCAAAAGTAAAAACCCTTACAGAGTGAAGATTAATAGCAATGTCTTAAATAAGAAAGGTGCTTGGTGACGTAGTCTGAGAATTTAGGTTAGTCCAGTGCAAGATGGCATCAATTACTGAGAAGTTAGGAAAAAACAAAATCAGTGAAACTTGCAAATTATATACCACATTGGGAAAACCCTAAATTACCACCACTTGAGGCATTTGGAAACTGACTGATGAAACACCAGCAAACATATTAATTATAATAGGGATCTCAACAGAGGTTGACCGGTGAAGAAGTATGACTTAATGGTAAAAACATTTTTCTAATTTCAATAGGTACAATTTATTTGCAATAATTTGTCATAAGATATCCAATTAGACTATCTTTCTACAAATATAAGATTTTTTAAATGATTTTTTGTTTAGATTTCACATGCTCTTTCTGGAAGAAATGCATATTTATATTCCTTTCATAGTTTTCATACAAAAAAAAGTTTTTAATGACCATACGAGCCAAGACTAAGGTATGTATAAATATTTTTAAGAGACAGAAATGAATGTGAATCCACTAGACACTGTATTTCTTTCCTTACATTCAGTTCCACACCTTATAAAATTATCAAAGTGATACAGGAAAAAATCCTAAATTCATTATAATTACATATATCCTGAAGCCAAAACCACAAATGGAGTTTTCTTGTCACTATTAACATGATGAAGATCCATTCAGAATAATTTAGCAAGAATTTCCTGTTTTGATACAATCAAGACAGATAAATGAAAACAAGCTTTTATGGTTTTACGTTAATTACAATAGAGTTAAATGCTTTTATTATCAATGTACCTTATTAGTTTTAAAATACTACTTGGTGTAACATAAGCAGCAATAAGAAGAATGCAAACAGGCTGTGACAGAGGCTGTATGTCTAAATCCACTTCAAAGATGAGATATGAAGAGAGCCCAACAGGGATCAAATGTGGAAACAAGAGGGTTATAGCAAAATCCTCTTGTCAGGCGGTATTCCATCTGGCCCTTCTGGGCAGAGCCTTGCTTCTCTACAGCTAACTTCTTATCAATCAGGGTACCAGCAAAGCAGATGGCTCACCGCATAACTAAGAAGATTTTCATAAAGGAATGATTTACTAAAATCTGGGCAGGGCCAGGAAAACCAACAGACAATGTGGTACTCTGAGGCTAGCAACAATGGGGTGCTGTTTCCATCCCAGAGGCAAGGAAGAGAAGAGCTGCAGAAACCTGGAGAAAGAGATAAACAGGGATGGAGGAGAACTGTGACCTTGGGGTAAGGAAAGCAACCAACCCAAAACAGGCAGAGAGGGAGGGAGAGATGGGAGTGGATACTCTCAGCTCGCTCTCTCGTCACATCCTCCAATGAGCTGTGACCTTGGGGTAAGAAAGCAACCAACTCAAAACAGGCAGGGAGGGAGGGAGAGACGGGAATGGATACTCTCAGCTCGCTCTCTTGTCACATCCTCCAATTGGCTAAATCCAACTGGACATAAGATGGCAAGAATCTTACTGATTCATTCCATACAGGTCAGGCTCCACGGACACAGATCAAGATGGAGAATGGATCTGGAAGGACAAACAGAAGATATCCACTTCTGTGGAGGACCATAAAGTAAATGTAAAGCACAGTGAAAATATATATAAGAAACATCAAGCAGCACAGTTGGCTGGAGCAAAGGGTATAATGTGTAGCATTCATGGACAAAAGACGTGAAAATGGTAGAAAGTCCCCAAATTAATTTGGTGAGTAAGAGGCACCAGTGAGAATATACATAGAGGAAAGTAAAATAATCCCAGGTTAATGGTAGCAGGATATGCAGTCAGATTGAAAGGAGTGTCACTGATGGCAAAGATCAGTTAGATTATTCCAGCAGTTCTTATATTAAGGAGGAAGTAAGAGGTAAGCATTAACATGAACTAACGCCCTAATATGTTCTGTGTACCTCAAAAGTCTTATCCATTTAATCCTGCTGATTTTAAGCTGAGAAAACTAAGCCTCAGAAAAATAACTTGCTAAAAGACAACCAACAACTGGCTAACTGCTGTAAAAAACACATTATTTCAGTGGCATATGCTGTCTGAATGAAGTACTGGCAGTAGAAATAAAAAGCAATGAACAGAAGTTGACTGATAAGCCTAGTTCTCTATTAACTAAGAGATACCAAAAAAAAATCATGTAACTCCTTCACAGCTCAGCTTTCTGATCTGCAAACTAAGGAAAGCTATCAAAATTATTCCTTCCATCTAAAAAATTTTCCTGCTGCATTACAAAGACTTAATTATCAAACTTCCCATCCTCTAAACAAACCTGCCAATGAATATCCCCTTCAACTTCATCTTTGAGTCACTCTCATAGCTAAATGCAAACACAATCTCTCCAGTAAATCCACTCAAGTTCACACTCATCAGTAAGAAGCTATCCCTGATTAACTCAGCCTGGGAGTAACAGGTCTTGTATGATTTCCTATAGAAATTATATCTCTCCAAGCCATTTGGCAAACTCCTAAGCACACTGTTAACTACCATTAATTTCCTAAAATAGATCTTATTTTTTTAGAGAAGTTTTAGATTCAAAAAAAAACTCAGCAGAAGTACAGAGTTTTCATACATCACTGCCCCCACTCCACACACAGCCTCTCCAACTATCAACAGCCCACACCAGAGTGGTACGTTTGTTACAATCAATGAACCTACACTGACACATCATTTTCATCAAGAGTCCACAGTTTACATTAGGGTTCACTCTTGGTGTTGTTCATTCTAAGGATGTGAACAAAAGTATAATGACAATTGTCTACCATTACAGCATCATACACAATAGAATTACTGTCATAAATATCTTCTATTTTCTGCCTACACATCCCTCCCTACTCTCTAATCACTGGCACCAACTGATCCTTTTACTCCTTCCATATTTCACCTTTTCCACAATGTCCAATTAGTTGGACTCATACAGTATGTAGCCTTACAGATGGATGTCCTTCACATCATAGTATGCATATAAAGTCCCTCTATATCTTTTCATGACTTTTTTGCTCATTTCTTTTAGTGTCAAATAATATTCCATTATCTGCATGTACCAGTTTCTTTATTCACTTACTAAAGGGCCATTTTTTTGCTTCTAAGTTTTAGCAATTATGAATAAAGCTACTATAAACACTGTGTACAGGTTTCTGTATAGACGTAAGTTTTCAACTCATTTGGATAAATATCAAGTAGCACACCTGCTGGATGTAAGACTGTGTTTAGTTTTAAGAAACTGCCAAACTGTCTTTCAAAGTACCTGTACCATTTTGCATTACCATCAGTAATAAATGAGACTTCCTGTTGCTCCACATCCTTGCCAGAATTTGGTGTTGTCAATGTTTTGGATTTTGACCATTGCACCAGGTATATAGTTTTAACATACTACTATATTGCATTGCTGCTTCAATTTGTAATTCACTAATGACAGACATATGATGCTGAACATCTTTTTATACACTAATTTGACATTTGCATATCTTCTTTGGTAAATTGTCTGTTCAAGTCTTTTGCCCATTTTTTAACTGGGTTGTTCCTTTTCTTATTATTGAGTTTTAAGAGGTCTTCAAATATTTTGGATAATAGTCCTTTATCAGATGTGTATTTTACAGATATTTTCTCCCACTCTGTGACTTATCTTCCCATCCTCTTGACAGTGTCTTTTATAGAGCAAAAATTTTTCAACTTAATGACATCCAACTTGGCAATTAATTCTTTCATAAATCATACTTTTGAAGTTGTATCTAAAAAATCATGCCATGCCAAGATCACCTAGATTTTCTCCTATGTTCTTCATCATCATTAATTTTTTTACCTGGTACTTAAGACAAAGGATGAATAAGGCAACAGTGCCCTCAAGTATCTTAAATCACTGCTTAAGACGCTCAATCAAATAACCTTTAAGGTAGTGAATCTCAACTGAGAGAGAGCAGAGAAATAACAGTATCGTGTAAATCACAGTAGAACATACAGGCTTTGGAGCCAGACTGCCTGGACTCAAATCCCAATGCTGCCACTGACGAGCTGTATGCACTTATGTCTCAACTTTGTCCTCTGTTAAATGAGGGAAATATTTATGCCCACTTCACTTCACAGTACTATTATGAAGGTTAAACAACTTAACCCATGGGAAGTGTTTAACACAGCAGCTGTCACACTGTAAGTACACAATAAATGCTAGTACTTCTGGATTCTCCAAGATGGAGCTGAAGTAGTTTATAAAAACATTCAAATTATGATTGCTATAAATTTTTTAATCCTGATACTTCATTTTATTTTGGAACTTCAAAAGAAGACTAAGGGCTAAGCATGGCAGCTCATGCCTGTAATTCCTGCACTTTTGGAGGCCAAGGTGGGTGGATTGTTTGAGCCCAGGAGTTCGAGACCAGCCTAAGCAACATGGCAAAATGTCATCTCTATTTATAAAATAAATAATTTTTTAAAATTTAAAAATAATAAAAAAGATTAAGGTATACTCTCATTCTCATATTCTCATAATCTCATTTATTAGAAATTGATTGTGATAATCTCTGATAAAGCAATGTTTCAAAATTAATGAAGAGAAGCACATGGAAAGTAGTAGACACCACCCAGAAAGAAAAGTGCAGCATTAAAATTTCCAGTTCAGCAGGTGGAGACTATCTGGTTTTTTAAAATATATAAATTTCTCATTTATAACAAAACAGTATTTAAGTGAGACTTTCAATTCACTTAATATTTCAGTATCATATTATTGGTTTTCATTTGTGCTAATCTAACATAGGAAAAAGCTTTAAAAATTTTTAAATTATATCACAGAGTAAAAGATGGTTTATTTCACAGTGACTTCAATAAGAATCTATGTCAGTGAGTGTCAGCTAACAAAATAACCAAAACTTAATTCTACTTTCTTTGCGTAATTTTTAGTGTAACTATAAAAAATTATACCTTGAAGGAGTATCAAAATTATTACTGTTAAAAGTATAAAACAATTAATTCTATGATATGAAAATGTACAAATAAAAAAATTCCTAATTATTTATTTATTTATTTTGAGACAGGGTCTCACTCTGTCAACTGGGCTGGAATGCAGTGGTACAACCACTGATCACTGTACCCTCAACCTCCCAGGCTCAAGCAATCCTCCCACCTGAGTCCCCTGAGTAGATGGGTCTACATGAGCACCCCACCACACCCACTAATTTTTCTATTTTTTATAGAGATGAGGTTTCGCCATGTTGCCCAAGCTGGTCTCGAACTCCTGGGCTCAAGCAATCTGGCCACCCCAGTGTCCCAAAGTGCTGGGATTACAGCCATGAGCCACTGTGACCAGCCAATTTCTTTATCTTAAAATTGTTTAAATTCTTACAATCTGAAATTCAAACTAAATTCATTTTACACAAAAATAACATTAAAAAAAAAAAAAAACTATTACCTGATTCATTTATTCTTTAAAGTCAGGATGTCACTGTGTTGCTCAGGTTGGAGTGCAATTACACAATTATAGCTCACTGCAGACTTGAACTCCTGGGCCCAAGTGATCCTCCTGCTTCAACCTCGTAAGTAGCTGGGACTACAGCTGTACACCACAGCATCCAGCTGACTTTCTCCCCCAGAGATCCCAGGATCTCACTCTCTTGCCCAGGCTGATGGTAAACTCCTGGCCTCAGGAATCCTCCAGCCTCAGCCCCAGCCCCCATTGCTGGGGTTATAGGAGTGAGCCATTGCTCTTGGCCTGATTCATTTATAAGCCAAACAAATACACAGTAGAGTGCCTGCCTCCAATATTAGATTGGCAAATTCATGAAGCCAAGGATAACATTTATGATTTTATATCTAAAGCAATAACTTTTATAAAGATGCCTGGCAAGAGTTAACTGAGTGGTGTTTCTATTATGTAGTTCAGAAAATATATACATCTGTTTATCTCACTTTCAACGATTACCTTTAATTGTTTCCTCCACAACTTCTACCACACGGTCTATCTGTTGAACCTAGAAGAAAAAAAAACAAATGATTAGACAAGTAATTTACACAGAGAAGCAAAATTTGTGTTTATCCTTATGGTTGAGTCAATATTACACATTTTCTGAGCACATCGATGCAGGTTTCCTTTAATGTATTTGGAGACATAAAAAATATTTTATATTAATATTTTGTGTTACAATGAAGTATGAAATTCTCACCCTCCTGTCCTCCAATGATAACTGAAGAAATCACATTGCATTTAAATAAACTGCCTGGAGTTGTTTTAGGATAGCCCATCGACACATACTCAACACATCCTGAGACAGAAACTTAAGTTTAATTAACACATGTCTTCTCACACAAAGCTTCAAGAAAAAAATGGCGTAAAATAACAACCTACACAGAAAGAGCAGGCTAGTATTAAGGAGATCTGTCCCAGATTCTATCTTTATTATTTTAATACTCAAAACCCTTTTAATGAATTTCTACAATGTGCTGGGTACTGTACTCAGGTCCATGAAATGCAAAGTCAAATAATACAGCTTCTGTTCTATACACCAGAGACTAAGGAAGATTTCCCATGGGAAAACAGAGGAAAGGTAATAAAATCAGACCAAGTGATCCAGGAATGCTTCCTAGAGAACCAAGGGTGACTCCTGGGGTTATGATTAAACAGGATTATGATTGGAGAAGCCCACTGAGAATGAGAGAGCACGGCTAGAGTTTAAAAGGAAAATGAAAAAAGAAAAGTAATATTATGATTCACAAAGCTAAAAAAAGAATAAGTCAAAGTTGATTCTTCTTTAAAAGTCCTTAAATTACCATTGTTTTATTACAGAAGAAATATCACAAAAAAAGTCAAACAAAATAGAATATAACATGGAAGTTAGTTAAAGGAAATCATAACATCTTTCATCCTGTATTTCCACTCCTCTGATGAAACCACTAATAATAGTGTGATGAGCAGATACCATGAAATTTTCTGGCATCAAACATTTACGTACAGGTCTGTTCTATAGTTTTATCCTTTTTTTTTTTACAAATGATAGTGGGTGTGTGTGGGGGTGTGTGTGTGTAAACAAATATATAAAATAGATATACAAAACAGACCAAGACCAGCTGGGGCAACACAGTGAGGTCCCGAGGTCTTTGGTGGGGGCTATACATATGTATAAAATACACCTCTGCCTTGATGTTTTTTCTATATATTGTCAGTCTATAGGTCTATTTCATTCCCTTTACTAACTGCCTACTATCTCTCTGAATGGTTGCACCATGATGTGATGGATGCATCCATACCTCTATTGATGAAAGAATTTCTATTCTTTCATGATTATACAATGCTGCAATGAACTCAACTGAGACAAGAGGAACCTGTTTTTAAAACTTTATTAAAAATGTAATGGCTGGCTGGCCACAGTGGTTCATGCCTATAATTCCAGCACTTTGGGAGGCCTGGGCAGGGGGCAGATCACTTGAGGTCAGGAGTTCGAGACCAGCCTGGCCAACATGGTGAAACCCTATCTCTATTAAAAATACAAAAATTAGCCGGGTGTAGTGGTGCATGCCTTACTCCCAGCTACTCAGGAGGCTGAGGCAGGAGAATAACTTGAACATGGGAGGTGGAAGTTGTAGTGAGCTGAGATCACGCCACTGCACTCAAGCATGGGCAACACGGAGAAAAAAAAAAGAAAGAAAAGACAAGAGAAGACAGAGAAGAG
>NW_012106030.1:2576520-2582130 GCF_000951045.1 Mandrillus leucophaeus | reverse complement strand
AGAGGAGAGGAGAGGAGAGGAGAGGAGAGAAGAGAAGAGAAGAGGTAATTCTCTTAAAAATATTCCTTTGGTCTCAGTATCTTACAGAAAATGAGGAAAGGCTTGTGAGAGCAGACCTGAACTCCATTCTACCTCTGACCACTTAGCCCAACATGATGGCAGCAGCAACAATAATTACTGAGAAACTGCTAAAGGCACGTAAATCTCAGACAACATTAGGTTTTCAGCCCCCAACAAACCTACCTAACTGGAGATGCATCTATCAGGAAACAATGGAACCATTAGGTCCTGGTTTTGTTATGAGAGCCCAGTTGGCTTCCATAGAGAATGTGATTGAAGCAGCCAGCAGAAGAAAGATTTCAAAGAGGAGGAAGTGACCAACAGTGTCAAACACTACAGAGACATAAGTATACAGACTAAAATGAACATGTTTGATTTAACAATACGGAAATCAAACTTAGGGAAAGCAGTGAGTTCAGTAGTAATGAATTATACGTAAGCAAACAGAGTTTATTTGACTACTCTTAGTAAAAAGTTGGGTAGAAAGGGAAGGAGAAGAAAGACTCTTGATGGCTAGAGAATATTGAATATTTATGTTTTGGATTAGGTTAGTACAAGTAACTATTTCTCTTTTTTTTTGCAGTTTGAGCAGAGAAAGGCAGTAGGCAAAGGAGTTGTAGACTGAAAAACAAGTGATGGAGCAACGATCTTCAGGAAGTAGAGATCAGGAAGTAGACAGAGCAAAATCTAAAACATGAATAGAGGATAAGTCAGAGTGAGAAAAGGGCCAAGTCTTTGTCTCCTGAAAGAAGAGGTTAGGGGTAAAGCATGGGAAAAGATGCTAGTACTCTTGTAGAGGTCAGGGAGGATCTAAGCAAATTCCCACCTGTTGCCCTCAATTTTTCTCAGTGAAGTAAGCGGGAAGTTCATCTGCTAAGAGGTAGAAAGCATATCGTAAAATAATAACAGAATGAACGTTTACAAATACCTATTACAGACAACAAGAGACAGTGATGACTAGGAACACATAAAATTCACCAGACAGTATTGGGATACCAGTTGAAATCTGAGACCATGAATTTACAACAATAACTCCAAGTCCCAGCAGTTCTACAGCAGGAGCCAAGCAGACAAACAGATTGACCCAAGGTTTGTTAATACCACCATTTATTCACTCATCAATTGTTAACCATCTAAATTATACCAGGATGGTTGAAGACTGATGAAACAACACTAAGAGATTTGCGGAATGGACTAGAAAGAAAACGGAACAAGGAAAGTTGACTATATATTTTAGATGAGAGGAAGTTTGGCAAATAGGTTAGACAGGGAAAGAAGTAGAGCCAGAAAAGAAGAAATGAAGTGGCTGGGTGTTGGAGAAAGAGAAAAATTGAAAAAAAAAGGAAGGAGAAAAGAAAAAGGACAGAAAGTTATAACCAGAGTACAGACACAGGCATTTAGTATTTCTGAAGAATAGTAAGGTCCAATATCTGGCAATGGGAATAGGTTGCTGAAACAAGATGTAGGTGATGACCACTGGAACTGATGTATGATGAAGTGAGAGGTAACAATGTTGCCAAGACATTATATCCAGACACTCAGATTGCCAAAGATAATACAGACATGAATAGGATAAGAGTTGGTCAAATTTCCTACTGGATGTGGGTGAATAACCAAGATACCAATTAAGGATAGAAGACAGACAATAAAATGAATAAAATATAAGATAATTCAATGATGAAACCAGAAAGAAAAATATTTTCCTATGCAGTTAAAAATATAAAAGCTCAAAAGCACTGCATCTATTCTTATAGCACATGGACTGAATAAGAAGCCATATTTCTAGGGAAAAGTCAGAACATGCAGAGGAAGCAATCTGTTAAAAAGTTGAGGGTAAGCTAAAACTATAAAACTCTTAGAAGAAAACACAGCCTTAAATCTACATGAACCTTAGATTAGACACTGATTTATTAGATGTAACGCCAAAGCACAAACAATAAAAACAACAAAAAAATAAATAAATTGGATATCATCAAAATTCAAACCATTTCATACTTCAAAGGACAACATCAATAAAGTAACACGACAACACAGAAAATGAGAGAAAACTTTTAAAAATCACATATCTGGTAAGGAACTTATATCTAGAATTTATAAAGAACTTCTACAACTCAATAATAAAAAGACAACCCAATTAAAAATGGGAAAATAATCTGAACAGACACTTTTCCAAGCAAAATATACTTATGGCCAACAAACATATGAAAAGATGCTCAACATCATTAGCCAACCAAGAAATGCAAATCAGAACCATAATGGAGGAATAGGGAGCTATTGCTTAATGGGTATAGAGTTTTAGTATAAGCAAATGAAAACATTCTAGAGATAGTGGTGATGACACACAATAGTGTAAATGTACTCTGTGCCAGTTAAAAATGGTTACAGTGGTCAATTTTATTTTACGTAGTTTACCAGTATTGAAAAAAACACAATGAGATACTACTTCACACCCAGTAGGATGGCTATCATCAAAAAGACAGGCAGGCCAGGTGCAGTTGCTCACACCTGTAATCCCAGCACTTTGGGAGGCCAATATGGGAAGATCACTTTAAGGCCAGGAGTTTGAGCCCAGCTTGGGCAACACAGTGAGATCCTGTCTCTACAAAAAAATTTTAAAAATTAGCTGGGCACAGTGGTGCTCATCTGTAGTCCCAACTACTTGAGAGGCTAAGGCTTTCGGAAAGACAGCTTGAGCCCAGGAGTTCAAAATTACAGTGACCTATGATCACACCACTGCACTCCAGTGTAGGTGACAGAGTGAGACCCTGTCTCCTAAAATACACACGCACACATACAGATAATAACAAGTGTTGGTGAAAATGTGGAGAAATGGGAACCTTCATACACTGCTGATGGGAATGTAGTAAAATGATGCAGCACTTTGGAAAATAAGCTGCCTGTTCCTCAAATGATTAAACATAGAATTACCATATAATCTAGCAATGTCAATCCTAGTTATAACTCCAAGAAAAAAGAAAACATGTCCATACAAAAACTTGTACACAAATGTTCATAATAGCATTATTCATAATAGGCAAAAAGTGAGAACGCAAGTATCCACTGGTGAACAGATTAACAACATGTGGCATACGCATACAATGAAATACAGCAATGCATCACTAAGACAGAATATGCTCTGAGAAATGTGTTATTAGGCCATCGCTTCATTGTGTGAACTTCAGACCGTACTTACACAAACCCAGACGGTACAGCCAGCTACTCAGCTAGGCTATATGGTACAGCTTACTGCTCCTAGGCTACAAACCTATACAGCCTGCTACTGTACTGAATACTGTAGGCAGCTGCTACACAATGGTAAGAATCTAAACACATAAAAGGTACAGTAAAAATACTGTATTATAATCTAAAGAGACCACTGACTTATATACAATACATCGTAGATTAAAGTTGTTATGCGGTGCCTGATCATACTGCTAATCCATAAAAGGGAATGAAGTATGGTTACATGCTACAAATGCAAAGTGAAACAAACCAGACAAAAAGGGCACAATAGGAAATGTCCAAAATAAGAAAATCTACAGAGATAATGTCGGTTAGTGATTGTCTTTGGATGGGCAGAGGGAGAATGAAAGGCAGTGCTAAGAAGTACCTGGGTTTTTTTTTTTGAAATGACGAAAATGTTCCAAATTGATTGTGGTAATGGTCATACAATTCTATGAATAAACTAAAATGCGCTGAATTGTACACTTTAAATGGGTGAATTGCACGGTGTATGAATTATAGCTCAGTAAAGTTGTTATTACCAAAAAGAAAAAAAAAGTTGAGAGTGGTCAAAGGTTCTAACGTAAAGGCCATGAAAGTCAAGGAAAACCCGAGGAAATGCTACAGATTAAAGGAGACTGAAGAGACCTGACCTGAATGCTACTATGAATCTGAGATCTTTCATTTCCTATAAAGTACAATATTGAAACAATTGGCAATAACTGAATAAAGCTAACACATTAGCTTATAGTATTGTATTAATACTGACAATTGTACTATAGTGATTTAAGAGTGTGTCCTAGCTTTTGAAATATACGGGCATTTAGAAGTAAAGGGCATCATGTTTGCAACTCAGTTTCACAAGGATCGGGATGGGGGGAAAATGTGTACACATAGAGAGAATGAGAAAATGTGTTAAAATGTTAATATTTGGGGAATCTGGGTAAAGAGCATATAGGAACTCTATATTTTTACAACATTTCTGAGTGATATAATGCCAAAATGAAAAGTCTGAGAGAGAGAGAGAGAGAGAGAGAGAGAGTGTGTGTGTGTACATGTGTGCATGCACCTAGAAGGAACAAAGATGGCCCTGATGAAGACGGTGACCATGATGATCACACAGAATTTGCTTGAATATATATAGCTGAAAATATATCCTCCAACTTAAAATAGTACTGATTACATTTGCTTTTAAGGCAGGAAGTGGGATACTGCCAACACATGGTAATTTAAATCACTGGATGGTGTGTGGGAACCCCAGGACCTTAAAAAGAAAGGTCTGCCAAAACTGTAAAATAAAAAATAAAAAATAAAAATGTAAGTATTTGATTACAAACAGAAGAGAAGTTTATTAAATGATTTAAAGAAAATATTATGTCCATTTTGGTTTCCAGTAAGGAAGACAATGGAGGAAGCAGTGGGGAAAAGGGAAAAAAGGGGAGACCAAGAGGAAAGGGAGAGAAGAGTCAGGGGAGGGGGACTTACATGGAAGAGGGGGAAGTCAGGAGAAAAAAAAATGAAGGGTGGGAGGCACAGAAAGAAGAAAAAACAATCGAGAGCAAGAAAACAAACTCAAAATTCACATACAGTAATGAAGAATATATTGAATTCATTCTGGGAGAAAAGGAGAGTTGTTACTAATTAATACTATAAATTGAGGCCCTGAATACACAAGAGCTTATTCTCTAGCATGTAATTCAAATAAAATAAATAAAACAGTATCTTGTGTCCTTCAGGCACTTAGTTATAAATATACACACAAAAAAGACATGCGGTATGTTCTATTACTGACTCCATATGTTCTCAACAATGAAGAAAGGAGTCGGTGTATAAACAATTCATAAATAACATTAATGAGTCATTCTACTGCAGAACTTTAAAAAGAAATCCACAAAAATATTTTATTCAGCTATTATCAACTATGCCAAATTTATAACTAGACATGTATTGAAGAAACAAGCCTATATACAATGGCATGCAAAGCAAATAAAAACGCTATTCTAAAGTATCCTAATCACTCAGAGCAGTGCTGTCTGCAGGACCTTCTGCAGTGATGCAAATGTTTATGTGCTGTGCCATCCACTATGATAGTCACCAGCCACATGTGGTTATTACAGACTTGAAATGTGGCTACTGTTACGGAGGAACTTAATTCATATTTAAAGAGTCAAATGTGGCTACTGCAGCCACACTGAAAAGTGCAGCTGTAGGGAATGGCTAAGGGAGCTACCCAGTTTAAAACAGTAATTTGTTATGGCAGCCTTAGGAAATGAACATACATCTCAAACACAATTTTGCCAACTAGGCTTAAAAAAAAAAAAAAAAAAA
>NW_012106030.1:2572820-2575195 GCF_000951045.1 Mandrillus leucophaeus | reverse complement strand
AGACCCCATATTAAAAAAAAAAAAATGGAAAAGAAAAAGAAAATCTGAGATTAGTGGTAGGAGGCAGAGAGCACAATTTTTCTACAGTGGTCCAATTAAACTTACTGAATAGGTAGCATTAATCCTGGGACCTGAACCACTGACAGAGGCATCAATGTGAACCTCCGGCAGAAGAGTAAGTACAAGGACTGAGAGGCTGAAATAACATAAATGGGTTGTGTGGTCAAAAGAAGACCAGCAATTAGGGACACAGTGGTAAGAGATGAGGTCACATAATGATGGTAGAAAGAGTATGTGAGACCTTGCAGTTCATGCTATGTGGTTTAGATTTTATTCTATTTGCAAACGAAAGCCATTGGAGGGTTAATAGAATAATATTAACAACATTGCTCAGGTTAATTATATTAAAAATGTGAAAAACTGCTCTTTGTCCATATTTCTCTATTAGTTGGTATGACTCTTATTAAGCCTGCATGAATCTGGCTGGGGTTTTATTATCTCTTGATTTTATCCCAAGATACCTCAAATCTTTTCAGGAGTAAAAGAAGTTAATACATTATAGATATAGATATAAAAACATACATGCAAAGTACTTTCTTATTAGCTGTCTTAATTTTGATTGTACATAAATAAATAAAAAGACAATGTCATTTTCATTCCAATTAAAAAATATCACAATCAAAACTTTAAAACTACCTGAAAACTCCACTCGTCTATAAAAGGAAAAAATGATATCAGGGTCCAGTTTCTTTCTTTTGCATGTGGCTCTCCAGTTTTCCCAACCCCATAAAGATACTATCCTTTCCCCAGTGTGTCTTCTTGGTGGGCTTGTTGAAAATTAGTTGAGTGCATATGCTTGGTATGCTTGGATTTATCTGTAGGCTCTCTGTTCTGTTCCCATTAGTCTATGTGTCTGCTGTTTTTATGCCAGTGCCATACTGTTTTGATTACTATAGGTTTTTTTTTTTTTTTTTTTAAAGAAACAGAGTCTTGCTCTCTTTCCCAAGCTGGAGCTGGAGTGCTGTGTCACAATCACAACAACTCACCACAGCCTGGAACTCCTTGGCTCAAGCAACCCTCCTGCCTCAGCCTCCCAAGTAGCTGGAACCACAAGAGTGTGCCATCATGCCAGGCTAATTGTTGTTGTTGTTGCTGTTGTTGTTGTTGCTGTTGTTGTTGTTGTTATTATTATTATTATTATTATTTTAGAGACAAGGTTTCAGTATATTGCCCAGGTTGATCTCAAATTCTCAGCCTCAAGAGATCTTCTCACTTCAGCCTCTTGAGTTGCTGCAATTATAGGCATAAACCACCGCTAGCCACAATAACTTTATACTGTAATTTTAAATCAGAAAGTGTGATGCCGCCAACTTTTTCTTTTTCAAGACTGTTTTGGCTATTCAGAGTCTCCTGTGGTTCCATACAAATTTTAGAACTGTTTTTCTATATTTGCAAACAATGTCATTGGAATTTTGATAGAAACTGCATTGAATCTGTATACTATACCATACACAAAAATCAGCTCCAAACAGATTATAGGCCTAAATGTAAGACCTGACACTGCAAAATTCCTGGGAGGAAACTCTCCCTCCTTAAACATAGGGAAAAAGATCTTTGACACTGGCCTTGGCACTGATTTTTTGGATATCACACCAAAAGCTCAGGCAACAAAAAGCAAAAATAAACAAATAGGACTACATCAGGCTAAAATGCTTCTGCACAGCAAGGGAAGCCATCAACTGAATGAAAAGGCAGCCTATGGATTGGGAGAAAATATTTGCAAACCATATACCTGATAAGGGATTCACATGCAAAATATACAAGGAATTCATACAACTCAATGGCAAAAAATTAAGTAACCTTATTTAAAAATGGGCAAAGGACCTGAATAGACATTTTTCCAAAGGAAACATACAAATGGCCAATGAAAATGGATATAAAAAGGTGCTCAACATCACTAATCATTAGGGAAAGGCAAATCAAAACCACAATGAGCTATCACCTCATTGAGGATGGCCATGCCAAAGAGACAATAAATAACCAGTGTCAGCAAGGAACTAGAGAAGACAGAACCCTTATGCACTGTTGGTAGGAAAGTAAACTGGTACAACCATTATGGAAAACAGTATAAAGATGCCTCAAAGACTTAAAAATAGAACTACCCTATGATCCAGCAATTCTTACATATCCAAAAGAAATGAAATGTGCACTCTGTAGAAAGATCTGTGCTCTCAAGTCCAATGTAGCATTATATACAATAACCAAGACATGAAAACAACCTAAGTATCCATCAACGGATGAATGAATAAAATAACTGTGGTATATTTAAGTAATGGAATATTATTCAACATTTTTAAAAGGACATCCAGTCATTT
>NW_012106030.1:2567371-2570040 GCF_000951045.1 Mandrillus leucophaeus | reverse complement strand
TACCCAGTTTAAAACAGTAATTTGTTATGGCAGCCTTAGGAAATGAACATACATCTCAAACACAATTTTGCCAACTAGGCTTAAAAAAAAAAAAAAAAAAAGGCCACTCATTTGAAGCTGTCAGAGAACAAGCTGATATTGCTCTGCAGTGGAAGGCTCTGCTTTAGTATGCACTTGAAGGATTTTTTTCCTGAAAAACCAGCAGCTAGATAAGTTAATGACTAGGAATAACACCGTGACAGCTAACATTTCTTGAACAATTACTCTGTTTCATGCTCTACACTGACACTTCATGTGCATTATCACACTTAATCCTCAAACACTACTAGGCAGGAGGAGATAGTACTGTTATTTCTTCTTTTCTTTTCTTTCTTTTTTTTTTTTTTGAGACAGAGTCTCACTCTGTTGCTCAGGCTAGAGTGCAGTGGTGTAATCTCGGCTCACTGCAACCTCCACTCCCCAGGTTTAAGCGATTCTCCTGCCCCAGCCTCCCAAGTAGCTGGGATTACAGGCGCACGCCACCACATCAAGCTAATTTTTGTATTTTTAGTAGAGATGGGGTTTCACCATGTTGGCCAGGTTGATCTCGAACTCCTAACTTCAAGTGATCTGCCCGCCTCAGCCTCTCAAAGTGCTAGGATTACAGGTGTGAGCCACCATGCCTGGCCAATAGTACTGTTATTTCTGAGGCTGAGAGAATTGAGGCACAAGGATATCAAGCTAGAGTTTTGCCAATGATTCCTAGCAGATCTTGTCCAGGAATGGCAGACAGGTGGTCCTCTTGATGAATCTCCCTTTTCCTATGCACATGGAGGTTATTATTAAATGATCATAAAATGCCATTCAACTGAACCTGAACTTTCAAGAGACTCAGACAACAACTATTTTCCCCAAACTCTCCCCCACAAATCACCATTGGTATAAATACATTCATTTTAAAAATATTTGTTAAACACTAACCATGAACTACAAAGTTATAGTAACTGGGGACATAATAGTGAAAAATACAATGTCCCTACTTTGGGAGGGCAAGGCTGGAGAATCACTTGAGCCCAGGAGTTTGAGACCAGCCTGGAAAACTACAGACACCATCTTTACAGAAATGAAAAAGTAGCCATGTGTGGTGGCATGTGCCTGTAGTCCCAGCTACTCAGGAGGCTGAGCTGGGAGGACCACTTGAGCCCAAGAAGTCAAGGCTGCAGTGTGACATGATCACATCATTGCACTCCAGCCTGAGTGACAGGGTGAAACCCTGTCTTAAACAAACAAAAAATACAACATCCCTGCTTCATGGACCTTATATTCTAATTAAGGGAAAGAAACATGCAAATAATGGAAAACCTTCATTTGCTACAATGACAGACACTATGAAGAAATTAAAATCTGGGGCCAGATGTGGTGGTTCACGCCTATAATCACGGCACTTTGGGAGACTGAGGTGGGAAGATTGTTTGAGCCTAGGAGTTTGAACCCACCCTGGGTAACACAGCGAGACCCCATATTAAAAAAAAAAAAATGGAAAAGAAAAAGAAAATCTGAGATTAGTGGTAGGAGGCAGAGAGCACAATTTTTCTACAGTGGTCCAATTAAACTTACTGAATAGGTAGCATTAATCCTGGGACCTGAACCACTGACAGAGGCATCAATGTGAACCTCCGGCAGAAGAGTAAGTACAAGGACTGAGAGGCTGAAATAACATAAATGGGTTGTGTGGTCAAAAGAAGACCAGCAATTAGGGACACAGTGGTAAGAGATGAGGTCACATAATGATGGTAGAAAGAGTATGTGAGACCTTGCAGTTCATGCTATGTGGTTTAGATTTTATTCTATTTGCAAACGAAAGCCATTGGAGGGTTAATAGAATAATATTAACAACATTGCTCAGGTTAATTATATTAAAAATGTGAAAAACTGCTCTTTGTCCATATTTCTCTATTAGTTGGTATGACTCTTATTAAGCCTGCATGAATCTGGCTGGGGTTTTATTATCTCTTGATTTTATCCCAAGATACCTCAAATCTTTTCAGGAGTAAAAGAAGTTAATACATTATAGATATAGATATAAAAACATACATGCAAAGTACTTTCTTATTAGCTGTCTTAATTTTGATTGTACATAAATAAATAAAAAGACAATGTCATTTTCATTCCAATTAAAAAATATCACAATCAAAACTTTAAAACTACCTGAAAACTCCACTCGTCTATAAAAGGAAAAAATGATATCAGGGTCCAGTTTCTTTCTTTTGCATGTGGCTCTCCAGTTTTCCCAACCCCATAAAGATACTATCCTTTCCCCAGTGTGTCTTCTTGGTGGGCTTGTTGAAAATTAGTTGAGTGCATATGCTTGGTATGCTTGGATTTATCTGTAGGCTCTCTGTTCTGTTCCCATTAGTCTATGTGTCTGCTGTTTTTATGCCAGTGCCATACTGTTTTGATTACTATAGGTTTTTTTTTTTTTTTTTTTAAAGAAACAGAGTCTTGCTCTCTTTCCCAAGCTGGAGCTGGAGTGCTGTGTCACAATCACAACAACTCACCACAGCCTGGAACTCCTTGGCTCAAGCAACCCTCCTGCCTCAGCCTCCCAAGTAGCTGGAACCACAAGAGTGTGCCATCATGCCAGGCTAATTGTTGTTGTTGTTGCTGTTGTTGTTGTTGCTGTTGTTGTT
>NW_012106030.1:2563549-2565721 GCF_000951045.1 Mandrillus leucophaeus | reverse complement strand
AAGTTGCAGTTATGTAGGATAACTCTAGGGATCTAATTACATCATCAGGGCTATAGTTAATATTGTATACTGAAAATCTACTAAGAGTAGATATTAGGTACTCTTACTACACACAAACATAAAAAGTAACTACAGAAGGAGATGGATAAGTTATTTTGTTTGACTCTAGTAATCATTTCACTATGTATACATAAAAACATTGTACACCTTAAATATATACAATAAAAAAGGAAAGAAAAGCCCTTCTTTCCATCTCCATTAAGAACTATACATATAAAGTCTTTGCCATCAAATGTATGTTCAGGTGTTTCCCCTTTACCATAATGAAGTTTGATTGAATAATCAGCATCTGACAAGTCAAAGTTCAATATTAACTTCTCTATTAAGCCAAGTCCCTACCTTACATAGTAATGGGGAAGAGCCCAATTTCCAAATCCCTTACATGTGGAGAAGCTGACAGCAGTCACTAAGCTAGCTTAATGTGTTTCAACGCTGAGAAGACTTTTCTTGAACTCACAAGCCCGTGAGCAACTTTGCTGTGTAACACAAAAGAGCATTTGATGTTATGTGTGATTTAACTTTAATACTCATCTCCCAGTATATTTTCATCTTTAATCTCTTCATTCAAAAGATTCTTCCCCAAAGGTAGAAATAGTCCTTTCAACGAAAGTTATGTGACAGCACATTCCTCATACCACTGAAGGCATATTTCACCTGAATGGTACCAGTGAGTGACTAATACTGAGTTAGAGATAAAAATTACTAATTGAAAGATGAGGCCAGGCTAAAAGGGTGCTAGTAAAATGAGAATCAGTACCAGGAACCTCTCTTCCTCTTAAATGCAACTAAAATACCTATTAAACTTTCGGTAGGGGTAAGGGATAAAGGAGGCAAAAAACCCCTTCAGCAATAAAAACAAAATTCAACAGGCTAAGCTCAATCACACATAGAAACAGTGTTTGGGACATCAGAATACTCCTATTAAGTAACAGAACACACTACAAATTAAAAGATAATTTAAAAAGTGATACTAAAGTTAAACACAGAGTAATATTATAACTAAAACACACACACATTAGAGATGTAAAATACCAATTAATAAACAATTTTATACATCAAGCTTGTCCAACCCACGGCCTCTGGGCCCCATGTCGCCCAGGACGGCTTTGAATGTGGCCCAACACAAACTTGTAAACTTTCTTAAAACATTATTAGATTTTTTTTTTTTTAGCTCATCAGCTATTGTTAGTGTTAGTGTATGCTAGGTGTGGCCTCAGACAATTCTTCTTCTTCCAGTACAGCCCAGGGAAGCCAAAAGACAACTCCTATTATACATAATAGGCAGAATAATGATCTCCCAAAGACATCCAAGTCCTAATCCTTGAACCTGTGAATATGTTACTTTACATGGCAAACACAACTTTCTGGATGTGATCAAGATTAGGGACCTGAGATAAGAGTAATATGGATTATCCAGGTGGGCCCAATGTAACCACATGAGTTTCAAAAGAACCTGAGAACCTTTTCTACCTGGGGCAGAGTGGGTGGAGGGCAACATAGGGAGAACCTGTCCCTATTTAATTAAAAAAAGAAAAGAAAGATAAATAAATAAAAATAAACTACATTTGTGACACTCTGTTAGAGCAGCAAAGAAAAATAATATGCTAATTAAGAAATAAACATGGGCTGGGCACAGTGGTTCATGCCTGTAATCCCAGCACTTTGAGAGGTTGAGTCAGGAGGATCCCTTGAGCCGAGGAGTTCAAGACAAGTCTAGGCAGCACAGCAAAACCCTGTCTCTACAAAAAATTTAAAAATGAGCCCAGCATGGTGGCATGTGCTTATAGTTTCAGCTACCTGGGAGGCTGAGGTGGGAGGATCCCTTGAGCCCAGAAGGTCAAGGCTACAATAAGCTATGAGTGCACCATCACACTCCATCCTCAGGGACAGAGTAAGACCTTGCCTTGAAAGAAAGAGAAGGAAGGAAAGAAAAGAGAGGAGAGGGGAAAGGAAGGAAGGAGAGGGGAAAGAAAGGAAGGGGAGGGGAGAGGAAGGAACACATAAACATATTATAGAGTTAGCATCATAAAAGGATAAAGGAAAAATGTTTAAACAAATGCTGCTCGAATAACTAGGAACAATATGAAAAAATTAAAGTTAAATCCATATCTT
>NW_012106030.1:2553453-2558989 GCF_000951045.1 Mandrillus leucophaeus | reverse complement strand
TACTAAGTACCGATGAAGATGTGAAGCAGCTGGGACTGGTGATAGAAATGCAAAATGAAATAGCCACTTTGGAAAACACTGGCAGCTTCCTAAAAGGCAAAAGAGATGCTTACCATATGGCCTGGCAATCCCAGGTATTTATTTATCCCAGAAAAATAAAACTATGTATCTACACAGAGACCTGTGGATGAATGTTTATGGAAGCTTTATTCATAATAGCCTTTAGCTGAAAAGAACACACATATCCATCAATTGGTGAAGAGACAAACTGTGGTCCACTAGCACAGTGAAATAAGTCTAGGCACTGAAAAGTAACAACTACTGATAAATGAAACAACATAGATGAATACTGAAGGCGCTGTGCTAAGGAAAAGAAAAAAGACACAAGTAATATATTCATTTATATGACATTCTCAAAAAGACAAAACTATAGGAACAGAGATCGCATCAATGGTTGCCAAGGACTGGGGGCATGGGAAGAGTAGGCATGTTTGAATACGAGAGGGCACAAGATAACTTTTAAGCACAATAGAAATTATGTGGTGACTGTCCAAATTCATTAAAAGTGAATTTAACTGTTAACTATACCTCAATAAATGTGACCTAAAATAAGAAAAGACTGATATCATGAATATACAAGAAAATAAAGGACAGATAATGAACAAAGGGCATGAAGAGACAACCAGTACATTATACTGCTTCTCGCCTTCACCTGTTCATGCTGTCTTTCCCCGCTGCCCCAACACAGTGTTTCACCCTGTCCTGTGGTTCACTGAGCGCAACCTCCTTCCTTCTCTCACCCTCACTATTGTACTCATCACTCATCTGCACAACTCCACACTACGCTTCTTAACACTCCCCATTCCACTCACTCCTTTTCCTTTTCCCCTCCAGGCATCTTACACACAGGTGCCTACTCTTACACTGTTGTTTCTGATTGAAAGTCCTTTTTCCCTTCTCCACTCATTAAACCACTACTTAATATCAGAGGCCTATGTAAAGCATGGCTGCATCCTGTGTCTGCCCACAGCCCTTCTCCCTATGCAGATTAATCACAAGGATTTGCACCTCTCATCAGATTTCATGGTCTTTAGGGAGAATATATGTTGTATTCAGCTCAGTATCTCCAGTAAATGGTTTAGTTCCAGGCACACAGTTGTGCTCGATGTTGACTCTACTACTAAGTAAATTAGTTAATTTTTTTAAAAATAGCAAATACAGAGCACTATGTGCCAGGTTCCATGCTAAGCACAGTTACATGTATTAATTGATTTTTTCTTTTTTTTTTTTTAAGTAGAGACAGGGTTTCACCATGTTGGCCAGGCTGGTCTCAAACTCTTGACCTAAAGTGATCCACCCACCTCGGCCTCCCAAAGTGCTGGGATTAGAGGCGTGAGCCACCGTGCCCAGCCATATTAATTGATTTAACCCTTAAAAAACTCAGAGTCAGGTTCTATTATTATCACCATTTAATGATGGAAGAAACTGAGGTACACAGAGGTTAAGTAACTTGTACAAGGTCACACTGCTAAGAAATAGTGCAGTAGGGATATGAATCCATGCAATCTAGTTCCCAAATCTATGATATACTACACTTTAATCATTCAATAGGTGAAACATGTATGAAAACAGGCGAGATAGATGATGCCAAAAAAAGTTAAACCAACAAGTCAAGGAAGGGAAAAACATAAATGGGTGTTTAAATTTACATGTCATTCTCTCACAATACTGCCTTTTAGACAACAGAAGGTCAAAAAATAGAACATGGCAAGAAGAAATGTTCAAAGTAGGGGCAAACAGGAGAAGGAGAGAGTTCCTCAAGCCTTGCCCTCAATACTGATCCCACCATTACTGTGACACTGCTCCACTTTGTGAATTCGTTTACCTTCTGCAACATGGTATACGATAGAAATATTCTCAAATGTAGCCGTTCAAATGCAGCTTTAACTGTACACATAATTTTCAAAATTAAAGTGCTCACATTTGAAATAGTCAAAAGTCAATCCTGTTTCACTTTTCAAGATTACAGCAGCCTGCCTGAAAAGATGTTTAACCACTGCAAATCAACCTAGTAATAGTCCCTGAGATAAGTGGACACCTGTGTTAAACCACATTTCTGTTCAGCTCTCCAAAGAAAATGTTCACCTGCCTGCAAGGCTCACAGCTGGTACATGAGGAAGCCTTGTCAATTACAAATTTTCAATATCAAATTGTATATTCCATTGTGAACTGTATGTTTTAACATTTTACCACCTATCTATTAATTTGTAGTTTACTTAGAATTTCTAGAGCTATAATTAGTTATAATGATCAGTCCAATGAATTCACACCAAGACCAACTTCAAATGTGGTCCTTGTTATTAACACAGAAAAACTACACAAAGCACACAATTTCATAAACACACCTTCTAGTAAAAGAGTGAGAGCCTAACTTCCAAATAAATGCTGTTCCTGTTAATAATGGATACTGTAATAACAGATAAATAACACTACCTTAGGAAGAAGAACTCAGCAAACAAATATTGTTTCACTCATCTCTCCCTAACACAACTCACAACCAGCAGACACAAAGCGTATTTCCATCTGAGCCTTAAAGAGAAATTCCCAACTAATTGATCTCACTATGGTCTAGGGACCCATCTGACTAGATTCTCTAGAAAGCTGGAGAAGTTCTGGACTCAAACCAGATGTCTCTCCCTAAGAACCAGAATGTAAGCTCAGTGGGACAGGGATCTGGGACAATTTTATATACCGCTGCATTCCCAGCTCCTACATAGTACTGTGCTTAGAACAGTACACCAAGCACATAGTAGACACTCAGTAAGTACCTGATGAACCAAACAAATAATGTTATGGCAGGTCTAGGATTTGAAGCCAGGCTTTCTGATGCCTAAAGTCTACTACTCTTTTTTTACTGCAAATGTTAGGAGAACATCCTATTTTCTGGTTAATCTAAAAGAAACTTTCTGCCAACAAAGTAGCCTAAAAGAAAAACAGAAGCATTCAAACAGGTATATTCACAAGATATGAAACTATCAACAGCTAACATAAATGACATAAACAAATAGCAGTAATAAAAATGGCCTTGCATGAAAACTCTAAGGTAGATGATTAACCATAACTATTTGTTAAAAGAGAAAGGGAATTTTTAACTGTAAGGTGAAATGTTTCAAGAGCCTGAAAAAAGACAAAAAGATCTTGATTCTATACTGGTCACTGATAAATATAAATCATCTAGATATAAAACTTAAACTTCACTTCATGCTAAGAAAAAGGTTTTGGCTAAAACTTTTTATTCAAGACATTTATGTTTTCAAATCTGTTCTTTCTTCTCTTCCATTGTGAAGAAATTAGACAGGTTTGTGCACAGATTTTTGCCCCAAGATGGGAGAAGTACAGAGGTTACGACCACCAAAGCCAGTGCATCTGGACCCAGAGGATGACAAGCTGTATTTCTGGTTTCGATGTTTTGTTATTTTCTTTCCACGCACCATCACACGAATAACATTAATCACAACTAAGTGATTTCAGGGGAGAGTGGGACAGGTGATAATAAAAGGCCCAGAGGTCAAATAACTGCTTACCATGTATTCTCACCACACAGTCTTACTCTGCTTACTAAAATAAATGCCCCATTCCTACAGGCTGATATTGATGGAAATGCGAATGTTATGATGGTAGTAATTTCTTTCTTTATTAATATCTTCTTAAATGCCTATTCTATGAGCACTTTCAAACATGGGTAAGTACGATAAAAATCCTTTAACTCAGATATGCAATAAGTACCTTGCTCACCCAATGATCCCCGCCTCATGGAAGCTTTTGATTTTACTCACCTGGGTCAATAGAATTGACACATTCTTCCTGTACTGTAAGGTGACACAGATAAAGGCTAGCAGAAGGTAAAAGCAAAGAATGCAGTTACAGTTGTTCTTCCTTCCAATTCTATTAACATCCTCCCATCATAGAAATTTTGTGAGAATAACATTCTTTACTCAATCACACAATACAATTCTAACCTTCCTGCTAAAAATCGTTTCCCAAGTCACTGAATTTAAACATCTATTCTTTTTGCACTTCAGAATTGCTTTCTCTTTGTATAAAATATATTTCTTTATTTCACTGTAACTCACTATATTTCAGCAGGTTTCTAGTTTTATAGCAATTCTACAGAACAATTCTATTCAAAAGTAGGTCTCTCTAAAGATAAAATTTAGATAATTTTGCTTCCTAATTTGTAATTTGTTTTCAAAATTTTCATTTATGTGGACATAATTTTCATATGTAAAAAGTCAGTGATGATAAATAAAATGTCATATACCTGTCACAGAAAAAAATGCTCCAAAAATGATATTAACAAATAATAATCTTATACTTTAATAATACTTAATGCTGGTAAAGATATGATTAAATTACACTTCTGAAATGTTAATGATAGTGTGATCCCACCTTCAGAAACTTTTTTAAATACACTAATTTTAAATTAAAAATAAAAGACTAGTGAGAGCATTAATGTATTATGTATATTTCCTACAAACTAGAAAATTCTTAAATCCAATAATTAAGAAATAGGTAAATTATGTGATATCCTTCAATAGAACACTAATGCCAGACTTAAAATGGTTACAAAGCTCATGAAATAACCTAGAAAAATAAGAATACAAAATAGTTTTGAGATTACAATTAAGTAAAAGATGCAAAGGTTAAGTCTGAAGGAGATAAGCAAAATTATAATTGCATTATGGCAATAGAAATATAGATTTTATTTCTATTCACTTTTCAAAATGTGTTCTTAAGTTATTTCTCCAATTGTAAATGAACAAAATAAAATAAACCTAAAGACTACTAGTGGTAACAAAATGGGACTATGTGACAGAACAAAACAGCAAAAGAAACTCTCAACAGAGTAAACAAACAACCTACAGAATGGCAGAAAATGTTTGTAAACCATGCATCTGACAAAGATCTAATAACCAGCATCTATAAGGAACATAACCAAATTTACAAGAGAAAAACAAACAGCCCTATTAAAAAGTGGGCAAAGGACATGAACAGACACTTTTCAAAAGAAGACATACATGTGGCTAACAAGCATATGAAAAAAAAGCTCAATGTCACTGATTGTTAGAGAAATGAAAATCAAAACCTCAATGAGATACTACCTCATGCCAGTAAGAATGGCTATTATCAAAATGTCAAAAAATAACAGATGTTGGCAAGACTATAGAGAAAAGGGAACACTTACACACTTTTGGTGGGAGTGTAAATTAGTTCAACCAGTATGGAAAGCAATGTGGCAACTCCTCAGAGAGCTAAAAGCAAAACTACCATTTGACCCAGCAATCTCATTACTGGGTATATACCCAGAGTAATATAAATCATTCTACCATAAAAACAAATGCATGCAAATGTTCACTGCAGCACTATTCACAATAGCAAAGACATGGAATCAACCTACAATGACACATCGGATAAAGAAAATGTGGTACACAATATACACTACGGAATACTATGCAGCCATTAAAAAAAAAAAAAA
>NW_012106030.1:2540421-2553403 GCF_000951045.1 Mandrillus leucophaeus | reverse complement strand
TATTTCTGGTTTCGATGTTTTGTTATTTTCTTTCCACGCACCATCACACGAATAACATTAATCACAACTAAGTGATTTCAGGGGAGAGTGGGACAGGTGATAATAAAAGGCCCAGAGGTCAAATAACTGCTTACCATGTGTTCTCACCACACAGTCTTACTCTGCTTACTAAAATAAATGCCCCATTCCTACAGGCTGATATTGATGGAAATGCGAATGTTATGATGGTAGTAATTTCTTTCTTTATTAATATCTTCTTAAATGCCTATTCTATGAGCACTTTCAAACATGGGTAAGTACGATAAAAATCCTTTAACTCAGATATGCAATAAGTACCTTGCTCACCCAATGATCCCCGCCTCATGGAAGCTTTTGATTTTCCTCACCTGGGTCAATAGAATTGACACATTCTTCCTGTACTGTAAGGTGACACAGATAAAGGCTAGCAGAAGGTAAAAGCAAAGAATGCAGTTACAGTTGTTCTTCCTTCCAATTCTATTAACATCCTCCCATCATAGAAATTTTGTGAGAATAACATTCTTTACTCAATCACACAATACAATTCTAACCTTCCTGCTAAAAATCGTTTCCCAAGTCACTGAATTTAAACATCTATTCTTTTTGCACTTCAGAATTGCTTTCTCTTTGTATAAAATATATTTCTTTATTTCACTGTAACTCACTATATTTCAGCAGGTTTCTAGTTTTATAGCAATTCTACAGAACAATTCTATTCAAAAGTAGGTCTCTCTAAAGATAAAATTTAGATAATTTTGCTTCCTAATTTGTAATTTGTTTTCAAAATTTTCATTTATGTGGACATAATTTTCATATGTAAAAAGTCAGTGATGATAAATAAAATGTCATATACCTGTCACAGAAAAAAATGCTCCAAAAATGATATTAACAAATAATAATCTTATACTTTAATAATACTTAATGCTGGTAAAGATATGATTAAATTACACTTCTGAAATGTTAATGATAGTGTGATCCCACCTTCAGAAACTTTTTTAAATACACTAATTTTAAATTAAAAATAAAAGACTAGTGAGAGCATTAATGTATTATGTATATTTCCTACAAACTAGAAAATTCTTAAATCCAATAATTAAGAAATAGGTAAATTATGTGATATCCTTCAATAGAACACTAATGCCAGACTTAAAATGGTTACAAAGCTCATGAAATAACCTAGAAAAATAAGAATACAAAATAGTTTTGAGATTACAATTAAGTAAAAGATGCAAAGGTTAAGTCTGAAGGAGATAAGCAAAATTATAATTGCATTATGGCAATAGAAATATAGATTTTATTTCTATTCACTTTTCAAAATGTGTTCTTAAGTTATTTCTCCAATTGTAAATGAACAAAATAAAATAAACCTAAAGACTACTAGTGGTAACAAAATGGGACTATGTGACAGAACAAAACAGCAAAAGAAACTCTCAACAGAGTAAACAAACAACCTACAGAATGGCAGAAAATGTTTGTAAACCATGCATCTGACAAAGATCTAATAACCAGCATCTATAAGGAACATAACCAAATTTACAAGAGAAAAACAAACAGCCCTATTAAAAAGTGGGCAAAGGACATGAACAGACACTTTTCAAAAGAAGACATACATGTGGCTAACAAGCATATGAAAAAAAAGCTCAATGTCACTGATTGTTAGAGAAATGAAAATCAAAACCTCAATGAGATACTACCTCATGCCAGTAAGAATGGCTATTATCAAAATGTCAAAAAATAACAGATGTTGGCAAGACTATAGAGAAAAGGGAACACTTACACACTTTTGGTGGGAGTGTAAATTAGTTCAACCAGTATGGAAAGCAATGTGGCAACTCCTCAGAGAGCTAAAAGCAAAACTACCATTTGACCCAGCAATCTCATTACTGGGTATATACCCAGAGTAATATAAATCATTCTACCATAAAAACAAATGCATGCAAATGTTCACTGCAGCACTATTCACAATAGCAAAGACATGGAATCAACCTACAATGACACATCGGATAAAGAAAATGTGGTACACAATATACACTACGGAATACTATGCAGCCATTAAAAAAAAAAAAAAAACCAACAGCATGTCTTTTGTAGGACTATGGATGGAGCTGCAGGCCATTATCCTTAGCAAACTAACGCAGGAGCAGAAAACCAAATACCATACTTTCTCACTTTTAAGTGGGAGCTATACGATGAGAACACATGGACACATCAGGGGTAACACCACACACTGGGGGCTGTTGGAGGGTAGTGAGTGGGAAGAGGGAGAGCATCAGGAAAAATAACTAATGAGTACAAGGCTTAGTACCTGGGTGACAAAATAATCTGTACAACAGTCACGTGTTTAACCTATATAACAAACCTGTGCATGTAACCCTGAACTTAAAATAGAAGTTTACAGAAAAAGAATGTCAACCACAGAACAACAAAGGTGCTGATTAAATAGAAACAAAATGTTTATCTGCCAGTGTCACAGCTTTGTGTTGGCCCTGAAAATTGGACTGACACAAAGCTATGACTTTGGCAAATAAACTCACATTAATAGCCCTGAGTGTCCTCCCTTACACTGTACCTGGAGAACCTCCTGCACATCCTAACATACGCTTTTCCCTGCACACAATGGAGGTTTAAAAAATGTTGCCATAATGTATGCAGAGAAGAGGCTTTTGCCACATTAAAGAAAGTCTGCTGTTCTCTAACTTTATTCCTTGAGATGAAATCTAAGATCAACTCTGAGCTTTTACCACATTCCATCTCTAAAAAGACTTCCAACTAGTTTCCTATTTCCCTACCATAGCAGGATTATGTTTATAGAGAAAGTTAGTCTGACATGAAAAGAGAACTCGGGAGTCCCATATTCATTTCATTCCTTAAACCAAGAGAAATCAAAATGTAAACAGACAAATGGTGAAAACAAACTAAAGTTACCAAACATTCAGGTTCTGTTTGTTGAAAGTGAGAATGTTTGTTCGAAGATTATTAAATTTGCTAGTGGGGTAAGGACTTCACAGCAGAAAACAAGTTCATTACACTGAGAACATGATACAAGAACCTGTCAGTAGTGCATCAAATAAGGAAAAATCTATTATAAAGTTCAAAGCAGATGCCAATTAATCATGCAAACTTCTTCTTTGAGCATATGATGTTTTTACACTTTTTTAAAATTAATGTAGCCTTTTTAAACAAACAATATTGCTGAGTTTATCACCTACAGCTTCAGTAGAATGTTGGGAAGGAAAAAGCACCATCATTTGATCAACCAATATTGACTGAATATCAGCTACTTGACAGCATTTGGCAAAGAGTAATTGGCTACAAAGAACAAGAGAGAGAGAAGACAGTAATCTCCTTACTTCACAGAGCTGACTGCCTCCCCCTAAAAAAGTATGCTAACAACAGAATGGGAAGATTTTTTTCAGGCAATCAACAAACACTTATTGAGTGCCTACTATGTGCCAGGTATCATGGGAAAGGCTAGAGAAACATGGTGAGAGTTTTAAAAAAAGATTGAAAGATTATTCTCATGAGGCTAACAATTTAAATAGACAGGTGGGCTTTATTCAAAGAATTATATGACAGGTAACTGCACAGTAAGCAAAGAGAAACTAGAGAAAAGAATTATGGAGGACTACACAAAGTAGGAAGAGAAGGCTTTACAGAAGGTCGTCATGTTGGAGTCAAGACTTGTGGTGGTAGGTATAAGGGAGGTGGGGCATTTGAAAAAAGGCATTGATGTACTCGGGGACGAAAAGTAAGTAGCTGAGTGAGGTGGAAAAACTGTAATGATGTGGAAAGCGATGGTAATAGACAGCCAAAGACCAGGTTATTAAAGGATGTAAATTCCACACTATGGCTTTTTATTGTGCTGCTCTTTCTTAATGAGAGAAACTAACAACACATGTTTTTATGCTAAGGTGAAAAAGTTACACAGAAATGACAGTTTCAGGGACAATAAGGAAAATATGTTTAGGACAGCCATAAGTGTAGCACAGCTTATAAATAACCTACAAATAGAAAATAAAATGTGGAGCTATTATAGGTGTTAATAATATAAGATTTTCTCTTTTTGCATCAGGTACAAGCTTACCCCAATGATACTTAGTCCCTTAAGGTAGTCCTGGCGAGGCTGGGCTTGAGGAACGCATCCAGCCAGTACGATTTTCTTGTTCTCCTCTTGAGCTTTCCTAAAACATTGAAGAGAAAACAGTGTGAATTCCTTTGCTCATGGGGATACTCTTGGAAACTGTTGTTAGTGCATATTAGTTCTCCAAATAAAAATAGGCCTATCTCACATGAAACAGGATTTTCTTACCACTGGTTAAAGACCACATAATAAAACTTCTGTACAATATGTCTATTTATCATAGCATTAAAGAACACAACAGCAGTCCAACCATATAATGCCATTCATCCGTCTCATTACAAAACAAAAAAAATTCATTATTTTTTCTTTTATTCCCAAGGATATGAATCACTCTTGAAAACCGCATTTTCCAGACAGGCAAGCTAACTCTTCAAGTAGGTTACTTATGTTAAATGTTAATGAAAATATGCCTAAAACTTAATAGACTATTTCCTAGTCTTTTGACCAACATAAAAGTAAAATATACTTAAAGAAACTGAACCAGAGAAGAGTAAATAAAAGGTATAATGTCCTATGTGCCAGTAATTCGCACGTCTCCTCAGTCCTGCTCCCTAGAGACATGCTACAGTTGATTGCATATGCTTACGTCCAGACACCAGACTATCCCTCACATATGCAAGCATTTATGGGAAAGTAAACTGGTGCTTTGTATATACAAACATATTTGAATGTTTGAGAAAGTATTTCTGGATTACAGAAACCTAGATGTGAAATCTACACTCAGTTGTGTAATTGTTTCCTTAGTATAAATTCTAAGTAACTGAGTGGAGTGGTTCACGTCTGTAATCCCAGCACTTTGGGAGGCCAAGGCGGAAGGATCACTTGAGCCCAGGAGTTTGAAACCAGCCTGGGCACCATTGTGAGACCATGTCTCTACTAAAAAATAAACAAATTAGCAATGCATGGTGGGGCATGTCTGTAGTCCCAGTTACTCTGGAGGCTGAGCCAGGAGGACCACTGAAGCCCCAGGAGTTCAAGGATGTGGTGAGCACCACTGATGATGATGGCACCACCGTACTGTAGCCTGGGCAACAGAGCAAGGCCGTGTCTCAAAAAAAAAACAAAAAAAAACAAAAAACAAACAAACAAAAAAACTAAGAAGTAGAAATGCTGGTTCAAAACTATACATATATGGCTTTTTTTTTTTTTTTTTGAGACGGAGTCTCGCTCTGTCGCCCAGGCTGGAGTGCAGTGGCCGGATCTCAGCTCACTGCAAGCTCCGCCTCCCGGGTTTACACCATTCTCCTGCCTCAGCCTCCTGAGTAGCTGGGACTACAGGCGCCCGCCACCTCGCCCGGCTAGTTTTTTTGTATTTTTTTTTAGTAGAGACGGGGTTTCACCGTGTTAGCCAGGATAGTCTCGATCTCCTGACCTCGTGATCCGCCCGTCTCGGCCTCCCAAAGTGCTGGGATTACAGGCTTGAGCCACCGCGCCCGGCCTATATATGGCTTTTTAAAAGCCTTTCTTTACTCAAGAGAGTTCTAGCAATATGTTTGATGTGACATTATTCATTCGGGTATGTGTATATATAGCCAACATTTATTTTGTGCTAGAAGACAGTAGTGAACAAAGCAGAACTTATATCCTTTCTTAGAAATTACTCAAATCTTTTGCCCACCTTAAAATTAAATTTTCAAGTCTTTAATTCTTTTGCATGTGTATGGGTTTTGGAGTGTGTTCTGATGCTTTGTTCACCTTTATTGCTGAGTCTTTGGGCACTGCGTATTATATACCAAATTGGGTCGCTCCTCCCACCACTACAAGCAACCTCTAGGTTTCTGAAACCAACTGAGAAAGGTAAGGGTATTAGCAGCCCAGTTTTGGTAGGTGTGACATTAAACTCTACTACTATAAAGTGAACGGTCTCTAAGCCTGGCACACCTTTTTGTCTTTGTCAACTTTTTCAAGAGTACAAATTCAAAACTAGATGCCAACAAAAAATTGGGCTCTTTGTGATAAACAGCCACATCAAAATTTTCTGGGAAGTACAGAGAATGATTAAATAAATGAATAGAGTACAAAATACTATTTTAACAGCACCTGCATTTCATTTCAATAGCTTCTTAGAACACTTTGATATAATTTTTCTTCTTGGAATCCTGAAAAAGCTTGTTAACGAAATAAAAACAAATCTGACTTTGGTAGATTGCATAATACAACCAAGAGAATTATGGCCTGGCTCTGCCACCTTGTTTTACTTTTTATCAGTACCAAGCACATCATTGCACATAAATACTTTTCTTGTATTAAATGTGAAATACCTTATCAAACAAAGAAAATCTTTCCATTTTCATTAGCCATGTATACAAAGAAGTTAACATCAAGTTGCTTTAACAACTTTCATTATAACACCTAGAATCGCTGCCAAACATCCAAGAGAGATGTTGAGATGACTAATAATTAAATCCAAATTTAAAAAGCTTACTTCCTATAATGCTATTCAATTACTTATTAAGTATCTCTAAGACATTATTACACTGAGTGTGTAAGAGAACACGGTAATGAAGAAGACAAGTGCCTTGCACTCAATGAGCTTATGGTTTACAATATTTGAAATATAAAAGAACATTAAAAACACAGCATCAAGTAAGGTGCCCTTGGTGACAGAGAGATGGATAGCTAACACACTACAAAGAGAAAAAGAATATGCAGAAAGTAAAACATAGGAAAAAGCTTCATGAAGAAATCTAGGAGGATTTTATTGGCAAGACAGGAGTAGGAAAAATGGAGATGGAGGCAGAGAAAGCTTAGAGCAGTTGTTAGAGCATGAACAAAGACAAGGAGGAGGAAAGCACTTCATTATATTCATGGAAATAATTTCTGTATATGGGGGAATGAGAGGCTTATACTGTAGAAAGAATTTTAAGAGGCTAGAGAGTCTCTTATTTCGTGGGCCGTATGGAAATCTCTTAAGTTTTGGTGGCAGAGTGGAACTTTGAGAACATAACACTGGTGACAGAGTGTAAAATGTCAATAGATTTGACATTGACATTCACCTTCTGTTTGCCCTAAATAGAAGGGGAAAAGAAGCCAGGAGGTGAGGAAATTAATTTAATACCCTAGGCAAAAGGATCAGAGAACCAGAATGCATGTGGAAGATTTTTTAAAAGATGATGATGATTAAAGAAACGGAGATTAGTTCTCTTGCTAGAATATACTTGAAAAATACCAGAGGAATCAAAGGTAATGCCAAAATTTTAGTCTAAAGTAGGGGTCAGCAAACTTTTCTTATTTATTTATTTATTTTTGAAACGGAGTTTCACTCTGTTGTCCAGGATGGAGTGCAGTGGCGCGATCTCGGCTCACTGCAAGCTCCACCTCCTGGGTTCATGCCATTCTCCTGCCTCAGCCTCCCGAGTAGCTGGGATTACAGGCGCCCGCCACCACGCCAGCTAATTTTTGTATTTTTAATAGAGACGGGGTTTCACTGTGTTAGCCAGGATGGTCTCGATCTCCTGACCTCATGATCCGCCCGCCTCAGCTTCCCAAAGTGTTAGGATTACGGGCGTGAGTCACCACACCTGGCGGGGTCAGCAAACTTTTCTATAAAGGGCCCGAAAGTAAATACTTTCAGCTTTGCCAGTCATAAGGTCTCTGTTGCAACTTCTTAACTCTGCCACCTTAGTGCAAAAGCAGCCATAGACAATAGTTACATGAATGGGCATCTAATATTAATAAAACTTTATTTACAAAAACAGGCAGCAGGCCATAGTTTACTAATCCACAGCTTAAGAAAACAGAGAGAGAGAAAAAAAAAAAAAAAAAAAAAAAAACAAAGAAACAGTTGTTCCACTGGTTGTCAGAGCTGACTGAGTATTGGGATAGAAGGTAGTAAATTCACATAGGACACACTGAATCTGAGATTCTAGCAATGCCCATCAAATCTCTGAAATGCAAGTTGGCTGGCTGAGAATAAATAAGGATAGATTTCAAAGTGATAGTTGATGACAGTGGATGCAGCAGTGTCAAAGTGTGAGAGAATCTAATTGAATATAAAACGTTACAGTTTTATGGAGGTGTACAAACATTTCCATAGGATCAAAAATAATAGTGTGAAAACAAAGAACCAATGATACTATGACAATAAAAACTGTGGTTAGCACTTACATAGCACTTAATCAGGGTAATAACCATTATGTAATTAGTTATGCAGAATACTTGAAAACAGTACAGCCAATATATAACAACTCAGGGACAATGTTCTCATGACGTGAAACAGGTGAAGGCTTATTTTAAGGGAATAAGAACACCAAAAAATTAAAAGAAAAATTGAGGTGCATTATTAAGTAATTCACACAAGATAGCCATTGATATGGTTAGGCTGTGTCCCCACCCAAATCTCATCTTGAACTGTAGTTCCCATAATATCCACATATCGTGGGAGGAATCTGGTGGGAGGTAATTGAATCATGGGGGTTGTTTCCTTCATGCTATTCTCATAATAAGAAGTTCTCATGAGATCTGATGGTTTATAAGGGGCTTCCTCATTTGCTGAGCTCTCATTCCGTCTCCTGCTCCCCTGTAAAGACGTGCTTTCTGCCATGATTATAAGTTTCCTGAGGCTTCCCCAGCCATGCAGAACTGAGTCAATGAAACCTCTTTTCTTTATAAATTACCCAGTTTCAGGTATGTCTTTATTTGCAGTGTGAGAATGAACTAATACACCCATGTAACAAACCTGCACATGCACCCACTGAATCTAAAATAAAAGTTGAAATTAGTTTTTAAAAAAGGGAAGGCCGGGTGCAATGGTTCACGCCTATAATCCCAGCACTTTGGGAGGCCAAGGCGGGTGGGTTGCCTAAGGTCAGGAGTTTGAGACCAGTCTGGCCAACATGATGAAACCCGTCTCTACTAAAAATACAAAAAAATTAGCCAGGCATGGTGGCATGCACCTGTAATCCCAGTCACTCGGGAGGCTGAGGCAGGGAATTGCTTGAACCAGGCAGGCAGAGGTTGCAGTGAGCCAAGATCGCACCACTGCACTCCATCTTGGGTGACAGAGTGAGACTCCATCTCAAAAAAAAAAAAAAAAAAGAGAAGAGGTGCAGCAGCTTGCCCCTTTAATCCCAGCTCTTTGAGAGGCCTAGGCAGGTGTATAGCTTGAGTCCAGGAAGGCGTTTGAGACCAACCTGGGCAATGATGTGGAATTACATTGGCTTTGGGGAAAAAAAAAAAATTTCATTATTTCTTAAAATTTGGCTTTAAAATTCTAAGGCAGACCAGAACTATAATCTAAGCCAAAATCATAGTCGTCATGGAATATTAATGCTATACTTTACAAGTCACCAAATAAAGTAGCAAAGTTTTAATGCAAATTCACAGAGTATTTTTGTTCTCAACAGGCCCTTCTTATAGCTTGTTCTTTTTGTCTAGTTAGCTTTGTTCAAGTTAATAAAAGTCTTTAAAAATTTTCCTTTAAAAATGTACCCATCACAGACATATTTTTAAAACCTTTATCCTGCAAAATATGAATGGTGATAAGAATAATACCTTAAGAATATTTAAAATAGTATTAATTTCCATGTCTTCAGATAGTCTTGAAATGCTAATATAAAAACTGAATATAAATTTAATATAACAGGTCATTTTTTCTTGAAACATATTTCTAAATAAAGATATGTACTCTTGTCTAGAGCAGTAACTTGAGTAATATAGAAAACATAAAGAAGATTTTCCCTCTTGTCTTCCAAAAACCAAATGGAAGAAACAATTTGTGCAAAATCTTTTTCTTTTTCTTTTTTTCTTTTTTTTTTTGAGACAGAGTCTTGCTCTGATACCCAGGTTGGAGTGCAGTGGCACGATCTCAGCTCACTGCAACCTCCGTCTCCCAGGTTCAATTGATTCTCCTGCCTCAGCCTCCTGAGAAGCTGGCACTACAGGTGTGGGTCACCACACATGGCTAATCTTTGTATTTTTAGTAGAGATGGGGTTTCACCATGTTGGCCAGCCTGGTCTCGAATTCCTGACCTCGAGTGATCCACCCACCTCAACCTCCCAAAGTGCTGGGATTTCAGGCATGAGCCACCGTGCCCGGCCTGTACAAAATCTTAACATTCATAGTGTAATAAAAAATACATAAAGATGACAAAATATCATTCCCTTATTTCACAGATGAGAAGATTAAGATTTAAGAAGATGCAATGATTGAGGCCTAAATTCCCACAGTTTCCGTAGTTAGTGCTGGAGCTGGCATGAGCACCCAAGATCTCCAGGTTCCGTGAATATCACATTTCAAAAACCCAATTGCATTCAACAATCAGAACTCGGCTGTGTTGGCCAATCTGAACTAAGCAAGCTTCAATCCTTCATTTGCACAAATGGATCTGATTGGAAACCTGGGTGGGAACTTTTGTTACAAAATGCAAGCCTCTTCATTCTCTAGAACGCACCTTTGTTTTACACTAAAGGCTGCAAATTGTTCACTGGAATAAAATCTGTTTCCTCCAAATCCCTTTTTCAGAGAACTTTTGTTCACAAGCATTTCATGTTTTCATTCTACAATTTGTTCATGTATCACATGCCAGACACAAGGAAAAATAAAGATACAAAGATAGTCATTGATCTAAAGTTCACAGTTTGGAGCGAGAAGGAAGAAATATGCTTTAGAAGCCAATTTTTCACGTAAAAGGGAAGAATGGAAGAACAGAGATGTGCAGGTGGCAAGAACAGCTGCAAGTAGCTGTGGGACAGTCATCATGCACCCTTGTCAAGAGACCCAAGGCTATCAATGTAATGCAGGAAAAGTGGTTTTCCCTTCAAGCATGACTTCATCACCCTGACTCCCACTGAGGTCCCTGAGGGACAAGGTCAGGGGCACTGGGGCAGCTGAGCAGCTGAGACTAGAGTCCTCCCAACCTACACTGCAACCTGTTACTGTGTTTCCATCTGCTTTGCACGGGCAACAAGGGTCTGTGAAAGATTAATTTGAAGGTTTTGTGGATTTTAAGGGGAAGAAATGAGGATACAGATACAGACTTCTGTGAAGAGGCTGAGGGTGTTTAAAAAGCTGGTTCACTATAGAAAGAGAAATTCAATGACACACACACACACAGTTTAAAAAAGAAACTACAGGGGGAAAATGATGGGGGGAAAAGTAAACGATGGAAAAAAGTCAAAAGGTGGTACCTGCAGAAATTAGAAAATGGTGACTGTGGTGCTTGCACAATGAGTAACGGATGAGAAGTACAGTAAAAATAAAATAAGCACCAGAGGGGCTTAACTAGCCTTATGGCTCCAAAGTGAACAAGGTGCAGACAATAGGAATGATTCCTTAGGCTTATAAGAAAATGCTTGTCAGCCAGACGCAGTGGCTCACACCTGTAATCCTAGCACTTTGGGAAGCAGAGGCGGGTGCGCGTGGTCAGGAATTTGAGACCAGCTTGGCCAACATGACCAAACCCGATCTCCACTAAAAATACAAAAAAAAAAAAAAAAATTAGCCGGGTGTCATGGTGCACAGCTGCATTCCCAGCTACTCAGGAGGCTGAGGCAGGAAAATCGCTTGAACCTGGGAGGCAGAGGTTGCATTGAGCAAGATGGTGCCACTGCACTCCAGCCTGGGTGACAGAACGAGATTCTGTCTCAAAAAAAAAAAGAAAAGGAGAAGGAGATGGTTCTCATAGCCAGGCAAGATGGTACACACCTGTAGTCCCAGCTACTCAGGAGGCTGAGGTGCAGGGAGAGTTTGAGCCTAAAAGGTCCAGGTTGCAGTGAGCTTGGACTGTGCCACTACACTCCAGCCAGGGGAACAGAGCAAGACTCCATCTCAAAAAAAATTTTTTTTAATTAAAAATTAATATTTTTAAAAAGAGAGAGAAGAAGATGCTTCTGAGTCCTACCAGGCTGGCTGCTACAGGTCATCCTCCCTGGAAATCTTTCCCCAGATGCCCTGGCAGCAAGGTAAGGGGAGAGATCCTTGTCATCCTGGGAGGCTGGCTGCTGTTGGCTATGGTCTGATGGGGCTCCATGACAAAATGAATGGATGAGACTGGTTACTTATGAGTTCTGTGCCTGGGCCCATTTAACTCTAGGTAAGCCTAAAAAATCAAATTCCTGAACCTGCCAAACTGAACCTTTCATACCCTGAAAATTACTGTCAACACCTATTTATGTCACCTGATAGACAGCTTGTCTCTATGACACACGTTTCCACTTCTCTACAACTGAAACTACAATCCTTCAAGATAATGAAGCATATATACTACCTAGCTTCTCAGGCTAGTGACTTAAAAGCTGTATCTAAAGCCCTAAAGGCCGTAAGTTTGTTCTTTGATTTAAAAATTCAATGTCAAGTCATTTGTGCAAGTGATCCCAATCAGTTAACAGCAAGTCCATCCTTCCAGTTCTTCCCGTAACTCTTAGAATTACTTTTAACTTCTCTCACACTCAATCCATCAGCAAATCCCACCCAGAAATATACCACGTTTCAACATACCTCAGAAATAAGTCCAGGTTTAAACCACTTATCACCACCCCCACAGCTACCACCGTGGTCTAAGCCAGTAACACTTTTTCCCTGCTGCCTTCCATCTTCATTCCCTTAGACTTTAGTCTCAACACAGCAGTGGTCATTTTAAAACAGAAGCCAGAACATGGTACTCCTCTCCTCAAAATCGTTTCATATATCATCATCTCATAAGAACTAACAGTTCATAAGAATCGCCTACAAAGCTCTAACTACCTGGGCATCCCTCCCTTCTGTGTTCCTTCCCTTATCTTCTCCTACTCTTTCCTCATTCACTCTGTTCCAGCCATAGAGGCCTTTTGAGTGTTCCTGAAAAAAAGTCATGCATGCACTTGACATTAAGCCCTGGCACTTGC
>NW_012106030.1:2503197-2539526 GCF_000951045.1 Mandrillus leucophaeus | reverse complement strand
TTTTTTTTTCAGGGTGTGGCTCCATCTCAGCTCAGTGAAACCTCCACCTCCCAGGCTCAAGTGATCCTCCTGCCTCAGCCTCCCAAGTAGCTGGGACTACAGGCACACGCCACTATTACCCATATACTTTTTGATTTTTTTTTGTTTTTTAGACACAGGGTTTTGCTCAGCCTGGTCTCAAACTCCTGAGCTCAAGTGATCTGCCCATCTCAGCCTCCCAAAGTGCTGGGATTACAGGCATAAGCCACTGTGCCAAGTCAATGTAATTTTCTTATTTAACCTTTTAATAGTCTGTCTCCAACCACCTCCTTCCTCCAGAGCATGAATGTCATAAAGATGGGGATTTTTGTGTATTTCAGTCCACGAGGATGTTACCAGACTTCGAATATGCCTGGCACATTGTAGTAGCAAAAAGGAAACAGGAGAGAACTCAAAGTACAACCACGAGGAGTAGCTAATATGAATCATGGCATAGGCACATAAAGGAACCTTATAGTCATTTGAGAAGCAGGGTAGTAAAATGGTTAGCCCCCAGACTTAAGCCAGGCTGCCTGGGTTCCAACACTGGCTCTGCTATTTACTAACTGTATAACTGTAGGGGAATTACTTAACCTCTCTGTGCTTCCGCTTCTTCACCTGTAATAGAAGTTCCTACCTCATGAGGTTGTCATGAGGGTTAAATGTTGTTAATATGTGAAAAGCACTTTAAAACCGCTGCCATGCAGTAAGTACTTTATAAACAGAGAATTATAGAGATCTACAAGTGCTGACAAGGAAATGTGTCCACAATATATGGTTACACGAAAGTAGCAAGTTATCGAACAGGACGTAAACTAGGTCCAATTTTCATAAAGAAGGTATATGCATAGAAAATTGTAGATTTTGAAAGATACATGCGTAGAAAAGGTATACTGTGAAAGAAAATACTCCAAGTTGTAAATAACTACCTTTGTTGGATAAGACATTAAGAACAAAAAGAAGAAACTCTCAAAGCCTGACACCAAAACAGAGTAAGAGGAAAGAGTTCCCCAGCAGCAGTGGTAAGGCTGCATCCTGACAAGCTCCTTGGAAGGCATCATCCCAAGATTAAGACTAACCCAAGAGGACACAGATGCCATAAACAGTACCTCCCTATCTACCTGCTAACTTGCTTTATGTAACCTCAAAGAGTTCCCCAACATTAGGGGAGTTTCTCTTGGATAGGAAGGTTGCCTGTTTGAATGGATTTTACCCAACTGGTCAATATTTTCTACAATATCCCTGATAAGTGGTCACGTGGCTTCTGCTTTATTTCATCAGATGCAGGGAGTTCATTACTTTAAAATTTCCATATCACAAATGCCATATGTTATTATTATAAAACTTTAATTCATATAGCTTTCACCTATTCATCCAAATTTGCCCTTTTAATCTCAAAAAACTGAACCACATCCCAAATCATTTTTCGTCAAAAAAAGAAAAAAAAAGAAAGAAAAGAAAAAAAAGTAATCATTCTAATGAAAATGTTTCCATGACATGCTTATCTTTCTTATTACACAGAATATAGCGAATCTAAGTGACTTTGTAAGGTGATTGCCTCAGATAATCAAGAGCACATGTAGAATTTCAAATTTTTAGAGGACATCAAAAGCTTTCTAGCCCTGTCATTTCGTTTTATAAAAGAGGAAACTGAGGATAAGAAAAATTAAATGGCTTGTCCAAGGTCAAAATAAAGACAGGGTCATTACTGGATATCATCTATCACTGCCCTTTGCTTCAAAATAATAATGCCCTAAGCTAGGGGTTACCAAGCTCCATCAAGCTGTGTGGCCCCATAATAAATAATCTCAGTAAGCCGTACCTATTCATTCTTCTGTTTCTTTTGTAAGGGTCACCTATTACTTTGCAATATGTCAATTTCTAACTTACCCACTCAATGTACTATCACCATTTCTAACTGCTATGTAATGAATCCATAAAAATTTCTGGAGTAAATGATGAAAATCAACAATTTCCTTTTATATATGATTTTTAAATTCATTAATGAATATTTATTTTGTGCCTATCATGCATACAATATAAGCTTAGATGCCTGTCAGATACCAAGAGGAATTTTTGCTTCAAAGAATACACATGAAGTTGGAAAGACCACCCTCCACTGAAATATAAAAATTATACAGAAATACACATTAACACTTAAATAAAAGGTTTGAACATTATTTGTACATTAATAAATACAAATAAGTTCACAGACCAGTGGCCACTAGACACTCACCAGTAAAAACAAAAGCAAAGAACAGAAAAGCCCTCATGTACCCCAAATACATGCAGTTACATATAAATCATACATATGCAGTGCTACAGTACTATATTGCACACATTATAAAACATACTTTGAAATTAGTATCTTTTTAAGTGAAAAACAGCAAAAGAAAAATTACTGTTCTGAGTTCAAATACGACAGAACTCACTGTAGGTCCAAATATGGCCCTTACACAGTCTGGTGTAATATTATCAGTTACCTCGAAACTCATTTACTCATGGAAGGGGACAAGAATATACCATCCAAAAATATGCCACTATAGCATAAGGACTATTTTGAGCTGAAAGCATGTAAGAAAAAGGAGACACAGAAAAAAAGCTCCCTGTCCTTCCCCATCTTACTAAAAACAGGACATAAAGTTCCATTTGTAAAGGTGTCTCCCTCTCCAGTATCAGGAAAAGAACTACTCTGAGGACAACTCTTGGCACCTGAAAAGATTCTAGTTTGCATTTTTAAAAACCTTACAAATGACCCTTATTTACTGTATTCTTTTTAGTCCCTTTCCCACAACTTACCCCACCAAGAAGCCCCAAACCTTTTCTTATTTGTCTAACAAGACTCTATATTTCATTCCCTTTGTTAAGATGGTATATAAGCCCCAAATTCTAACTGTGTCGTTAAGTCACATTTATTTGTTAAATCCTGTATATCCATATGTAATTATATGTATTTTTTTATTCCTGTTAATCTGTCCTTTATCATTTAGATTCACAGTCCTCAGCTACTGAGCCTAAGAGGGTAGTGGAAGAGCTTTTTTTCCTCCTGTGACCTGCAAGATCAAAATGATGCCCCTTAATCAACTAAGACAAACCCTAAGGTTAAGGAAACAGTTACCTGTGGGTCAAGGGTTCAGGGCCTGGCTGGCATGGCATTTTTCTAAATTCCTACGGCTACAAGAATAACCACCCTCTTGTTTAACTCCTTAACAATAGGAGCTATCAGGCAAATTATCAGAACTGATTTACAGCCCAGGCCGCTTGATTGGACAGATGATGGGCCTCATAAACATTCTTTTCTGATAAGCTACCAGAGACCAGAAACCAGTTTCAGCTAGCTTATAGAGGCTGCACAAAGTCTTTCTGTGCCATTGTTCACCTTTTGACATAAGTAGTGAAATTCCACCTCATTTTAACGCTAAAACCCCACCACAAAGCGAATATGCGATATATGTTACATATATGTTTATTCATTATGCATGTATTCGGCTCCCCTCATAAATATGTATAGCTTTTCCCAAAACCTGCTGAATATGTATGACTCCATTGTGTAATACAGAACTGGTAAGGCATAAAACACAGTCTGTCCTTTTCCTCTAAAGAGAGAGAGCACCTTCAGTCTATGCTGGAGACTTCCTCTTCTCAGCTTACAAACCAGTATCACCAATAAAAGTTCTCCTTTGTACTATTTAGCCACCTTGAGACTCTTTGGGATGACACTTCCCTATACCATGAAATGTAAGGTTCAATGGTATTTTTGTGTTGTCAACAAAAAGAGTCAAACTCCAAAATATTTAAAGAAGTTTATTATGTGCTAAATATGAGTGACCATGGCTTCAGGCACAGTCTCACGAGGTCCTGAGAACACCTGCCCAGGGTTGCTGGGTTACAGTTTGATTGTATATGTTTTAGGGAAATATAAGACATCAGTCAGTACATGGGAGGTATATATTGGATTGGTGCAGCAAAGTAGGATAATTGGAGAGCAGGTCGGGGGGGTGGGGGTCACACAGGTCATAGATGGTTTCCAAGATTTTCTGATTGACAATTGTTCAAAAGAGTTATTATCTAAGACCTGGAATCAACAGAACTGTCTGGGGGGTTGTGGAGACCAAGGTTATTCTGTAGACGAGGTCTTATAGGTGGCCACCCTTAGAGACAAATAAATGGCAAATGTTTCCTATCTAGACCTTCAAAAGGTGATACACTCTCAGATGCAAATATTCCCCCCATAAAAGATGACTTTGCAGGGCCATTTTAAGATACGGCCAAAAAAAAAAAAAAAAAGGTATTTTAGGGTAAAACATTTTGATTTTTCTTACCTGTCATGTGATATTATGCCAGAGTCAGGCTGAAAAGTAAGGCATATTACATAGGGTTAAATAAAACCCATCTGACGAAATTTACAAGGTTTGTAGGGTGTGACTCCCTAGATCCCTTACATAAGAATTTGGGCAAGAGAGAAAAAAGGTTAGAGTTTAGTCCTCAGTGTAACTTTTTTTTTTTTTTTTTTTTTAGACGGAGTGTCACTCTTGTTGCCCAGGCTAGAGCACAATGGCATGATCTCAGCTGACCGCAACTTTGGTCTCCCAGGTTCAAGCGATTCTCCTGCTTCAGCCTCCCGCATAGCTGGGATTACAGGCATGTGCCAACACGCCCGACTAATTTTGTGTTTCTAGTAGAGACAGGGTTTCTCCATGTTGGTCAGGCTGGTCTTGAACTTCCGACCTCAGGTGATCCGCCTGCCTCAGCCTCCCACAATGCTGGGATTACAGGCATGAGCACTGTGCCCAGCTAGTCCTCAGCGAAACTTTAAGAACCAAAGGAAAGTCAGTTGAGTGAGGCTTACGGAAGTCAGACCACGGCATATACGCCTCACTGCATTCAAAACTCACCTTGCACGGCATGCAGCATCTGAATCAATTATTTCCTTCTTGTTAAGCAAGGTAAAGTAAAGCACTCCATTCTTAAAGGGATTAACAAAAGTAATCTCAAGTATATGGCATGTATTCTATATTCCTATTATGAAGAATATCCTCATAAAATGAAAAAAACAAGCTATAATTAGTTCACCTCCCCTAAGATCAATATCCTGATACTCTACTCACAGCAACACTGTAGAAGTTAATACCTTTCAACAAGGGCAGAAAGAGAGAAAAGAAAAAAGCGGAGGCGGGGAGGAAACTCAAGAATATATCAGTATATCAGAACACCTTCATAAAGTGACACTGAGAAGAGAAGCCCTGATCAGCTGTTACATTTACTGAATTCACCATCCAATTTGCACATCTCATTGTACTTTACCCTAATTATCACATTCACCAAGAATGACTAAAATTAAATGAGGACATGCATCTATATTTTGGGGTAGAGAAGGAAGAAATTTACAATTCTAGTTCCTACTAAAGATTTACTTAAAAGGATAAGGTTTATGAGATACTTATATTTTCTAGCTTAGTGTTAAAAAGTCCTGAAGGAAAATGCATACCTGGGCTTATTTCTAGCTCCATCTACCTGAATGCTATGTGAGCTGTAGTACTAAGAGATCCCAATCTGGTTTCAGGTGGAAGACACAGCCAAACGAATTTATTGTTTGTTTGTTTGTTTGTTTGTTTGTTTGTTTGTTTGAGGCAGGGTCTCGCTCTGTCAGACAGGCTGGAATGCAGGGTCATGATCTTGGCTCATTGCAACCTCTGCCCGCCAGGCTCAGCCTCCCGAGTAGCTGGGACTATAGGCACAAGCCTCCACTCTCAGCTTTTTTTTTTTTTTCTTTTTTAAGTAGAGATGAGGTTTCACCTTGTTGCCTACATTGGTCTGGATCTCCTAAACTCAAGCCATCTGCCCCCCTTGGCCTCCCAAAGTGCTGGGATTACAGGTGTAAGCCACTGTACCTGGTCTCATATTAAGAACTGGCCATATAATCTGAATTAAAATTTGTTTTCAATTCATAAAAGGTTATCAAACAAAATTTTACAAAGTTTTTCTACATCTTTATCAAAGTCACTTTTCAAAAAGAAAAGGTATTAATGTAAAAGCTACTTCCTTGCAGGGAGTAACAAAAATGCCCTTTGTTATTCAAAATAATACAAAATTGGCTGGAGGTGATGGCTCACGCCTGTAATCCCGGCACTTTGGGAGGCCAAAGTGGGCAGATCACTTGAGGTCAGGAGTTCAAGACCAGCCTGGACAACATGGTGAAACACCATCTCTACCAAAAAATACAAAAAAAAAATTAGTCAGGCGTGGTGACGCATGCCTGTACTCCCAGCTACTCAGGAGGCTGATGTGGGAAAATCACTTGAACCTGGTAGGCGGAGGTTACAGTGAGCCAAGATCACACCACTGCACTCCAGCCTGAAAGAGTAAGACCCTGTCTCAAAAACAACAGCAAAAAAAGTGGCAAAACAAGAGCCACTTGAGTCCTGGGAAAGATAAGAATCTGAAATGGTATCTCCTTAGCAAATTTACATAGTCACAAAATTTCCCACTCTCTGAATAGAGGCAAAAGAAGAAATAAACTTCCTTCAAAGCTACCTCAACTGGGCTTCAGCAAGTTGTAATTCTGCATAATCAAAAAGTTCCACTAAAGGGGCAAGAGGCAGAGACTAACAGTATTTTAGGACACTTAAAAAAACTCATTTTTCTTTCTGTTCCCATAGCACTCCTATAAACATGGTGAACATTCCTAAAAACCATCAAACTTTCCGTAACAAGTGTGGCAAGCACCAACCCTATAAAATGACACAGTACAAGAAGAGCAAGTGATGCAGGATTTTTCTCAGCCCCTTCGCTGGACTCCCAGCAGGGGTGCCCCCTCTACTCGGCCACCACACTCAACACCTTGTGGAGGGAACACATGAGCAAGCAAGTGCTGGACCTGGCCAGTGGATCCAGACGCCAACACAGAAGCAAGCTCCGTGCAGGGCCCACGGCCAGACCAGGCATGTCGCCTCAAGGGGAACACAGCTGCACCCAGGTGAGGATGCCCATGACCCCGAAGCCCCAGAGGGGGTGATACAGTGCTCCTTTAGTTCTGCCATCCACAGGGAGCAGTGTATTAGCAGCTCAGTTGGCCCTTGAAGTGGCTTCCAGGTGAGGGTGCCCACGACCCTGAAGCCCCAGAGCGGGTGTTACAGTGCTCTTTTAGTTCCACTGTCCATGGACAGCGGTGTGTTAACAGCTCAGTTGGCCCCTTGCCTCATTGCATGGGGCAGCTGCCCTCCACTGGAAAGGGCAAAGGGCTGGTGTGGCAGCCTTTCTGGGTACCCACAGTTGATGAGTCCCAACCTCTTGTCCAGCATCCAAGAAGAATGAGGTCACGTGGATAGTTGAAGGATGGTGAAGGCAGAGAATTTTACTGAACAATGAAAACAGCTCTCAGCAGAAAGAGGAGGTGGAGAGGGGACGGGAAGTGCAGGTTATCTTCCCTGAAGTCAGGCTCCCGCTCCCTCTCCCTCACCCTCTCCCCCAACTGAGTCTGGGGTCTTTATAGACACAGGAACAGGGCAGGGCAGGTCATAGGTAGTTCTGGAAAAGGCAGCAATCAATTGGTAAAAAGGCATTAATCAGAAAGAACCAACCAGAAGAGAGTGGGCAAACAGGAACAGAAGTTCTCACTTTGGGCTGCGGGTTTCAGGCTGTTTTTTCATTTTGGTTTTTGATGGTGAGGTTTCACCAGGGACCGGCCCCTGTCTGTCTAGAATTTCTCTGCCTCCTGCCTCTATTACAAGGATTCTATGTATGCCCAGGGTAAGCAGCATTATGACAGGAAGCAGAGTGGCTATGGTGGTAATACTAAACCCATTTTCTGGAATTCTGGGAAAATGCTACATCTAAAAAGAAGATTGTGCCGAGGCTTCAGTGCTTTGAGCCCAATTGCAAATATAAGAGAATGCTGGCTGTTAAGAGATGCAAGCATTTTGAACTGGGAGGAGAAAAGAAGAGAAAGAGCAAAATTAACTAGTTCTAAGCATCACCTTTTATGATGAAGACAATAAAATCTTGAGGGTACATTCAGGGATTAAAAAAACCCTCATTTTTAACATACTCTACTTGAATTAACTATTTCACAATGTATTATGGTCTCCCAAATTATCCATGTTGTTTTCACAGCAAATGAAAGCTGGCCTTCATAATTAAGATGGATAAATGATAATTTGAGTCCCCTGCCTTCACAGGAGTTGGCTTCCAGAGTAACCTGCAAGTAAGTTGAGGCTACAAGTATGGCTCTCAATATAAAAGTAGTTCTACATAAAGTAACAAAATTTGGCCAGGCATGGTGGCTCACACCTGTAATCCCGGCACTTTGGGAGGCAGAGGTGGGCAAATCACTTGAGGTCAGGAGTTCGAGACCAGCCTGGCCAACATGGTGAAATCCTGTCTCTACTAAAAATACAAAAATTAGCCAGGCCTGGCGGTGTATGCCTGTAATCCCAGCTATTCGGGAGGCTGAGGCAGGAGAATCACTTGATCCCAGGAGGTGGAAGTTGCAGTGAGCCGAGACTGCGCCACTGCACTCCAACCTGGGCTACAGTGTGAGACTCTCTCTCAAAAAAACAAAAAAGAAGTAGAGAGTAAAGAAAGCCAGATAACAGAGGCTGGGAAGGGTGACTGGGGAGAAGGAACGATGAAGAAAGCTGGGTTAAATGGTATGAACACAGAGTTAGAAGGAATAAATTCAATATTTGATAGCAGAGTAGGATGACTACAGTTAACAAACATGGGCTGTACGTGGGTGGTGGACACCCTAAACGCTCTGACTTGTTTATTATGCATTAAACACATGTAACTAAATTTCACATGTACCTCACACATTTGTACAAATTGTTTTTAAAGGAAAAGGTAGACAAACAAAAAATGCCTATATATGGGCCTGTAACCATTAGCATCACAACCAGGAAAGCAGAACAGTGCCACCAAATGACTTAAAGCCACCACAGGGCCCAAAACCACATCAAGAAGACCAGTAGCTTCCCTACGCCATAAGGAAGCCAATTGCCTGAGGAAGGCAATCCTCAGAGAACCATGATCTTGTCACCTTTGAATATTCAATCACTAAAATCCAGACTATGGAAAGGCTACAGGTCAAAAAGTTCTTCAAAAAGTAAATTGTAAGGAACAGAAAGAAATGGAGGGGAGCCTGTAGATTAAGAAATATTTAAAATATGTACCAGGTTTTTTAAAATGAGCAAGATTTCACTTTATTATCTAAGGACAAGCAGGGGAAAAAGCCCTAAGGAAACATAAAGAAGTGGGCATTATAAAAGTCAGGAGAGCGGTTACTTGCTGAGGTAGAGAGAGATCTGTGATTTTCACGGGGAACATAAAAGGGTTTTCCAGAGTGGCTGGCAATGTTTCATTTCGTGAGCTGGTGGTAAGAGCTACAGGTTATCTGACTTACTTCGCTAAACTATACATTTCTGTGTGGTTTTTAAATTTTTTATTGTATTTTACAACAGAGGTTAAACATAAAATATTTAAATTAAAAATACTCTAAAATTAAATAACCTGAGATTTCCCAGCCCTCAAAAAGGAGAAGAGAAATAAATCCGTGGTAGCTGTCTCTAAAGTCTTTTCAACCTTCCTATGTATCTCAGAACCCACATGAAAGTGGTTTTAACCCATGGCATATAAATACGATGTCACAGTTAGCTGGAAGAATTCCTACGTATACTTGTATTAGTGGAAACAAAATGGTATTTTGTCCTCTGACCATCCTTATCAGAAGTAACTAGGATGACACTAAAAAGACCAAATAATTCAAAATTATTATTAAAGAGTTTTCAAAGAGAGCACAGCTCAAAGAACCTGTTTGTTTTCTATATTTTGTAGTAATGAGTTAAAACCATTGAGAAGACTGAGGCAAATTAAATGCACAAAAGGGACACAGAACTCATCTGCCTATCCCCCTCCTCTACTGTGTCTGGGTAACTTCACTGTTCTCTTTCTGAGAACACAACTGTAAACTTGAAAAGGCAGGATGGTTCAGGAAGGAAAACCCTACACACTGACTGTCCAGACACCTCACCTTGAATCCAGACTCTGCCATGAACTGACAGAAAGACAAATCTTCTTCTCTGAGTCTTCATTTTCTCACATGTTAAATGAAAATGGCTTAAAAAGATGAACCCTAAGGTTTCTTTCAGGACTAAAAATCTATTATTGTGATGGGAAATATTTGCCCCGAGAAGTAGGATTAAGAAGAAATACCACAGTAGTAGATTACATCATTAGGCATTGTTTTCTTTTCCAAATAGTAAGTTTTAATTATAAAAAAGTAAAAAAAAATTTTGAACACTCTCCCAAAAGCTGCAATCTGCATTCAATTTTTACACCTTGCTAATAGAAGATGCTAATCTCTAGCAGATTTGAAAATTAGCAAAGAAAAACATAAGAAAAAAAGTTCATTTTATTGTCTTAAATTCAAGCTTTTTCTACCAGCTTTCATATATCCATTTGTGAAAATGTGATAAGAGGGAAGCTTGTGGTTTTAAAAAGTTAGAAGAATAATAAACTATTTGAAAACAGACAATATATTCAGCTTCTTTTCTTTCACCCCCAGTTTGGAGTATGCAAATTTGAACCCCATATATCAAAATCCTAAACAATACTCAAGTCACTATACTAAGCCCCTAACAGAAGAAATAAAACAAGAAATGGATGCCTCTGCAAGATGAAAAACAAGAGTTTAAGGGGTGGTCCTAGGGAACTGTCAATGTCTTCTAGAGAATAACAAAATTACCACCATGACAATAGGATTTCTCTTTTATACCGGTTAGGCTTTTCCAGAACAATTTTCACATGCATCATAAGCTGCCTGATGAAGAACCCATGAGTGGGGAATTATTACTCCACAGATGAGGAAAATGTGGTTCAGGGAAATGAACTGGAAAATGGAATACAAGATTGAGAGATGAATTAACGTTGGTCTCTACTACGTACAGCTAAAACGGGCACTTGGAGTCCTCAAAGAAAACGGAATAATGTATATAATCTCTACCTGCAGAAGGGTGGCACTTCACTTTACAACCTGAACAAAAAGAACATCTCAACTCAGTCGTCTGTGTTAGAGTGGCAGGCCACTAGGATTTCACAAGGCTGGGACAGTTCACTGTGTAAGGGATTATGCACAACAACTCTTAAGACCTAGAGGCCGCAGAACAGCTGAATGAGTACACTGAACTAAATGAAACCATCCTTTCTCCTTCTCTACTGTGCCTGATGAAAAATTAGAGAACCAGAAGAGGGAGAAGGCAAAAAACACAAGGTTTCTAGATTTCAAATTCCCCATACACAAAAAAGGCGGTGAGGGCTCCTGATTTACGCCATATGTGGCCCACGGAAACTCAACTCTCCCCGTTTAAATAAAATATATTTAGACATATATTGCTAACCACAATAACAACCACAAAGCAACAGCTAAATGAAGAATACATTTCTAAAGTAGCATTTGTAAAATAAAATATTTTATATTGCTCTAACAAGGCCTTCCCCATTAAGGGTCTCAGCAAATTACGTGGCTTCTGACTTCACTGAGAAAATAGAAACAAGAAGAAGGAACTACTGTTTCTTTACACCATCATATCTCTCAAACTACCTGTTCTGTATCAACATGTTAGTTTTCCCACCTGTTACAACAGATCAGCTGTCTTCACTCCCAAGTAAGCCTGATGCTTCTGCTTGTGTGCTAGATCCTAGCCTTTCTGTCATACTTTGGTCCTGTAAATTATCCTTTTCCCTTCTACAAAGCTTTTTTCCTCTATAATGGATCAGACTCAATAGCATACATATATACACATATTTTGTATTAAAAATACAAAATACAAACTCTCCCTTGATTCTACGTCTTCCCAACCCCCGCCCAGCTCTAGCTCCATTTCTGCTTCCCTGTATATCAAACCTCCCCTAAAACACAATAAGTACTCTATCTCACTTCCTTGGCTCTCATTCTGTTTAAAACCCACTCAAATCAGTCTTCTGTGTCCACCTCTCCACTGAAACTGCTCATCAGAACAACCATCAGTTCCCTATTGAGAAATCCAGTAAGTCAATCTTCAGTCTTCATCTAACTCAGTTTCTCAGCAACACTTACACAGCTGATCACTCCTCCTTCTGGAAACGTGCTTCGCTAAAACACTTCCCCTGACTTCTTCCACCTCTACTAATCAGCGCTCCTCAACCTCCTGAGCACACTCTTAGTCCTTGGTTCTCTCTTCTCTGCCTACCCACATTCCCTGGGTGATCTTCTGCAGTCCCATGGATTTATACGCCATCTATAGTACAATGATTCCCAAATTTATATGCCAAAGTCCAGCCTCATACATATAACATATCATCTCAGGAATCTAGTAAATTCCTCAAATCAAATATAAACCAACAAATTATTCTTGATTTCTCATTCCCACACCCATCCCACCCCACACAAAACAAAAAGAAAAACTCCTCTTCTGTTCTTTCTCATCTCAGTTAAATGGTACCAACATATGCCCAATACTCAACCCAGACCTAGCCAAACCAAAACCAAATGAAACACGCAGTTACCCCTGATTGCTCTCTTCTTTTCATTTGTGCAATCTACCTCCAAAGTCTACCTTCAAAACAGAATTCAAATCCAAGCCCTTCTTCTCATCTCCATTGGCACCACACTGATCCAAGCCACACCATCTCTTGCTGTACTGTCTGTCCATCAGCATGACAATTTTAAAAAATGTCATTCCCCAGATCTTCACAAACTTTTGCTGTGTCACAGCATTCAAGTCTCTGTTCAAATATCACCTCTTTCAAAAGGTTTCCCTGACCATATTATATAAAATAGGCCCCATTTGACCTCATCACTCTCTTTTACTTTATGCCTGCATGCTTATTATGAAGCCTATCAAACCTGAAATCCTGTTTTTATTTTGAAAATATTTAGTTATTTCCTATCTCCCCACTCCCTACAAGGCTGAGAAACTCTTATTCATCACAGTGTGCACAAAACCAGAACAGTGCTTAGCTTACTGCAAGTGCCAAATAACTCTTTATCAAATGCCTGAGATTCTATCAAATCCTTTTCCCTTCAAATGTCATATCGCATGAGTACACACTAGCTGTCTCTCACCTTCTCATTCGTCTTCTTACCTAAGTTGAGAAAAACTAAAATGACAAGTGAAATAGTAAAATGAATCCATATTAGAAAATAAATCCACAACAAAATGGTAAATTCTATAACAGATCCAATTTTTTCAATATGAAGTTTTCGTTAATGCTTTTGTTTATTACTAAAGCAATACATGCAACCTAGAGGAGAAAAGTCAGGAAATACTGACTAGGAAAAATAAGAATATTTTAAATATACTTAGAGAATATCCTACATAGCTGTTATCAAAAGACAAAAGATAACAATCACTGATGCAAGTGTGGTGGAAAGAGAACCTTGGTGCACTGTTGGAAGGCGTGTAGATTGGTACAGCCATTATGGAAAACCGTATGGAGGTGCCCACAGAAATTAAAAACAGAACTACCATATGACCTAGCAATCTACCTTCTGGGCATATACCCAAAAAAGATGAAATCACCACTTCAAAAAGATCTCTGCACTTCCATGTTCACTGCAGCATTATTCACAATAGCCAAGAGATGGAAACAACTTAAGTTGTTGTTTCCAGACAAATGGATAAAGTAAATATGGTAAATATATACAACAGAATATTATTCAGTCTTTAAGAAGGAGAAGATCCTGCCACGGATGGGCCTGAAGGACATTAGGCTAAGCAAAATAAGCCAGACACAGAAAGAAAAATATTGCATAATCTCACTTAAATCTGGAATCTTTAAAAAAAAAAAAAAAAGGGCAGGGGGTTGCCAAATATAATACATAAAGGATAAAACAGTGATTCTGGCAGAAGGGAGAGAAAATAGGGAGATGTAGGTCAAAGGATACAAAGCAGCAAACACAACAGGATGAACAAGTTGAAAGATGCAATTATAACATAAGGACTATAGTTAATAATGTTGTATTATATTCAGAATTCTTGCTAAATGAGTAGATTATAACTGCTCTTGCTACAGGCAGGGAAAAATGAGTAATTGTAAGATGACTATGTTTATTTGTTCCACTATAATTTGTTTCATGTTAATTTGTTACACTACAATATTTTTACTATACATGTGTCTGATCACATATATCTTAGATTTATACAATAAAATTTATTTTTTAAAGAAAAGAAGGCTGCTAGGTCACAAAATAAAAACAGTTTAACAAATTCATAACATGATGCAAAGTGATTTCCTCACCTTCAAAAGTATCCCTAATTCTTCAGAATTAGGGATATATACTCTATGTAGAGTTTATACTCTATAAACTCTTATGAATGCCAAGCGTTTTATTTTAATGTACGAGTTGAAAATATTAGTTAAGTTAAAATTCTAGACTGGAAAACATTAGTTAACATTCGGTAATAAAGCAGCAGCAAAAGTCTGCCAATTTTCATTTCAGTGAAAGAAGAAAAAATGTCACCCACATCAGGTGAGTGGTTCATGCTAGTGAACAAGAATAGACAATAATACAGCTTGGACAACATTGGAAGACCCAGTCTACAAATAATAAAAAATTTAGCCAGGCATGGTGGGTGCGCACCTGTAGTCTCAGCTACTTGGGAGGCTGAAGTGGGAGGATCACTTGAGCCTGGGAAATCAAGGCTGCAGTGAACTATGATTATACCACTGCACTCCAGTCTGGCACTCCAGTCTGGGTGACAGACAGAGTGACACTCTGTCTCAAAAAAAAAAAAAAGAACAAACAACAATATCATTAATATTGACAAAAGCATTGAATTTGGGACATCATTGATTATGACAAACACTTAATATGCAAAAAATTTAATAAAAATTATTTTAATATTAAAAATAAGAGACTAGCATAGCTAATAGTCTTATGCGATTATCTTCTGGATCAACCAAACATTATGAGAAATTTTTGTATCATAGCACTTTGTTTATATTTACTTCTTGCCCATAAGCTGGTGGTGATTTACCTTTCATGTTATGATAAAAAACATCTTTCATCCTGGTCGACATATCCTGCTTTTTCTTTATTTCTTAAGTCTATCTTGACAAAAGCACCTTTCATTTTTAAAAAGTATCACATGAAATCATTTTGCTTGCATTTATGTTTTCTTTTTTAAAGATAAGAAAGTTTGTTTAAAAGTCCAAATATGATCACAGTTAGCAACACTGATGTGTTTTTAAGTAGTCTACTAATAGAGTGAATAAAGTATATGTCTCACATTTGATTTTTACACAAACCAAAACAAGTAGGTGGCTCTAATTTTTCATACACATTCATCTTGTAATTTGTGATACGGTATTTAGAAACCTCTATAAATAAAGAATATGCCTGACTTCTATTTCAATTGTAAGTATTATATTTCCTGAGCTTAGGTTTTGCTTTGTTTTTTACAAGAAAAAAGGAAAAATTTTAAAAGTCAAAATCAATTATAAAAGTCTTAATTTTCATTGTACAGTGTATAAATTCTAGTTCATCAAGTATCTCTTTGTAAATGTGCTTCCATACCCTTTTTCTGGGTTACCTGAAATATCTGTTGGTCTGCCTTGCAATTATTCTCCATGAATATACTGGGCAGTGAATTGTCCAAGTAATATGAAAAAAGAATATCAGTCTCCTAATACGATGTCTATGTCTTTGGAGAGTGGAGAGTAAGTATTAGGAACCAAGAATGATTCACATCATGTACTCTTAGGATGTGATATCATTTTTAAATAATTAAGATACAAGTATTATTTAAAAAGAAACAAAACATATAAAAATGGCAGTAGAGAGCAAAAAATACAAACTCACTCCTGGATCATTAGAAGAAAAAAACCCTTGTTAGTGTAAGCACTTTTCTAAATTAATTACTTCAATCAAAACTTAAGAAACAGCTTTAAAGGATGCAAATAAAGATATGGCAGAATGTCGATTCCAGGTATATGCTTTGCATTAACATCAGAGGGTAAATTCTCTTACCTGTGCTTCTTGAAATAAAGTCATCCTAGTTTTTGTTCTAACAAACACTTCTCATTACAGGCATCAAGTAAGTAATGATTGCTTTTTACAGAAGAACTTCACAATCACAAGTCCTTTGAATCTTAGAATCTTACAAAGATTAAAAGAGAGTGTTTCATACTGTAATATACAGAATTTGTAAAGTTATATATGCCAGGCACGATGGCTTACGCCTGTAATCCCAGCACTTGGGGAGGCCAAGGGGGGCGGATCACAAGGTCAGGAGTTCAAGACCAGCCTGGCCAACATAGTGAAACCCCGTCTCTACCAAAAACAAAAAAATTAGCCAGGCGTGGTGGCGGGCGCCTGTAATCCCAGCTACTTGGGAGGCTGAGGCAGGGGAATGGCTTGAATCCAGGAGGTAGAGGTTGCAGTGAGCTGAGATTGTGCCATTGCACTCCAGCCTGGGCAACACAGCGAGACTCCATCTAAAAAAAAGTTGTACAACTTTTTCTCGAAAAACAACAATCATTTTGAACGTTAGTTGTTATACATATAGATAATGGTGCTTACCTCTGATTAGGTATTTTTGTCTTTTCCTTTTTTAAATTTTATTTCCTTTTCATTTCACTTCTTTTTATTCTAACACATCAAGCACACTGATTAGGTACTGAAGCCAACATTTGTCCTAAAACTTTTCTTAAAATAGTCCTGAAACACCATCATGGCTAAGTTTTGTGCTCTTATCAATACAGAAGAAGGGTGTGCAGCTCCATGACTAATTCCTGCCTGGTTTCCACTTATTCCTTAGGTGACAACTAAGATGTCATTTCCTCCAGAAAAGTCTTTCCTGACCATTGCAACTTTGGATTCAGGTTTTCTCATACATGCTCCTGTAGCACCCTGTATACTGCCCCGAGCGCAGACTGCTGCATTCTGTTACCACTCTCTCTTGGTTTCTGTGCATCTCCTACTGGCCTCTATGCAAGATGATGAGCTCATCACTTTTGTTTGCCAACTCAGGTTCTCCTCCCAACACACCCCATTTGCTTCCTGGCAGAGATCCGATTTGGTTTGTTGTTTACCCTATGAGGGACTGAGCTCAGGAAAGAGCCTCCCCGCCCCCAAATCCAAAGGTGGGGTTAAAAAAAAAAATCTAAGTCAGTCATAGCATCTTCATTATCCTTGCTAGTGAATAGCTTTTATGTCTGAGTTTGCAACACAGTTTGAATCAATGGTGTGCACTATAGGTTTTGAGAATGGTTTCCTACCTACTAAAAAGAGATACATGGGAGGAATTCCTCTCTTTACTAGCTGTCATCACGACTGCATATAATATCTTAAACTATTGCTACTACAGCACTATCACCACTCAAACGAAGATACCACAAACAAACTAAGAATGGCAGAACCAAAAGTTTAAATACTCCTGTGTTGCAGAAGGTATCATTAAGCCATGGAATTAACATAGAAATACCAGTCTCCAGACCTCCTGTTATATGAGGTAACACACTTATGATTCGTGTTACTTTTGGTTGTTTTCTGCAACATACAGGCCAGAGGTATCCAAACTTCCTTTCATCAAAATATATTAATGTAAGTGGTGAAATTCGACTCATTCCTGCCTCTGTTTGACTCCAGCATCAATATTATCATTTCACCATGCCACCAAGGTTTTTTCTAAACTAGCTGAGCCAGGATTCCAACTTGGTCTTCTGACTCTAAGTCCAAAACTCTTTTTAACTATATTACAGGTGATTAGGGAATCTATGCTTCTGCCTTTTATTTACACACGTAGTAGTCTGACACTATTCCAAATGTCAGACATCATTAGAAGCTCATATTTGGCTAATGAGGTACTCGAAATATTGGGAAAATGTAATGTGTTTATACCTACAAAATACTTCCTTTCTAATGAATTAACATGTATATTTCAAAACAGAAATACTCTTTTCTACAATCACTGTATACACCAAGGACAGAACTGATATCTATCTCAAAACTTTTATTTGCTTTTTACCTGTTCCTTCTTGCTCTAATAAACTTAATAACATATAATCTTAATTCTACTAAAAAGCCACACCTCTAGAGGAAGGACATATGTCACCCAATTCCCAGGAAAGCAGTGGTTACAATCAATGAAGACAAATAGACATTTTTAGAAAATTAAAAAGGAAGCATTTTACAAAGAAATGAGGGCTTACCGAGGTTGAATGTTTTACTGGAAATCATGTCAATAGGTAGGACCAGAACCAGAAATTTGGATTCCAATTCCTGATTCAGTATTTTCTCCATAATATCATAATGCTTCCAAATGCCTATTAAATATTTACTGAAAATACTTGGCCAAACAAAAATAATCCATTACTGCATATTCAAGTAAATCAAAAACCTTTCAGTAAATTAAGGTAACAGATGCACACTACCTTTTTATTGACTCTATATTTTTTAATGTAAGTTTCACTATGTCCTAGTTATCTCTTCCACTTTTCTAGTCCACAAATTTCATTTTATTTAAATAATTCAAACTTATAAATTGTTATCAGTTTAAACAGACTTAAAGGGAAGTCAGTTCTAACTGATTTTTACATACATTCATGCATCACTTAATGATGGAGACACATTCTAAGAAATGTGTCATTAGGCAATTTCATCACTGTGTGAATATCATAGAGTGTACATATACAAACCTAGATGGCACAGCCTACTGCACATCAAGACTATATAGTGTAGCCTATTGCTCCTAGGCTACCCATCTATACAGCATGTTACTGTACTAAACACTGTGGGCAACTGTAACACGAAGCTCAGTATTTGTGTTTCTAAACATATCTAGATATTTATGTGACTCTCAATGGCTGAAACGTCATGGGACCATGGGACATATGATTGTACCTACTTTCTACAAACAATGTTGCATGTAATATTTACTAAATTTAGGAAGACGGAACTTGTTATATTTTTTATTTAAATGCCACGATTTCCCTAATGAAGTAATTATCATAACGTTGACTTCACCCTGCATCCTCTTGGTTATAAGCCTAATTACTTGGGGAAGTTTTAACTTGAAGCTCAGGAAATCAAGTCTTTAGAAATTTATTTGTAAAGGTTAATTTATATGGGATTTTTTGTAAGTGTTGTAGTTGATTCCAACATCCATTTCACTCTCGATGATTACTCCAAGCTAACTGCTATAACTCCATTGCCTTTGCCAATATTCGGGAGAGAATAATCTGAGACCAATTTGGCCCAATAAAACATAAAGAAATTCTTGCTCAGGTCTTCAAGGAAAGAAAGGCCAGCCTCTTTCCCACTACATATAAACAAGGAAAATGTGGATCTAATTGCTGCCCCTGTCCTCATAATCACAGAACACAACAGCTTGAAGGATAAAGCCAAGAAGGCAAAAGAAAGAAAAATATAAAAAGACCTAACCTAGGTCTCTTATGACAACAATGAGTTCAATTAACCCACTGTGAAGCCTTCTTGTACTTCCTGTTGTGCAACATAATCCGTGTCCTTATTGTTAAGAGAGTTTCAGGTGAGACTTCTATTAATGAAACCAACAAGCATCTTAACTGATAAAGTAGTAAAATCCAGTCTAGGGATGACGAGCACTAGAAAGGGAAGAGACTATAGGTTGAGGATCCCTTATCTGAAATGCTTGGAAGTGGAAGTGTTCAGACTTGAAATTTTTTTTGCATCCCTAATTGGAAACTCCAAAATTGGAAATGCGCCAATGAATATTTCCTTTGAGCATCACATTGGTGCTCAAAATGTTTTGAATTTGAGAGCATTTCAGATTTTGGATCTTTGGATTAGAGATGCTGAATCTGTTAAAAAAAAAAAAATCTTACAGTATTACAAACAGAATCTCTCAAAAGTACTTTGTTCTTCATTAGATGGTTCAAATACCAGCCAAGGTTCAGGGGTGTTCTGTAGAGCAAAGAACTTCAAGACTCTCCCTAAATAATATCTAATTTGGGAAACTCTCTGAAAACTAAAGCATTTCTATTCATTTTTTTAAACAGCTGTTAGACACTCAGCACATTTCCAGGCTCTGGGGATACATTTGCTTTAAAAAAAAAAAAAAACACAGAACTCCTGCCCTTGGAGCTTACATTGCAATGGGAAGGTAATTAACAAATAAATAAATATCTTCCTCATGGATTTAGTTCTACTGTATAAAAATCATGAAGTAGAGAAGCATGTTCTATCATGACCAGTGTGTCTGAATATTATGATAAATCAGGGTAGATATAAACAACTTAATTAAGACTTGGTAAACTCTTCACTCAAGTGAAAAAAGTCAAAAACAAAAAACATAAGGACAAGAAGAAAAAGGCTGAAAAATAAAGAAATTGTAGAAAAGTCAAAGGGAAAGATACAGAAAGAACAAGACTACAAGATCATCACACACATGCACACATACAAAAAACTAAAATAAAATAAAGAAATGGAGATTTAAATAGATCTGTTTCAATTCTGTCATATTAGAATCAGAGTGACTAGGACAGATGGGATGTTAAACCAATTAACAAGGTCTCGAACCTGAAATTGTCTAACACCTTTTTTAAAAAACCTATTTCAAACGAAAAGAAAAGACCAAAGTTCCCAGCCCACGTCATAGAGTCCCTCTAAACCACAAGTGACTTGCCAAAACCCACCACACTGTAACACACATTCCAGGGTTGAGCTAAATCCAATCTGTCTCATAAGCTGGCCAGGCAGGCAAGAAACACCACATAGAAAAGGATAGAAATTCCTATACCCTTTTCTACGTCATATATAGTAAAGTAGGCCTTGCAAGGAGAGAGGAAACTTTAAATGAAAGAAAATTTCTAAAGCGATAAACACAAAAATTGAAAATTCGTGAAAAAAATTATCCAAAATTTCTTTCCGTACTTTTAAAGTCTCTGACAAGGTACCAACAAGCAAGTAAATTAAATGACTTGTGTTCCTTATTTTCTCTCAGAGGAAATTTAAGGAAATGTTAAGTAGCCACTGAATTGTTTAATAACTTCAAGTAAAAAGGTAAAGTAAATAAGTTACCAGGATAAGTCACAAGCACTTGACTAAACGGCTCACTCTTCTAGCACGCAGTTAAATTATTTTAGACAGAACAATACGTAATTGCAATTAAGTGCTTTTCCTACTCTTATACTACATATTAAAATGGTTTCAGAGTTTAGATCACAAGTCCATGGGTAATGCCACTGTGGGGATTCCTGACACTCGGTCTTAACATCGAGAAAATATAGAGGATGTTTAACTCAAAGCTCTTCTAAAATGTACATTTTTAGAGATTTTGGCAGGAAGCTTTAAGATTTCTTTAAGAATAAACAGGGCGGGCGCGGTGGTGCAAGCCTGTAATCCCAGCACTTTGGGAGGCCAAGACGGGCAGATCACGAGGTCAGGAGATCGAGACCATCCTGGCTAACACGGTGAAACCCCGTTTCTCAAAAAAAAAAAAAAAAACTAGCCGGGCGAGGTGGCGGGCGCCTGTAGTCCCAGCTACTCGGGAGGCTGAGGCAGGAGAATGGCGTGAACCCGGGAGGCGGAGCTTGCAGTGAGCCGAGATCCCGCCACTGCACTCCAGCGTGAGCAACAGAGCGAGACTCCGTCTCAAAAAATAAATAAATAAATAAATAAATAAAGATTTATTTAAGTATAAACATTTATTCAATTTACAAATATTTATTGAGTGCCTACTTTATATGAGGCACTACCAGCACAATTAATAAAATCTAAAAATAAGAATTACACTTACATACATGAGGAATAGTCAGTTATTCTTGATCATGGAGGATGGCAAAAAATGGCTATGCCTTGTAAGTAAAATGACTACATATCCTTATCTACATCTTTCATCCTAGCTCGCTGTCACTGTCAAAAGTATCCCAGTTTAATCACTGAATTATATGGTTACCCCACCACAGTGGGTAAGCAGACAGGTGCTATATGGTAGCTAGTTACCATAATGCCAAATATTACCTAGATTTCTTTTTTATGTTGTAGATAAGAATAGGCTACCCTTAGATAAAATGTAAAGACTCAGATGTTATATCAACACGATAAAAGCATTCTGTGATTGCTGAATAATAACTTTTAAAAGGATTTGTTTTCTTACTTCAAACACCCAGTAGTCAAATATTTCATCATTCTGTGCTACTGGATTAATGGTTTGCAACTAACCCAGGCAGATCTCAACAGCCACGTGACCAAGGAAAGAACCAAAACACTGGGGCCACTTGCCAGACTGCCACAAGAACAAAGGCCTAGCAGGTGGCTATCCACTGCTCCAAATTAAATCATGCTGCACAGAACATTATCTCCATCATTGTATAATGTTGTTTTGTGTAATGTAACTCCTCATATCCAATTTTCAAAATTAAGACAAAATTGTTTTTAATGACAGACAAACCACAATAGGAAATAACAATGATCTAAATAACGTTGTTCAGGACTCAGTGAAAAGGGTCCCTCCCAGGTCCCAGAAGTAATCACCAAACTCCACCCACCCTCACCCCCAATATTTGTTCAATGAAGCAGTGCTGTATCTGGAACAAATCCCAAGGCCTAGTTAAACACCAGGTGGTACACTAGGGTGATTTTTTTTTTTAAGTAACAGATGGCTCAAACTTTTCATCTTTATGACACACAGCACAGGACTTAGGCAAGTTAAACTGTCTTCCAAGTACTTTATACAAGTAATACAATTACTCATGTGACTCATCACTTCACATCATAAAGAGAGCAGCAGGTGAAACAGATGCTGTACTCCTGGATTATTTATGACCTTGTATAACAGATATATAAATGATACACATAAATACAGATATACACAGATATATTTAAGTGTAGTTATATATTTGATGGTATTCCATCTCCCTAGTTGTAAAATTAGAGGACTATTTTAAATGAGTATTTTGGTTTGAGTAAATAAAGGTAAAATGTTATAAATCTGAAATGGTAGTAAAGAGAGAGGTATGTCCAGTGCCATTAAATACTGGATTGTAGGATATTTTACTCAAAATGTACGAGTGGAAACTAGGCTAGTTGGATCAGTGTATGAGCATCTGATCACTACTTTTAAATTCACCAAAAGGTTGGGGGGAAGCCTAAAGTAAAGTAAAAGAAGTTAGACTGAGAGATTTTTACTTCCCCTTCTTCTATTTCCACCCACCACACAACCCTACAGCCAAGGTCCAGCCCCAAACAGGTTTGCCTCCCCACACCAGGCAAGGCTAGTGAGAGGCATGGGTATCTCTGGATACAGCGGCAGAATTAAGGCAAAGGAATCTTCACGGGTAGCACCATAGGGTTTTCCATAGAGAGGACCTGCCTGTCCCAGTCTGCTGTGCCTGGCCTTCCCCACCTCTCCTACTGTCCTGTGAAGTGTGGACCAAATGCGTGGTCAAGGACGGCCCTCATCATCACTTTGGCTTTCTGTGGCTGAAAATCATGAGCACAGGCACCCATGGAAGACGGTCTGCTGCTGTCCTTGGAAGAGTGACTGTAATGTCAATAACTGCCTCACCGGTGGACCTAACTCATAAAGCAACCCTGCTGTGAACACACACTACCAGACCCACCACACAGGACAACTGACACAGGCAGCAAACAGAAGAGTAATCCAAACAGACTCGAAAAGGGCTGTGCTAATGAAATATATACACCAAGGAAAGCTATAAGCTTTTCTATAAAATTAGATCTGCTAAAAACTAGTACTAGACTCCTCTAAAATCCATGAAATGTATACAGATTGCTGATACATTTTGCTTTTGCCTGTGAAGTGAATACCCTATATATGGTTCTCCTGAGTAAAAATGTGTCCTGAATTCCACCAACTCTTTGCAAAAGAGCTTCTTAAGCCGAGTTGTTTATACATGGGGGTCCTTCCTGGTGAGATTTCTGAATGTCTGAATGGTATACGTTTCATTTGTCTTGTCTTTACATGGTATTTAAGTAATTATTACTAACTGCTGAGTGTCAAAAGCCTGTACTGTTCCACAAACTGTAGCTAAATAATAGTTGTGATTGATGCTGTTCTTTATAAAATATTTTGTGAACAAGCTTAATAATCTTATTATGCCAGAAACAAAATTTCATTTATTGATACTTGCTTTAAAATGGAAAAAATCGTAGTGAAAATTGTGCTTAGTAATATTTAAAAAATTAAAACACCATAAATATTGTCATTTGTAAAATGAAAACAAAATTCAGTTATTTTTAAATATCTATTTTTGCTAAAGCATATTACACAAATCCTACGTTAATTAGCGTACACCTGAGGTCAGTTACCTAGCATGCCTTGCAATTATAAATACCATGATCAGTGTTTCTGCAATTACAGGAACTTGATCATTTTGTACAACACTTCCAGGAAAAATTAACACTTGGAAAAACGCTGGCTTTTAAATTTACAACTATTAATTATCATCCTACTTCTATTCTCCCCTTTACCCAAGTACAATGAGAAATTATTGCAGGCTACTCACATTTTTAATTGAATGTGAATTGTTATTCTCATTTTAGTCAGGCTTTCTGACCCATTTATTCCAAACCTCATATTCTTTGTTGCAAATTAACCAGATGACCACCCTATAAGGGTATTGGCACACCATAAATTCAACAATTTACACAGGCCTCAGGGTACTGGACTATACCATCTAGAATTCCATTTTGAAAGAGTAAATCACAAAGAGATTCACAGAAGTGAGATTTAATTTGAGAAACAATAAGCAAATGAACTATTATTTCCTCACTTCTGGTCTAGGGACCTTTTCCATAGATTCTTGTTTTCTGGTTTGATACTGCCGTCACCTCATATAGAATTTAGCTTGGTCTCATGTGGCTTTGCCTCTGATATATATTCAAAGCTATTCATTAAGTAGAAAATAAACTCATCTCCTACCATTCTCCCTCTGGCACTTTCTATTCCAGCCACACTTGCCTCTCCTTGCTGTTTCTTGAACATACCAAGCACACTCCTCCCCCAGTGTGTTTTTATTGCTGTTTCCTCTATCTAGAATGTTCTTTTCTCGAATATTCCCATTACTCATTACCTTATTTCATTCAGGTCCCTGCTAAAATCATTTAACCAGAGAAGTCTTCCTTGACTATGCTATACAAAATTACACCCCTGTTCTCTCTCTATGCCTTGCTTTCATTTTCTTCCTAACACTTGCTACCAGACTTACATGTTACCTTTCTCTAAGCTACATGACAGCAGAAATTTTGCTTCCTTCACTGCTATTATCTATCCCCAGGTCTTAAAAAAGCACTTGGTGTAATTCGATAAAAAATTGAGTCAAGGAATGTTTATTTGTTTCTCTCCCTACCCATATAAGCTCATTAAGTATTTTGTTTTATTCAGTACTGAAATCCCAGAGCCTCAAACAGTACTTAATACCTGAACCAATCAATAATTGTGTTGAATGAAATCCACAACACAGGCCTGCGCTTTTCAAATGCTCTCAAAATTGAAAACAACAATAAAGACATAATTTTATTAGTGTTTAATTTGATCATTAAATAAAAATTCACGATTTCTCAAGTAACTAAAACTTTTAGCAGTTTTCAAAGTTTAAATTCACACCAAAATAGACTATATCCACACAACTGCGTATTAAGAATATTCCTGAAAATATAATGTGTAAAACTAATTATATAACATCGTGTTTTTACACTTGCTACAGTCTCCCCTCCAAAAAAAGTGACAGCCCAAAACAAAAATTTTTTACTGATTTTTACTAATATTATACCATGTTTTTACTATTTATATTGTCATGTTTTCCTGTTAACTATTATAACCTTCCCTAGAAAAAAGCTGTAGTCATTGGCATACTAAAATTATAGCTCAATTGTACTCTAACACATAACATTTTAACTTCATTCAAATGGAACAATAACTATAAAATGTCTTCAAAATCATCAAATAGCCGTATATATTTTTTAAATGAATCATAAATTCCCTTTGTTTTCAACAGCAAATGCTTTAGAGCACATAAAAGAGTTGTTTATTTTTTCCTTTTTCTTTTTTGGATATTAACCATCTACACAAAAGGTGAGCAAAATTTTTTATGTTAAGTGCCAGATAATAAATACTTTAGATTTTGTGAGCCATATAGTCTCTATCATAGCTACTCAACTCTACACTAATAGTGTGAATGCAGTCACAAACAGTACCTTAATTAACTAGTGCAACTCTGTTCCGATAAAACTTTATTTATAAAAACAGGCAACAGGCTACATTTGTCCTGAGGGCCACTGTTTGCCAAGCTCCAGTTTACACTACTTGCTTTATAGTAACTTTATTTAACAAAGCCCAGAACAACCCAAGCTATGAGGAAGCTATGGGTCAAAAGTCAACTTACAATGGAGGTTTTGTTTTTAACTTTTACTATATTTGCAACACATATTCTAATGGAAACCATATTACAGTAAGTTGTGAGATTCTTAGACAAATGAAATTCAGTTCTTCACTTCTCTCTATATCCAATTAGAAGCAAAGAGAAATCTTATTTCTGCCACAGACCCTGGTGATACGGGAGTGTTGGGAAGGCAAGAGTGTGGTCCCTTTAAATGACACAGCAGCGGGGCAAGGAAGTGCTGGGTAGAGAAGGGCATGGCCCCTGGCTAGGGCTCCACCCCCACGGACCTAGGTGAGGACAGGCACTTCTGCCTTCACACCCAAATGTTACATTTCCCAAGACCACCCTGGCCCACCACACCCCATTGTGTGCCTATAAAAACCGCCGAGACCCTAGCAGGTAGACACACAAGTGGCTGGACATCATGAGGAACACATCGGCAAAGAAAACACAAGTGGCTGGATGTCGAGAGGACGTCGAGAGGAGCACAGGACAGACACCAGCAGACCAGCCGGCCATCAACTGGCGGAACAACAAAGTTTGGCCTGAGCAGTTGGAAGGCCCGAATCCACAGGAAAAACCATCTCCCTTCTGGCTGCCCCATCTGCTGAAAGCTACTTCCACTCAATTAAACCTTGAACTCATTCCCCAAGCCCAGGTGTGATCTGATTCTTCCGGTACACCAAGGCAAGAACCGGGGATACAGAAAGTCCTCTGTCCTTGTGACAAGGTAGAGGGTCTAATTCAACTGGTTAACACAAGCCTATAGAGGGAAAAACTAAAAGAGCACCTTGTAACACATGCCCACTGGGGCTTCAGGAGCTGTAAGTGCCCACCCCTAGACACTGCCGTGGGTGGGGTCAGAGCCCCACGACCCGCCCATCTGTATGCTCCCCTAGAGGTTAGAGCAGTGGGACACTGAAGAAGCGAGCCACACACACATCACACGCCCTGCGAGGGGGACAAGGGAACCTTTCCTGTTTCACTGAGTGCTAAGAGTTGAAACACCAAATAGCACAGGAGTAGGGAAGAACAGAAGGAAGAAGAGGATCATTTCTTCTCCTTGTCTGAGAAAATTTAATCCCTGGCATCTTTCCACTTCTTCCTGTCCATGCTAGAAAGGATCCCATTGCTGTCAGCCTCTCCCACTAAGGCATCACAGCAGGATCTGCCCTCTCAATCTGCCCAGAGCTTTAAAAATGTCTCCATTCCTTTTCTAATCAATCTCTTATCCTTCAAGAAAGCTGATTTCTACTAAAAACAAGAAGAAAAACTAGATGATTAAACTACACATACAAATGGGTAGATTACAGGTCTAGTAAACATTCACAAAACGCCTACACACCAGGTACATAGGATATTTACCAAGGGTGGCTGGGGGAACATGACTCAAAGTTCTGGTAGGTATAATTTTCCTAACGGTGAAGGAGAAAATTGAGGTATTATGTCGAAAAAAAGGGGAAAACCTTAGAGGCAGTGGGAGGGGGCAGAGGACTTGGGCACAACAAGCCTAACTGTATGAAGGCTCCACAAGTGTCCTCCTGAAAGCTGTCTTTTTCCTGCATGTCTCCACTTCTGAGGCACATATTCTCTCCTCAAGGGCTCATTAACTCATGTATCTACAGGAAGGTAACAGACATGAAAGTACAACAGGGAATGATAAGGGCTGGAGCAAATCAGAGAGTCTAAAAGTGAAGAGCTGCTGCTTGGTTCCAGCAATAGTGCAGTGCAGGCCCAGCATTGCCATTCATCGGTTTTTCCAAGAAAGCTAGAAACATTGATTTTTTAAAATGTGAAATTGGCAAATTTTTAAGACATTGGGCAACCAAAAAAAAAAAAAAAAAAAAACAAGAACAAAATTTCATGTATAGGTGAGATTGAGCCCATAACTCATCAGAACCCTGTCCTTTCTAAACTGCAGCTTTCCAGGGTCACAAAATGGAAGCTGCTAGCCGGCTTCTTTATGAACCAGGAACAAATCTGGTGTCCTAAGGTGGAGAACTGTTTAATAGAACCTGAAGGTGATAAAATCTCATCAAAAATTTGTATTATTCTCTACAAAAACCTTGAAAAATATAATTCAGGTATTTCCAAGATATTAAATTAAAACTGCTTTCCTCTTCACAAAAGTCAGATATGCTCATAAGTCTAAAAATTAAAATGTTTTAGAAACAGATTACATAAAAAGTGTAAAAAAAAAAAAATTCAAAAACCTCCAGACCACCCTCCTCAGCTATAACCACTGTATACCATTTGGTGTTGAGTGATTTATTTCAGTCCAAATGTAAATTGATTTTAAAATGCATCTACACCAGTTCCATCTGGTCCTGAAGTCATACAAGAGGTGACTCAGTGGGCAGTTTTCTTTCTCAATATTCTGTATGTTACTCCCTTTTTGGCAAATATCTAGCCTCAATCAGTAGAATCTTTCTGTAGCAGAAGGTGAATTTCATACTATAAAACAAATCTGAGCTTGCCATGAAATTTAGGCTACTTAACTCAGGTCAGACCTGTCACAGGTCAGGCCTGCCAGCTGCTGTGCAACTTCTGTTCTAGTTTCTGCCCAGGCCTGTAATTATTTACAGTTTTGCACCTGTCAATATCCTGAAACAATGACTTTCCTTATTTCTGTAGGTTTATGGAGAGTTAAATGCACTCCTTTTCAAAATTGAACACTTAAGGCACACATGTTAGGGGAGTCATCATCATTTAGTCTAACTTCTTTTTTTTCTTGAGATGGAGTTTCACTCTTGTTGCCCAGGCTGGAGTGCAATGGCACGATCTTGGCTCACCGCAACCTCCGGCTCCCAGGTTCAAGCAATTCTCCTGCCTCAGCCTCCTGAGTAGCTGGGATTACAGGCATGTGATACCATGCCTGGCTAATCAGTTTAACTTTTTAAAAAACAGAATAAAATAGAAACAAGGTGGAAAAAATAAATTCAGTTTTGATGGTTAGTAAGTAAAATACTAAAGTAATTATTCTTCATCTTCACAAACATAAGAACTACTCATGAGTTGTTTAAAAAAAAAAAAAAAAAAAATGCCTAATCCAAAAGCCGGACCTTCACAATCAGAATTTAGAAACGGGAAGGGATAGGTACATTTTTAATATGTGTTCTGAACAACATGTTTTCAAAAATAATCAACAACATAATAAACCAAAACACCATCATTTTAAAAGATTGATTAGTCACTACTGCTACAATTTAGTCAACAATTTGGGAGGCTATCTGTTAAATAACTCAGTAGACAGGTAAAATTAAAGTACTAAGTAAATCAAAAGAAGAAAGGTAAATAATGCTGTACGTAGTGCTGTGAGCTAAATTGACCACTCATTAAGAAATGTAAATGGTCTTCTCACTACAGCTGATTCTGCCATACAGCGATTGAGAGCTCCGGCTTGACGAGCTTTTATTCTCCTAAGTTATGCAACTCTATCCAGAAGGTGCATATTTCTTTAAGAAATCGGCAGCCCTGGGTAAACAGGGTGCATCTGGTGAACACATGTCCATGAGCAGGTAAACACATGATTTCGGTAATTACTTCTAACACCATCTGTCAAGCAGGTAGTTCAAAACCTACTCAACAGGAAAGGCAGTTTGAAGTAATTTTTAAGCGAGTATACTTCTCATCTGCTTAATAAAAGTAAAGATCAAAATACAAACCTAGAAACCTGTCTGCCTCTGCCGTACATTTACCAAGGGCAGAGGCAGACAAGTTCATTCTTGTAACTAAAAAAGATGATAATGCTACACTGCTTAAGAAGCACATGAATCTGATAAATTATCCCCAAAAGAAATTTTCTTATGATTAGAATGGCAGTAATTTATTCATCACTAATCAATAACTAACAAGTCTGTCTCCGTAATACATTAAAGTGTGTATCACCTGTCTGCAAAACCACTTCGCCATTTATTAAGGGATAAACCACTCAGGTGACAAATGTTTTGAACTATTGCTCAATATCCTTAACTGGACTTGGAAAAACATAAATCCTAATGCAAAAGAACACAGGTAAAGAAAAATATATAGAAACAGAGGAAAAGAGGAAAAATACAATTAAGAATTTTCTGACTTTAAAAAAATGGTTATACAAGAGACTTTTTAAAACTTATCATGGTAAATTCTGCCTTGATGTGTATCTATAAACCACTGACCTTTTCATTGGTCTGATTTGTATCATTTAAACAGAATAAATTCTACCAACTCTTAAACACCCAAAGTGAGTCACTGACAGGAACACCAAGGACTGAATTCCCCCAGATAAATACAAATGATTATTTTAGATTCAGTTCCCTCACCTTATCTTTACCACAATTTTTTACCACGACAAGACTGACTGCTTTCAATTTTACCTCCTTACTCTTCCCATCTCTCCATCGTGGTAGTGAAATACTAAAAATAAAGTTGTTTAGTAAGTATCCCTGATATGCTGTGATGAGAATGGCACTTCACCACTGTGGCCTTCCCCCAAAAGTCCATAACTCTCAACATGAGAAAATCATCAAAGAAACCCAAACTGAGGGACATTCTACAAAACAGCTGACCAGCCCAAAACTGCCAAGGATCAAAAACGAAGATAATCTGAGAAACTGTCACAGACTAGGGAAGACTAAGAAGACATGAGAAGACAGGACATCCTGGAACAGAAAAAGGGCTTTAGGGGAAAACTAGTAAAATCTGAAAAAAAATGTGCATTGAGTTAATAGGAATGTACTGATGTTAATTTCTTGGTTGTGAGAAATGTAACATAATAATGTAGGATGTTATTTAATAACAGTGAGAAACTAGGTAAGGGGTATGTAGGAATTCTCTATCTTTGCGACTTTTCTGTAAGTCAAAGATTATTCTAAACTCAAAAGGTTGTCTAAAATTTTGTTTGGTGGGTATTTTGAACGTTCATTCAACCAAAATTCATTGACTAGTCACTATGTTACAGACAGACACAATGCAATGCACAGGAAACCTTACCCTAAGACAAAGTCAAGGTGAATACACTGGAACATCACAAAACCGACTAAAACCCACCATTGGTAGGAATATAATTAAAAGGATTTGATTACAAAACAAGGTGCCTCACTGATATAAAGCATATAAATTATCTCCTGTTACAATGTCTATAGTTACTTTAAAGTACTTGTGCATAAAGAGTGACACACATGTAACTCAAACTTCAAATCCAGGGGCAATCAATTACTTCAGTCAAAAAGACAAAGCCCAGGACACTCTCATCAGAAAACCATACCAACAGATAGCAATGATTAGTAGGCATCTTTGTGTAGCAGAATGGGGCCCGAGTCTTGTAGAAAAGTAGCTCACTCGCTTGAAACTTGTTTGGCAGAAACTAACCATTATTAATGACAAAATTTACCTATGTCATTTCATGACAGTCCCTACAGAAAGATTTTCTAATTTTGCATCTATGAGTGGCCTTCCAGAAATCCAACTGAAACTACATGAAAACTTTCTATGAATGTGTTTCCTTTTGGTAGACAGGATGTACATCGCTTTTATCAGATTATTAAAATGGTCTGTGCCTCAAAATAATCAAGAACCAGAGTCCTGAAAAAATCAAGTCCACCAACGATTTTTTTCTCAACTAAGTTTTTGCTTAGATTATACAACGCATATTTCCCCCAAAAAATGTGGCCTTCTCTTTTGATCTAAATTATCACATCATCTTTCAAAAATAGATAAAATCTTAACTAGTAGGAGATACAATTCCTTGACATTTCAAACATCTCACCAAAAGCAGAAATCAAAACTTTTTAAGAAGCCATTATTTTCCAACAATGATGCTCTAGGCATTTTTTTTAATTTCAAACCATTTTACCTAGAAATACTAATGGTTTGCTCATCTCAATAAAGTTTGTTTTAAAAAATCAGTTTATTTCAGTCATGTTTCACAGGATCTTCACACCAGTTTTTGCACAACATCTTGTAGTTTCCAGTACATCTAGCCCTAGAGAAGAACAGCCAATTTTCTTCCTTTTGCGTCTCTCTAATGATTTTTTTCATTTTGAATGAACTCTAGTAAAAGGAAATATCATTCTATATAATGACCAGTAATGCTCCTAAAGGTCAGATTATCATCTCAGTAGTCAAGTATGTGGTAAAGCAACATATAGGATTTTTTTTTTAATCTTCGTGAGTAAACATAAAAAATGCTGAAATTCATTACAAGTGAACATGATGAAAAATGACTACCGAACATGTCATACAAAACATTCTTCAACACATACTGTTTGCATCAAGTCCTAACTGGGGAAAGCTGGAAAGAAATGAGCAGCAAACAGGGTCATAGGCTACTTGCAAAAAAAGATTTACTCAGCTTTGCTTCAAATACTATATAATTATACATTGTGATTCTTATTCTATGATACTACCTTCCAATTTAACACAGCTTACAAAGAATTAATTTTAGTAATACCTGGTCAAATTTTAAATAATTTTTATGTTAAAATACTTTTTAAAAACTATTAAAAATACAAACAGTATTTTTTTGTTGTTTGTTTCTAATCCAAGCATAAATCCATGGACAGAGATAAAAAGAAATTCAAAACAGAAGTCTGTATTCTAGCTTTACACAATCAAAGGAAATTGTTTTTGCTAACTGCTAGATTAACTTCTAATTTTTTTCTAAAGGATGGATTTCATTTCCTTCACTAAATATTTTCAGATGCTTTTAGCTACCTGATTTCTTCAAAAGTTCACAGTCTAACCCTAAAATCTCTGGAGTCCTGGAACCTAAGGAGTGCCTAGGTAACACGAAATTCTATTTGGTAACTGCCACTGAGCAATATAAAAATATGGTGGGAAAGTTGATTTGGTTTTTAGACGACTTCTTAAAATCAGCCTTTATTAAAAGGATGAGGGCCCATATTTCTGGGGTCTCCCCATGTTTTCCTCTCCTATGTCTAGCAGACCAATGTGGAATGCCTTTGGGACAACAGCTAAGAGAATAAATGCAAATTTAACTGGTAACTTAAACCATGCATTCAAGAAATGCGGCAGTGGCTTTTACAAATCTATTTTTTAAATATCAGTGAAATATAAAGTCCACTGATATAAAGGAACCTAGAACGGCCAAATTCAGAGAGACAAAGTAGAATCGTAGTTATCAGGGATTGGAAGAAAGGAGGAATGGGGAGTTACTGTTTCATGGGTATAGAGTTTTAGTTTGGATAATGAAAAAACTCTGCAGATGAATTATGGTAATGATCACATAACAATGTGAATATACTTACTGATACTGAACTATATGCTTAAATAATGATTAAATGGTACAAATTGATAAAATGTTAAATTTTATATTATGTATATTTTACTACAATTTAAAAAAAAAATCAGTGGAAACCAGAATGGCTGCCTTCAACATTCTGCAGAATGGCTGACAATCCTGAGTATATCTGCCTGGCCATAGAAAAAAAGGAATAAAACAAAAGAATGATGGAAATAGCAGGAACAGATATGAAGAAACTAGGTGGTGCAAATGAATTACCAGACATGAACAAGCAGAAGCTCTCTAGTAACGTATAAATATCACTTCTTCCTGTTATAACTTGATATCTGGAGAAAATGATGTGTATTTTCCTAAAAGATAAAATGATATAAGAAAATGATGTCCATCCAAAGCATCTAGATGGATCTCTAACCTAAGCAGTCCTACAGAATCTACAGAATGGTTTCGATGGTGAGACCTTCCCCCGAGTGTAACAAAAAGAGAGGCTACATATGGGAGACATCCAACAAATAATAAATTATCAGTGGCTCTGGGCCAAAAGCCCTAGATATTTTTTAGGAAATAATTCTGGATACTCCCATCAGTGCCAAAGTTTGTTTAGAAGCATGAGAAAATCCAGTTCATAAGGCCATAGACAACTTGATTTTTTTTTCCAGAAAAACACAGTCTTAAAATACGTATGCTAGACCTACATCTTCCAGAATTGCTGGCTGGAAAAGCAGCAGCACTGCATTAAATAGGGACTGTCTCAGTCAGTCTGTGTCACTATAAACGAATAGCTGAAGGTGGGTAATTTATAAAGAAAAGAGGTTTATGTGGTTCATAGTTCTACAGGCTGTACAAGGCCCAGGGCACCAGAATCTGCATCCAGTGAGAACCTCAAGCTGCTTCCACTCATGGTGGAACGGGAAGGGGAGCCAGTGTGTGCAGGGATCACATGGCAAGAGAGATTTGGGGGTACCAGGCTCTTTTTAACCACTAGCTCTCTCCAGAACCAAGACAGCAAGAACCCACTCATTACTGTGAGGACTGTAGGGAGCTATTGACCATGACCCAAACACCTCCATTCGGCCCCTCCTCCAACATTAGGAACCGAATTTCAACATGAAGTTTGGAGAATCAAATATTCAAACTATAGCAGGGACTTAAAAACATTTCCTACTTTTTCACTGAGGTGGAAAGCAGTGACGAAGGCCTTCATTCTGGTGTTTATGGTATACATGGGGTCATGCTATGTCTCATTACTTTCATGGGCTATTTGGTGAGAAAAATGGGGGGGACTCCTTTAGCCCTGGCATTAATGCAACTACTGTTACCTGTGCTGAGTTGATGCCTCATAACAAGATTAATACAGACGTGCACAATATGCAAGCTGTGGGAGTAGAACCTTCTCCATGCAACTCAAAAAAATGATATCCTTACGCACAGGTAGAGATTCCCATTCTTCTCCTTGTGTGGAACCAAAGGGGGTCTCCCTAGATCCAGAGTAAAACACTGACTCTAATAAAAGTAGCTGGCAGGGGCCAGGCACAGTGGCTCACGCCTGCAATCTCAGCACTTTGGGAGGTCGAGGCAGTAGGATTGCTTGAGCCCAGGAGTTTGAGATCCAGCCTGGGCAACACAGTGAAATCCTGTCTCTACAAAAAATGTTTGTTTGTTTGTTTATTTATAAAGATAGTTATAAAACTCCACATAAACTTGGAGATTAAGTAACAAACTGAGAACACTTCTATACCAACCATCTATCTATATCTGTATTTATATAGATACACACACATACACACACACATGAAGTTAGCTGGGTGTGTTAGTCTGCGCCAGTGGTCCCAGCTCCTCGGGAGGCTGAAGTGGGAGGATCCCTTGAGCCTGGGAGATCGAGGCTGCAGTGAACCATGATCACGTCACTGCACTCCAGCTTGGGTGACACAGAAAGATCTTGTCTTTAAAAAAAAAAAAAAAAAGGAGCTGGCAAGTTTTCAAGAAGACCCATGCCAAGCATGACTCCTATCAGTTACTTGTTAATTAAACTAAGAACTTTTCTGGGTTAAGCAATCTCAAGGTCAAGTTTAACCAGGTCTTATGAAAGCTTTTAGTATTACTTCAGTCATTCTTATTAAGTGGGTTAAGACATGACAAGGAAAGGCAAAAGTATTTCTGTGGTCTCAACTTTCAGAAAGCCATAGGCGAGAAAGTAAGGCTGCTACAGTGTGCAGTGCTAGGCACTGGCTAACATAAAGTGCATTAACTAAAAAGAACTAAATATAGGACATTTGCCCCTGAAAGAAATATATCTATCTGGAAATATACTTCTGTCATTTGTCCTGTTTTGGGGGAAGGGAGAAAGTAACTATTCTTCTTCCTCTTGATAAAATGCACACAAAAAGTTCAGACAACTGGCAGTTCTGTAAGTTTGGTCTCAGAAGGATTTCAGAGACCTGGAATTGAATAAAAAGAATTATCTTATTTCAACTGGGCAAATTACCAGAAATGGTTACAAGTTTGAATAATGGTTAGTATTTCTGACCAAGCAGAAAATGCAATAAATACTTCTACACATTAAATATTTGAAAAGGAAACAAAGATGGAAGAAAAGTGAGAGGCTTTCTTAGACTGTGAAGGACCACCCACCACAGACAGAGCTGAGCTCCTGTCCCTTACTCATGTGCAAGCCCCAACTCCCCAACTGTCTTTTTTTCTTTCTTTCTTT
>NW_012106030.1:2480068-2503055 GCF_000951045.1 Mandrillus leucophaeus | reverse complement strand
GGGGTTTCACCATGTTAGCCAGGATGGTCTCGATCTCCTGACCCCGTGATCTACCTGCCTCAGCCTCCCAAAGTGCTGGGATTAAAGGCGTGAGTCACCGCGCCCGGCCCCAACTGTCTTTTAACTTTACTACGTGACAATGCTCATTTTCTCCACATTGTGACCACTCAAAACACTGGATTACCAAATTTTTCCAGTAGCTTAGGTTTTTTTTAGTGTTCTGAGCTGCTAAAGAAAAATATTAAATGAAGCCTTAAAAGATAATATATCCCGGAAAAAAAGTACAAAACCGATAATTACTGTTAATTTCCATAGCTGATATTCCCCACCATCAAGCTTTCTACCATGATTTCACTTTGGTTTTTGTGATTTTGAACCACAAGAATCATAAAATTTCAGAGTTCTAGAAATAATTAACCCCCTCTGTGACCCAAAAGAAAATTCTGTGGAATCCCAAATCAAAAGCCCAGAATGGTTTCAAACATCACAGTCAAAGCATATAAAAATGAAGAAAACCAGAGATCATTACTATTATTTCATTAATTGATTAGTAGTAGGCAGAATTCACAAGATTTTTTGACTATTGGAGCTCCCAACAGAAAGCTGATTAAAACAGTTATAAAGCTCCACATTAACTTGTAGGTTAAGTAACAAACTGAGAACACTTCTATACAATCATTTCTAAATCTTTAGTCATTTTGACATGTTTAACTTCAGTTTAAAATCCTGGCAAAGAAACAGTGAGAATTGCCCTTGACTTTATGCCCTTCATATGTACTCTATTAAGCCTGATTTACTCAGAGGGGTGAAAAAAACACTCCAATTGGTGGATAGTAATCTTATGTAAATGTCAAAACGTCTTAGTATTCAGGGTAAGCAAAAGCTGCCATGCCTATACAACAAATCCTATAAGACAAAGTTCTACAAAATTTTTAAACTGCATACTGTGAAAACTTAAAACTTTTGTTTTAAAAAATTAAAAACTTTTGTGCATATCGCCAAATTTATGTATATTTGCTTAAAAATTATATACATATTTCACTGTAGAAAAATTGGTTGTGTATATTATATAACATATACAAAATATAAATGAAAAAGAATGGGAAATAAAAAAGAATGAGATAAAAATGAAGTTTCTAGTATTTTCTTCTCACCCAACTCCAAATCTAGCCTAAGGATATGTACGCCCCACTATGGAGACAACTACAAGAAAAGATAAGAAAGCAGACTGAGGCGCATAATGAGCTTTCACAATGCTTTGGAGTCCTGTCTAAATTATGTAAGCATTGACAACTGAAAACCTTCTCAAACTCGGGAGAGCTGTTTTTAGCCCTTTCTCAATTATCCTCACCTCCCTGAGAGGATACACGGTAAGAGAGGAGGCAACAAGATGAAACAGCAAGCATGGAGACCTCTGGTTAATAAGAAAATGAGACCTCCTCTAATAAGGAAGTTTAATAAAACTACAGACTAAATTAAGTATACATATCCACTCTGCCAGTGATGACTTTCACCTAGCCAGGCACTCATGCTCGCCTTACCTCAGACCATTACTCGGCGTAAGCTCTATTATCAATCACCCTCTCCAACATCACCAAGCAGAAGGCAGGCTGGCCCCACCATGCCATCTGTACACACACCTGCTCTCAGCAGCAGTGGCTGCTCAGGGTCTGCCGGCCTAGAGATGCCCAGGCCCAGAGGGCACCACTGTGAATTCATATTTTCTGCAGGAACTAGTCCAAAGATTTGGGAAGAAAAGCTGGAAAGAGCCAAAGGCAAGAGACAGGACAATGAATGGCAGTTTACAAATGGCAGCCACATCATCTCCTGCAGGGTGTTGGGTGGGGTCGTGGTCATAAAGTGTTTACCTACTCATAGTCCCTAAGATCTTCAAAGTCATTATTGCCTATTAGCAGGGATAATACCTGCTTTTCTGAAAATCTACCAAAATAGTATTGTTGCATGCAGTACATGTTTCATTTCAAAAGTATATTCACCACCATGTATGAGCAAAATAATTAGCATATCAGAATCTTAATTTTTGTTTTTCATTTTTACAGTAATAAAGTCCTAAGCAGTCAGTAGTGGTACATAAGAATATTACTCAATGAACTCACATGACATCTGTAAAATCCACTCTCAAGATCTGAAAGTTATATTCATTTTTTATCAGTTTTTATGAACATGGTAAAGCAGTCTTAACTTCCACAGTTCCCTTACAGCAAATTCTTAATATACAAGAAACTCATATAAGTATACCTGAAAAACATGAAGTCTATAATAAAGACAATACAAATAGTAAATAATCAAAAAAAACATTCTATTTTGTTTATAATCAAAGAATATATATTAAAACCATGAGCTATCATCCCAATCTCCATTAAATTAGCAAAACTAAAATTAGAAATACTAAAAGCACAAGAGGCAGGGGTGTGTCTCCCTCATTCTCACACACTGCTGGTAGTAAGGCCGATGGATATCTCTTTTCTAGAGAACAATGTTGCAAAATATGTCTGGAGTTCATAAAATGCTCATTCTGTGACCTAATATTCCACCTTCACGAACTAGATCTACATTTTTCAAAATGCAATACCAAAAAAGAAGGTAAAGACTTATGCCCAAAGATGTTCATTTATTTGACAGTTATAATACATTTATACCAGTGAGAAAAAATTGGATAAAATCTAAGTACTCAGCCAAAAAATACACACAACCTATAGTATATCCATAAAATGAAATATTACATAGCCATTTAAAAAATTATATCATTGAATACATATGTGTTTTTTAAAAAGTAGGATACAAAAATATGTAAAATATTATTTCATCGATGTAAAAGAGAATCCAATACAGAAAAAAGATTGGAAAGTCATACGCCAGCATGTTAACTATGGTAACCATTACATAAGGAGATACAGGTGACTTTGAAATTGTATTTTCCAAATGTTCTACAATGTGAAAGTTATTTTTCATAATTGGGAGGAAAAATGATTTTAAAAGTCCATGGATTAACAAACCATGAAATTTCAAAAAGTTAGCTATTCTCTAATACTAAGACCTTATACAATAAAAATAGAATTTCTTATCATTCAATTCTGAATGATTCTGAAATGTTCTTTTTGGGGAGAGGGGTAAATGGCACCCATTCATTGCAATTAAATACCTCTCTATTTTTTTGGTCCATTTTTCCATAAAGAAAATTAAAGCACAGATACATGAAATTTCTTTGAAAATCATCATTACAACATAAACCTTTAACAAGTAACAACCAGTAATAACAAAAACACCATTTACCTCTAAGTGGAAATTATATATAATACTCATGAAATGAACATTATAGTTTTGCCCCTAAAAATGATTGTGGGGACTTCAGGTTTCCAGTTCAGCATCTGAGAAGCTTGGAAGTTGCTATTCCATCCTACCAACAAGTAAAAAAACTAAACAAACTAACAAATCAACTCTTCTTAGATACGTAAGAGAATTGAGGTCACCAGGCAAATCACTGCCCCTAATATTGGAGACCACAACAGGCAGATACCAAAAATCACAATTTGCCTGAGCAGAAAACCACAAACAAACCTCCATGGGAACGAGTGTTAGGGTAGGAAAATCTAAACGGTAATTTAGGTATTGCTGGAGGCTCAGTGTGGACAACTTTTAGAGTAAAGTTAAAAACTCCAGGATGACTCAGTCACTGGGGCCCCATTCTTGTGTGAATTTTTACCTCCAGGAGCTTGACCTGGTTCTCACAGTGAATACTGGAGAAAAATCCCCTCATGCTTCCAGTAGAGGAAAGGTAAAAGAAACTATATGGAAACTCACCAGAGTACTCTGTTCTTAAAATCTGCTCTCAGGAAAAACTAGTTAATTACAGCCTAACCTGCTGGGGTTTCACCAGAGCCTAAATGACCTGTGTGAAAACAAATGCCCAGCTCCAGTCAAGTCTAGCCTTCTAGTCCCTCCTGAAGGGGAGAGGACTAAGAAGCACTTGTGAGGGTCACAGTAATCACAGGCTTACTAAAGGACTGAGACCTAATCAGTGGATTACAGAACACTACCCCTTCCCCCACACCTTACTACCACATCACTGAAGGCCTATTTATACCAGTTCCTGTTTCTCAGTACTCTGTGTCTGTATATCAAGAAAAAAGTACAAGGTATACTAAAAGCATCAAAGACAATTTGAAGAGACAGCAAGCATCGGAACCAGACTCGTATATGGCAGAATGCTGGAATTATCAGACAGGGAATTTAAAACAACAATGATTAACATGCTATGGGTGCCAATGGGAAAAATGGACAGCATGTAAGAAAAGAAGGGCAATGTAAGCAGACAAAAAGCAATTCTAAAACAGAACGAAAAACAAGAGAAATCAAAAACACTAACGGAAATGAAGAATGACTTAGACAAGCTTATTGGTAGACTAGACATGGCTGAGCAAAGACTCTCTCTGAGCTTGAAGATATCACAATAGAAATGTACACAACTGAAAAGCACAAAGACTAAAAACAAAAACAAAAAAAAACTCTAAACAGCATATCCAAGAATAATAAGATGATTACAAAAGCTGTAACATACACGTGACAGGAATACTAGAAGGGGAAGAAGAAGATAAAGGAACAGCAGAAATATACAGAACAGTAATCACTGAAAATTTCCCTAACTTTATGCCACATAGATTCAGGAGACTGTGAATGCCAAGCAGGATAAAAACTAAGAAAACTATACCTATGCATGACATACTCAAACTACAGAAAGTCAAAGATAAAGATAAAAATCCTGAAAGAAGCCAGAGGTGGTGGGGCAGGGGGTGGGTGGTGGTGGAAATAACCCTTAGCTAGACAGAAGCAAATATAAGAATTACATTTGACTTCTGCTAGAAACCATGCAAGCAAGTGGTAAAGTAAAATAAAGTGTTGATAGAAAAAAAGAAAAACCAGCATAGAATTCTGTAACCAGCAAAATCTTCTTCAAAAGTGAAGGAAAAATACTTTCTCAAACAAACAAAAATTGAGAGATTTTGTTGCCAGTAGATCTACCTTGCACGAAATTTAAAAAAAAAAAAAAAAAAAAAAAATCCTTTACATGGGATAAAAATGATGTAGGTCAGAAATTTCAAACTAGATAAAGAAGCAGGGCAAGGTGGTTCATGCCTGTAATCCTAGCACTATGGTAGGCAGAGGTGGACAGATCACTAGAGCCCAGGAGTTCAAGACCAGCCTGGGCAACATGGCAAAATCCCCTCTCTACCAAAAATGCAAAAATTAGCTGCATGTGGTGGTGAGTGCCTACAGTCCCAGTTACTTAGGAAGATCACCCATGCCCAGGAGGTCGAGGCTGCAGTGAGCTGTGATCACACCATGCATTCCAGCCTGAGTGACAGAGTGAGATCTCACCTCAAAAAACAAAATAAAATAAAATATAAAACACAAAGGAAAGAAAAAAAAATTGATAAAAGACTAAAAGTAAAATATTTTTTTTAATTTTCTTATCCCTGATCGATCTAACAAATCAAAAATTTCATAACCCAGATGAAATGAACCAAATCTTGAAAAACAATCTACAAAACTCATGTAAGAAGAAAAAGACAATGTGAATAGGCCTATATCTATGAAATAAATTGAATTAGCAACATTCTAAAACAGAAAGCACCAGGCCCAGATTGGTTCACTGGTGAAAGTTACCCTATTTTTTAAAATTATGCCAATTTTCCATAACTTTTTCAGAAATTAGAATCAAGAGGAAATACTTCCTAACTCATTCAGAGGTCAGCATTATTCTAATACCAAAATGACACAAAGACAACACAAGAAAACTACTGAACAATATTTACCATGAACATAGACATAAAATCATCCAAAAAAATTAGAAAATCAAATATAACAATGTACAAAAAGAATTATACACCATGACTAAGTGGGATTTACCTCTGATACGCAAGGCTGGTTCAACATTTGAAAATCAGTTAATGTAATTCATCACATCAACAGGCTAAAGAAGAAGAATCACATAATCATATCAATAGATCTTTCTGCATCTATTGATAGACACACTTGACAAAATCCAAAACCCATTCATGATAAAAAGTCTCAGTGAACTAGATATAGAGTAACTTCCTCACCTAGATAAAAAACTACAAAAACCTATAGCTAACATCATACTTAATGGTGAGAAACTCAAAGCTTTCCCACTAAAATCAGGAACAAAGGTAAAAATGTCCCCTCACTGCTCCTTTTCAGTATCATACTGGATGTCCTAGTTCAGTGGCCCCCAACCTTTTTGGCACCACAGACCAGTTTCCGGGAAGATAATTTTTCCACAGATTGGGTGAGAGATGGTTTCAGGGTGATTCAAGCGCATTACATTTATTGTGCACTTTATTTCTATTATTACATTGTAATAGAGAATGAAATAATTACACAACTCAACATATTATAAAATCAGTGCACGCCCTCAGCTTGTTTTCTTGCAACTACAAGGTCCCATGTGGGGGTGATGGGAGACAGTGACAGATCATCAGGCAACCTGGATCCCCCGCATGCACAGTTCCCAACAGGGTAGGCAACCTGGATCCCTCGCATGCACAGTTCCCAACAGGGTAGGCAACCTGGATCCCTCGCATGCACGGTTCCCAACAGGGTTCATGCTCCTGTGAGAATCTAATGCTGCCGCTGATCTGGCAGGAGGCAGAGCTCAGGTGGTAATGCAAGCAAGGGGGAGCGGCTGTAAACACAGATAAAGCTTCCTTAACTCACCCACCGCTCACCTCCTGCTGTGCAATCTGGTTCCTAACAGGCCACGGACCAGTACCAGTTCATGGCCCAGGGGTTGGGGACCCCTGTCCTAGTTAATACAAGAAAAAGAAATAGTAGGTATACTGATTGGGAAGGAAAAAATAAAACTGTCTTTGTTCGCAGATAAAATAACTGCGTAAAACACTCAAGAGTATTGGCAAAAAAAACCTTCTTAAAACAAGCTATTTTAGCAAGGTTTCCAGATACATAATTAATATATAAAAGTCAACTGCTTTTCCAAATACCAGCAATGAACAAGAGAAATTTGAAATTTATAACAATACCATTTACATTAGCACCTCCCAAAATGAAGGGGTAAGCTTAACAAAATAAGTACACAATCTATAGAAAATAAACCACAAGAGCCAGGCATGATGGCTCACGCCTATAATCCTAGAACTTTGGGAGACCAACACAAGAGGATCACTTGAACCCAGAAGTTCAAGAGCAGACTGAGCAATATAGGGAGACCCCATCTCTACAAAAACATCTTAAGAACTAGCAGGGTGTGATGGTGTGTGCCCGTGGTTCCAGCAAAAATAAAATAAAATTTAAAAAAAAAAAAACGAAAAAAGCTCTAATGAATGAAACCAAAGAACTAAATAAATGAAGAGATATCCCATATTTAGGATAGGAAGTCTCAATATTGTAAAAATGTCAGTTCTTTCCAACTTGATCTATAGATTCAATGCAATCCCTATCAAAATCCCTGCAAGTTATTTTGTGGATATCAACAAAGTGATTAGAAAGCTTATATGGCAAGGGCAAAGACCTACAACAGCCAACATAACTTTGAAAGAGAAGAATAAAGTCAAAAGGATGACACTACTCAACTTTAAGGCTTTCTGCAAAGGAACAATAATCAAGACAATGTACTACTGATGAAAGAACAGACAAACAGATCAATGGAACAGAACAAAGAGCCCAGAAATAGACCCACAAAAATACAATCAACTGATCTTTGACAAAGGAGCGAAACCAATATGATGGTACAAAGACCGTCTTTTCAAAAAATGGTGGTGGATCAACTGGACATCCACATGCTAAAAAAACAAATCTAAACACAGACCTTACATTCTTGACAAAAATTAGATCAAAGTGGCTCAGACCTCAATGTAAAACACAAAACTATAGAACTCCTGGGAGATAACGTAGGAGAAAATCTAGATGCCCTTAGGTTTGACAATGACTTTTTAGATATTACACAAAAGGCATGCTCCATGAACACAAGAGTCAATAAACTGGAGTTCATTAAAATTATAAAATTTTGCTCTGCAAAAGACACTGTCAAGAAAATAAAAAGCAATAAGGAAAATACTTGCAAAAGATATGTCTGATAAAGAACTGTAATCCAAAATACACAAAGAAATATTAAAACTCAACAATAAGAAAACAATCTGATTAAAAAATGGGCTAAAGCCCTTGACAGACACCTCTCCAAAGAAGACATGCAAATGGTGAATAAGCATATAAAAATATGCTCCACATCACATGTCATCAGGAAAATGCATATTGAAGCAATGAGATACCACTACGCACCTCTTACAATGGCCAAATCCAGAACACTGCTAACACCAAATGTTGGCAAGGATGCAGAGCAACAGGAACTCTCATTCATTGTAGGTATAAATGCAAAATGATACAGTCACTTGGAAGACAGTTTGACAGAATCTGAACATACTCTGAAACTAAACATATCTTACCAAAAGATCTAGCGATTACCTTCCTTTTGCCCTCCCAGAAGAGCTGAAACCTTATGTCCATATAAAAACTGCACACAATGTTTATAGCAACTTTATTCATTTTTTGTTTGTTTGAGACAGAGACTCACTCTGTCACCAAGGCTGGAGTGCAGTGGAGTGATCTCGGCTCACTGCAACCTCCATCTCCTGGACCCAAGTGATTCTCATGCCTCAGCCTCCTAAGTAGCTGGGAATACAGGCACGTGCCACCACGCCCAGCTAATTTTTGTATTTTTAGTAGACACAGGGTTTTGCCATGTTGGCCAGGCTGGTCTCAAACTCTTGACCTCAAGTGATCCACCCACCCTGGCTTCCAAAAGTACTGGGATTACAGGCATGAGCCACCACACCTGGCCTAAAGCAGCTTTATTCATAATTGCCAAAACCTAGAAACAACCAAGATGTCCTTCAGTAAGTGAATGGATAAACTGTGGTATATCCTGACAATGAAATATTATTCAGCACTAAAAAATGGGCTATCAAAACACGAAAAGATATGGAGGAAACTTCAGTGCATATTACTAAGTGAAAGGAACCCATCCAAAAAAGCTACAAATTATATGACTCCCACTATCTGGTATCTGGGGAAATATAAAACAGTGGAGACAATCAAAACATCAGTGGTTGCTAAGAGTTTGGAATGAATAAGCAGGGCAAAGATTTTAAGGGCAGTGAAATTACTCTGTATGATACAATAATGGTAGATACATGTCATTATTCATTTGTCAAAATCCATAGAAAATACCATACGAAAAGTGAACTTTAATGTAAACTACATTCTCTGGGTGATAATGATGTGTCAACGTAGGTCCATCAATTGTAACAAATGTACCATTCTAATGGGGAATACTGATAACGGGACAGGCTGCAGATATGTGGGGGCGGGGGATACACGGGACATCTCTGTACCTTCCTCTCAATTTTGCTGTGAACCTAAACCTGCTCTAAAAAATAAAATCTATTTATAAAATCACTATGAGAGAAATAAAAGAATCATTTTATTAATTCTGATTTTGAAGAGGATAAGACACTATCAATAAGCAATTTTCTGCTAATGAATCTCTCAGTATAAGTAAGCCAGGACTTTTAAACCAAATGCTGAATTACTCTGGTACTCTAATGGTTCTATATTAACACAATAAAAATAAGGATAAGAAGGCCGGGCGTGGTGGCTCAAGCCTGTAATCCCAACACTCTGGGAGGCCGAGACGGGCAGATCACGAGGTCAGGAGATCGAGACCATCCTGGCTAAGACGGCGAAACCCCGTCTCTACTAAAAAATACAAAAAACTAGCTGGGCGAGGTGGCGGGCGCCTGTAGTATCAGCTACTCAGGAGGCTGAGGCAGGAGAATGGCGTAAACCTGGGAGGCGGAGCTTGTAGTGAGCTGAGATCAGGCCACTGCAGAGCGAGATTCCGTCTCAAAAAATAAAAAATAAAAATAATAAGGATAAGAAATAAAATAGCTATATTCCAAAAACTTGGTTACTTTTTAACATCATCTGAATATTTAAGAAGATGAATAGGAGCAGGAATGATCCAGGTTTTAAAATGAACTGTGTAACTTCCTAGCTATATAAACATGGGAGCAAGATACTTAACTCCTCTAAATTTGTTTCCTAAGTTCCAATGGGATTAAACTAGACAAAGTATATAAAAGTACCTAACACATTGCTCAGTAAAAGATTAGACAGGCACAGTGTGTGCACCTGTAGTTCCAGCTACTGAGAAGGCTGAGGCTGGGACTTCTTGAGCCCAGGAGTTGAAGGCTACAGTGTGCTATGCTTGCACCTGTGAAAGTCACTGCACTCCTACCTAGGCAACATAGCAAGACCCTGTCTCTAAAAAAAAAAAAAAAAAAAAAAAAAAGTTACTATTTTAAGTGGAAGGAAAAAGTAAACAGTATATACCAGATTTAAATCAATTCAGTAAGCATCTGAGAGGTTATGTTACTAAGCACTAGTCATACTGAAATTAAAGAGCTCACAGTTTTCAGGAGGGAAAACACAAGCCAACTAAAAATTATAATGCAGTCTAATAGAATAACACATCTATGGTAAATCTCAGATGCTTTAAAGGAATTCAAGTTGGGAAATCTAACTTAGGCTGTGATATGATTTGACTCTGTGTCCCCACCAAAATCTCATGTCAAATTGTAATTCCTATTGTTGGAGGAGGGGCCTGGTGGGAGGTGTTCAAATCATGGGGGGCAGACATCCCCCTTGCTGTTCTCCTGATAGAGTTCTCACAAGATCTCACTGTTTAAAAGTGTGTAGCAACTCCCACCTCCTCCTGCTCTGCCATGTGAAGATTATGCCTGCTTCCCCTTCACCTTCTGCCATCACTGTAAGTTTCCTGAGGCCTCCCCAGCCTTGCTTCCTGTAAGAGCTGTGGAACCGTGGGTCAATTAAACCTCGTTTCACCATAAATTACCCAGACTCGGGTATGTATTTATAGCAGTGTGAGAACAGACTAATACAGGCTGGTGTTTAGGGAAGACTCCAAGAGGGAAGTGCTGTTAGATAATAAAAGATATTTAAATAAATGTCATCTAGGCAGAGAAGGAACAGCAGATCAGATAAGTACAGACTATTACAGCTAGAACCAGGGTTTCTTGAGGGAGATGGCCTGTGTTACTGTCTAAATGTTTGTGTCCCCCCAAAATTCATATGCTGAAATATAATCACCAATGTGGTATTAGGACACGGAGCCCCTGCGAGGTGATTAGGTCATGAGGGTGGGACCCTCATGAATGAGATAGTGGCCTTATAAATGAGACCACATAAAGCTAACTGCCTTGCCCCTTCCACTGTGTGAGGATACAGCTAAAACGTGCCATCTATGAACCATCAAGTGAGTTCTCACTAGACATCAAATCTGCTGGCGTCTTATTCTTGGAATTCGCAGCCTCCAGCACTGTAAGAAATAAATTTCTGTTGTTTACAATCCACCCGCTCTATGGTATTTTGTACCAGCAGCTGAGCAAACTAAGACAGTCTGTAATGTCATGAGAAAGGAGGCAGGATAGATACTATCATGAGCTCCACCACGCCTTCCATGCACCCATCTCTCCCTCCTGGAGTGAACTGAAAATGGAGGAAAACTGGAACCCAGAAGACAAGCGCTTTCCTGCTGCCATCACTTTGCAGTTCCCCTCCAAGACCATCTACTAACATTATAGCAGCTGATAAAGGACAGCTATTACAGAGTCTAGTTATGTCACCCAAGGCAAGGCAAACAAGGCTGGATTGGGGGCTAAGAATAAGTAAACTGATAACTGTCACACTGTCTTTCCTATCAAATAACAGATGAGAACTCTGCTTTTATACCTGCCCCCTAACACAATGCCTGGTACAAAGTAATAATTCAATAAATTTGTGAAACACGCTAAAATGGAAAAAACACAGAATGTAGGCTCAGGCAAGACAGTGGCTGAAGCTAGCCTGGGCACAAGTGGGTGACAGTGCCAGGATAAAAACAAGCAACAGGAAAGAACCAGATTTCCCAAAGGTCAAGCACACATATGACTTGCTGCCTAGAAACATTTTAGACTCCAGTTTATGCTTAGGAGTTGTTATAATAACCTTCTACAACGTTCTTTATAGGGAATCACCTACAGAATGAGGCCATCTTTTAAAATAATTGTAAATGCATTCGCAACAGTGAAACAACTAGGATAAAGTGGGCCAACAGGGAAGAGGCTTAAGCTAAATACCTCCAAGTAACATGATACAACAGATGAAACTGAAACTGGGTATCCTTCCCCATCTGTTTTTTCATTGTTCACATATACTGATTATTCATTTAAGGCATTAAATACCTTAGTATCTTTGGTGCCAATAAGTGTTATTTTCCTCTTCTCGAAGTCACATCCTGATGTCAGGAAACTTTGGTGATAAAAACAAGCTGCCTCCTTATGGGCTAGCAAACAAGAAACAGGTTTAAGTTTTGCCCTGTTACAAATTCCTTGCCTTGCTGAACAGAAGCATCATTGTTAGATTATATTTTTCAATATTTCTTAAGACTCAAAGTATGACCCGAAAGTGCCCTGTCGTGCCAGGTTTCTATATAAAGCTACATGCAGAAAGCAAAAGTTTTCCTTCAGTCAGAATGAAGCACTTTCAAGAGAATCACAGACAGAGACAGAGGGAGATAACATTCAGTATTAATAAAGTCTTGCTTATAGAAAGAACAATTCCAGACAAGTGACAATCTGTCCTAGTTTCAACCATCCTTAAAAAGGATCAGTCCTAGAATAGCAGTGGTTTGAGAACCAAATGTAAGGAATCAAACATTGCTAACAGTGCTCTATTGTCAGGAAATTCTTCTTTAGTTTTCCTTCCTTTACTAACTATGTGTAAGAAATTTCAAATATAATGTCATATGTTTAAAAACACCTATATAAAATTCTAAATAAAAATTATTTTAAAACTCAACAAAATTAGGCTGGGCATGGTGGCTCATGCCTGTAATCTGAGCACTTTCGGAGGCTGAAGCATGCAGATCACTTGAGGCCAGGAGTTCGAGACCAGCCTGGCCAACATGGCAAAACCCCATCTCTACTAAAAGCACAAAAATTAGCCAGGCATGGTGGTAGGCACCTGTAATCCCAGCTACTCAGGAGGCTGAGGCACAAGAAACACTTGACCTGGGAGGTGGAGGTTGTAGTAAACCAAGATTACGCCACTACACTCCAACCTGGGCAACAGAGCAAGAGCCTGTCTCAGAAAAAAATAAAAATTAAAAAAATTAAAAGTCAGAGAGAAAGTGATGGAATTAGAAAGCGAAAAAGAAAAAATAACATTGATAAAACTAGAGTCCCAGCAAAAAAATTTTAAAAAGAAATAAAAATAAATAGAAACAATATTTAACAAAACTTGAATCTGCATATTAAAAGGGTCAACCAATACCTGGGAGAATTTACCTAGAAGTCAACTGCAAGACACATCCTAGTAAATTCTTAGACTTCAAAAACAAAGAAAAAGTGTCCAAGGCCACTAGGCATAAAAGATAAAATAATGAATGAAGGCAAATAAATTCAACTGGTCTCAGAGTTGTCTAAAGTAAAATATAATGCAACAATGGAAAAGCATTTTTTTAGAAATTCAATAAGAAAGTACGAATAATGAACTTTAAAAACAACCAAGGTATCCTTCAAGTTTCAAGGCTATGTAAAAAGTTTTTAACACACAAGAATCCATAATCCCTTCTTGAAGAATCTAAATAAACAGGATGAGCTTCATGCAACCAAGAGGGGTCTGGGGAAATTTCAGCAAAAGGACTGATAATGAGCTCATTCCTACATAACTGTAGATCCAAAACTAAAATAAAGGGGGGAATTAATGTACAAATGCTATGCATTGTAGCAATGCACAAAACAAAAGTAGGAAAAAAGTAGGTCAATGTACAAATGTTATAATAAATAGAAATAATGCAGAAAAATGTGTAGGGTGAGAAAATGAGAAAGTAAAATACATTCTTTGGTTTGCAAAAGTCAGGAATAAAAGGATACTCTTGAACACTGACAAAGCAGATGGTAAATGCTTAAACAGGCAATGGAAACTGGGTGCAGTGGCTCATGCCTATAATCTCAATACTTTGGGAGGCCAGGGCAGGAGAAGGGTTGCTTGAGGCCAGGAGTTTGAGACTGGCCTTTGCAACACAGTGAGACCCTGTCTTTACAATTAATCAATCAATCAATCTAGCCATGTGTGGTGACACACTCCCGTAGTCATAGATACTAGGGAGGCTGAGGTGGGAAGATCCCATGAGCCCAGGAGTTACAGGTTACAATGAACTACAATCATGCCTCATGACACTGCACTCCAGACTGGGTATGAGGAAGACCCTGTCTCAAAAACAAAAACAAAAACATAGGCAATGAAACTATAGGCATTTAGAAGTTATAAATAAAAGTTAACCACTCAAAATATGCAACTTCCTAAATAACACTTTATTAATTTAAAGAAAAAAACACGTCACAGAGAAACATAGTAAATAAAAAATAATACATATAATTTTAAAACATCACAACAGAGCAGAGACCAAACAATGTAGTCACATCAAACAGTAAGTCCTCACTTAATGCCATCAATAGGTTCTTGGAAACCACAAGTTTAAGTGAAACAACTGTAGTATAAAGAAACAATTTTACCATAGGTTAATTGATATGAGCAAGAGTTAAGTTCCTACAACATACATACAGTAATTCATTTCAGTTAAAACTGTGTTTCCAAGAATCTATTCAGGACATTAAATGAAGACTTACTGTAAAGAAGCTTAACTCACCTATTAAAAGAAAAAGATTTTAAATGTGGTTCACCAAGCAAGACCCAATTCTATTCCATATAACAGAAACATGCCTAAAGCTAAATAACTCAGCATGATTAAAATTAAAAAGAGACAAAGGAGTAACATACAAAGAATAATTCAAGCCAAAATTGATTAAACGTGAAAAGAAAAGCAGTTCTGTTTTTTCCATGCCCAGCCCAAGAAGAACACTGTAGAGACACAATTGACAAAAAAATTATAACATCTATAGATACCTACGCACCAAATAACATAAAACCAAGTTGAGGCTGCAAGAAGAAATGTACTAATAACAGACCTATACATTCTCCATACAAGACTCAAGCAATTACAGTAGAAAGAAGACTTAAATAGAGTCAAAAAAAAAAAAAAAAAAAAACAACAGATCTTATGTATCTACATTCAGTGTTACTTCCTAATAACAGAAGAGAATACACCTTCTTTTCAAGCACCCATTGAACATTCACAAAATGATAAATCACAAATAAGGTACATCAGGAAGCTCTTTAAAGCAGAAAAAAAAAATAACTCTGATCACATTGCGATAAAATTAGAAATAAAAAAATTTAAGCAGCTTTTAGATGAAAGGAGAATAAAAACCTAAATTAGAAGATTTCTAAAAACTAGTGCTATTGAGCACACTATGCATCAGCATCTCTAGGATTTAAAACAGTAAAGAGAGAAAAATTCTTATTACTAAAAACTTAGCAGCAAAAGTGCAAGAATAAAAGATAAATTAAAGACTTAGCACTGGCCATGCATGGGGGGTGGCACCTGTAATCCCAGCACTTTGGGAGGCCAAGGTGGGCGGATCACCTGATGTCAGGAGTTTGAGACCAGCCTGGCCAACATGGGGAAACTCCGTCTCTACTAAAAATACAAAAATTACCCAGGTGTGGCGTGTGCCTGTAATCCCAGCTACCAGGGAGGCTGAGGCAGGAGAATCGCTTGAATCTGGGAGGTGGAGGTAGCACTGAGGCAAGATTGCGCCATTGCACTCCAGCCTGGGTGACAAGAATAAAACTCTATCTCAAAAAAAATAAAGACTTCGTTGAAAAATGAAAAAAGCAAAGTAAACAAACAAAACAAAACAAATTTAGCCAGGCACAATGGCTCACGCTTGTAATCCCAGCACTTCGGGTGGCTGAGGCAGGTGGATCACCTGAGGCCGGGAGTTCAAGACCACCCAGGTCAACATGGTGAAACCCCATCTCTACTAAAAATACAAAAATTACCCAGGCCTGGAGACAGATGCCTGTAATCCCAGCTACTAGGGAGGCTGAGGCAGGACAATTGCTTGAACCTGGGAGGCAGAGGTTGCAGTGAGCCGAAATCATGCCACCGCACTCCAGCTTGGGCGACAGAGCAAGACTTCATCTCACACACACACACAATTATCAATTAAAAAACAAGGCATAAATAATCATAAAAACAGAAGAAATTGTTTTAAAGTCATAAGAGGTCACTTTTGCAGACTTCTATGCAAATATAGTCATGTATCACTTAATGATGGAGATACCTTCCAAGAAATACGTCATTAGGCAATTTCATCATTCTTCAAGTGTACTTACACAAACCTAGATGGTATAACCTACTATATACCTAGGCCCTCATATATTGCAGACAATTGCTCCTAGGCTACAAACCCAGACAGCATGTTACTACACTAGATGCTGTGGATAATTGTAACAGAATAGTAAGTATTTGTGTATCCAAACATAAAAAAGGTGCGATAAAAATACAGCATAAAAGACTTTTTTATTTTATTTTATTTTATTTTATTTTATTTTATTTTATTTTGAGATGGAGTCTCGCTCTGTTACCCAGGCTAGAGTGCAGTGGCGCAATCTCCGCTCACTACAAGCTCCGCTTCCTGGGTTCGCGCCATTCTCCTGCCTCAGCCTCCCGAGTAGCTGGGACCGCAGGCGCCCGCCAGCACGCCCGGCTAATATTTTATATTTTTAGTAGAGACGGGGTTTCACTGTGTTAGCCAGAGTGGTCTTGATCTCCTGACCTCGTGATCCACCCACCTCGGCCTCCCAAAGTGCTGGGATTACAGCTGTGACCGGCCGACTTTTTAAAAATGATACACCTGTCTAGGGCACTTACCATGAATGGAGTTTGCAGGACTGAAAGTTGCTCTGCGTAAGTCAGTGGGTGAGTGGTGAGTGAATGTGAAGGCCTAGGACATGACTGACAAGACTGTAGACTTAATAAACACTGTACATTTTAGACTACACTAAAATTATTAAAAATTTTATATTTCAATAATAAACCAACCTTAGCTTACTATAACTTTTTTACTTTATAAACTTTTTCGTTTTAACGTTTTGACTCTTATAATAGCAATTACCTTAAAACACAAATTGTTCAGCTGACAAAAATATTTTTTCATTATATCTTTATTCCATAACCTTTTTTTTTATTTAAAAAACGTTTAATTTACCTTTTGAACATTTTTCTTAAGAATGAAGGCACAAACACACACATTAGCCTCGGTCTGCACAGGGTGGGGATCATCACTATCCCCGTCTTCCACCTCCACATCTTGCTCTACTAGAAGACCTTCAGGGGCAATAACACACTTGGAGCTGTGATTTCCTGTGATAACAATGACTTCCTCTGGAATCCCTCCTGAAGGACCTGCCTAATGCTGTTTTACAGTTAACTTTCTTTTTTTTTAAATCGGTAGAAACAGCTCACTCTAAAATAATAATAAAAGTTTAGCACATTAAGTGCATAAACCAGTAAAATAGTCATTTATTATCATCATCATTATATATGTACACGATTGTACGTGCTATACTTTTATACAACTGGCAGCACAGTAGGTTTGTTTACACCAGCATCACCAGAAACACTTGAGTAATGCATTGTGTGACAACATTACAATTGATATGATATAACCAGGTGACAAAAATTTTTCAGCTCCATTATAATCTTATGAAACCACCATCACATATGCAGTCCATCATGGACTGAAAATGCAACGCATGACTGTAAATTTAAAACCAAGATGATATGGATAATTTCATACAGAAATACAGATTACCAAAATTGCCCCAATTAGAGATAGAAAGCTTAAACAGACCAATTTCTAAAGAACATATACAGAAATTTATATAGGAACCATCCCACAAAAAAAGCAAACGGACCAGATGTGTTCTCAGGGAAATTCTAAGTCTTCAAAAACCAGATAGTTCCAATTATCTGTAAATTGTTCCAGAGTGCTGAAAATGAATAAAGATATTCTAATTCTTTATATGAAGCAAGTATAACACTGATGCCCAAAGTAGAAAAAGACAGTTCAAAAAATATAACTACAGACAAATATCACAAATGGACCTCAATGATAATATTTTATTGAGTATTTTTTGCCAAGAATATATTTTTTAAAAAACATATCATATGAAATTTACTCCAGAAACACAAGGTCAATTCAATATCAGCAAATCTACTAACACTATATGTCATATTAATAGATCTAAGAGGAAAAATAATTCCATCAATCTTCCGAAATGCTTTCAACAAAACTCCCCACCCACACCTGATAAAACTCTAAGAGGAAGTCCTAATCAGAGCAATTAGGCAATAGTAAGAAATAAAGAGAAACCAGATTGGAAAGGAGGAAGTCGAACTGTCCGTGTTTGCAGATGACATGATCTTATATTTAGAAAAACCTAAAGACCCCACCAATAAACTATTAGAACTGATAAATTAAGTAAAGTTGTAGGAGACAAAATCAACATATAAAAATCGGTGCTTTTCTATAAACCAATTGAAAATAATCTAATTTTAAAAAATCAAGAAAGCAGTAACATTTATAATAGCTAAAAAAAAATATAAAATACCCAGGAATAAACTTAACCAAAGAGATGAAAGATCTCTACAATGAAAGCTATAAAACTCTAATGAAAGAAATTAAGAGGACACACACACACACACACACACACACACACACACACAGGAAAAATACTGCATGCTCATGGATTGGAATAATTAATGTTCTTTAAATGTCATTACTACCTGAAATGATCTACAGATTCAAGGCAATCCCTATCAAAATACCAATGACATTCCTCACAGAAAAAAAAAAAAAAAAACCACGTAAAATTTGTATGGAACCACAAAAGGCCCAAGTAGCCAAAGTAATCCTCAGCAAAAAGAATAAAGCTAAGGGCATCATGCTACCTGACTTCAAAATATACTACAAAGCTATAGTAACAAAAACAGACGTAAACCAATGAAACAGAATAAAGAACCCAGAAATAAATCCATTCAGTTATAGCCAACTGATTTCAACAAAGCTGCCAAGAACATATATTGGAGAAAGGGGAGTTTCTTCAATAAATGGTGCTAGGAAAACAAGGTATCTATATTCAGAAGAACGAAACTAGAGTCCCATCTTTCACCACATAAAAATCAATTCAAAATGGGTTAAAAATTTAGATGTAACAACAGAAACTATGAAAATACTAGAAGAAAACACAGGGGAAATGTCTCAGACATTAGTCTGGGCAAAGATTTCTTGGGTAAGATCTCAAAAGGACTGGCAACAAAAGCAAGAATAGACAAATGAGATTACACCAAACTAGAAGGCTTCTGCACAAAAAAGAAAACAATCAACAGAGTAAAGCGACAACCTACAGAATTCAACAAGAAATTAAAATCCAGAATATATAAGGAACTGAAACAAATTGGTCAGGCACAGTGGCTCACGCCTGTAATCCCAGCAGTTTGGGAGGCCGAGGTGGGCAGATCACTTGAGGTCAGGAGTTTGAGACCAGCATGGCCAACATGATGAAACCCTGTCTCTACTAAAAATACAAAAATAAGCTGGGCATAGTGGTGCACACCTGTAATCCCAGCTACTCACGAAGCTGAGGCAGGAAAATCACTTGAACTCAGGAGTCAGAGGTTCCAGTGAGCCAAGATTGTGCCACTGCACTCCCGCCTGGGCAACACAGTGAGACTCCGTCTCAAAAAAACAACCGGGTGTTGGGGCAGGGGACGCTCAAACAATTCAACAGCAAAAAAAAATAAAAATAAAAATAAAAATCTGATTAAAATATGGGCAAATGAATAGACACTCCTGAAAAGAAGACATACAAATGGCCAACAGGTATATAAAAAAAGTTCAACATCACCAGTTATCAGGGAACTATAAATCAAAGCCACAATGAGGTATCATCTCATCCCAGTTAAAATAGCTATCATAAAAAAAGATTTAAAAAAAAGATGTCGGTGCAGATGCAGAGAAAGGGAAATTCTTCCACACTGTTGGTGGAATGTAAAATAGTACTGACAGTATAGAAGATTAAAAAAAAAAAAAAACTAAAAATAGAAATATAATATGGTACAGCAATTCCACTCTGGGGTCCATATTCCAAGAAAAGGAAATCAGGTGTTGAAGTATTATCTGTACTCCCATGTTCACTGCAGCATTGTTTTCTATAACCAAGATATGGAATTAACTGAAGTATTCATCAACAAATAAATGGATTTTTAAACTGTGGTATATATTCACAAAGGAAACTTATTCAGTCACTCAAAAAATGAAATCCTGTCATTTGTGGCAACATGGATGAGTCTGGAGAACATTATGTTAAGTGAAATAATCCAGGCACAGAAAGACAAATGCTGCATCTTCTCACTCACGTGTGAGAGCTAAATAAGTTGATCTAATGGAAGAAGAGTAGAATCATGGTTACCAGAGGCTAGGAAGGAGCAGGGGAAAAGAAGATAGAAAGGGGCTGTAGAGTTAGACAGGAGGAATAAGTTCCAGTGTTCTACAGCACAGTAGGGTGACCATAGCTAACACTAATCTATTGTATATTTAAAAATAGCTAGTAGAGAGAATTTTTAATATTCCCAACACAAAGAAATGATAAATGTTTGAGGTGATGAATATACTAATTACCCTGATTTGATCATTACACATTGTATGCATGTACTAAAATATCTATATGTACTCCATAAATATGTATGGATATTGTGTATCCATTTTTAAAAAAGAAAAACCTCTAAGAAAACAGAAATGCATGGATAGTTTCTTAACATGATAAAATAGATGTAGTGCAAAAGCCGGTATCTCACTTAATGGGAGATGTACTAAAGTCAATTCCACTAAGACAAGGAACAAGGCAAGATTATCCACTATCTCCACTACTGCCTAACACTATAATTAGACAAAAGACAAACTGGACAAAAGAAACTGCTATTAGACAAAAGACATAACAGAATAAGAATTTGAAAATGAAGAAAACTCTCATTTCCAGATGAAATGAGAGTACCATAGAAAATTCTAGAAAAAAATGAATGATAAAAATTAACTCAAACTAAAAAAAAGTTCAGTAAGACAATATAAAATGAACATATAGAAATAATAGCCTTTATATAAACAAGCAATAACCAGTTAGAGATCAAAATGAGAGAGAAAACCTCTATGAAAGGCAGGAAAAAAAACATTTACAAAGGCAACAAAGAACATAAAACATAAAGGAATAACTATAAAAAGATATCTGTATCCATCGTGTATTAGTCTGTTTTCACACTGCTGATAAAGACATACCCACGACTGGGCAATTTACAAAAGAAAGAAGTTTATTGGACTTACAGTTCCATGTGGCTGGGGAGACCTCACAATCATGGTGGAAGGTAAGGAGTAAGTCACACCTTAAATGGATGGCGGCAGGAAAAAAGAGAGTTTGTGTAGGGCAACTTCCGTTTTTTAAAACAGTCAGATCTCATGAGACCCATGCACTATCATGAGAACAGCAGGGGAAAGACCCACCCCCATGACTCGATCATCCCCCATTGGGTTCCTCCCGCAACACATGGGAATTATGGGAGTTACACAATCAGATTTGGGTGAGCACACAGAGCCAGACCATATCACATGTGTTCTGTATCCATGGATTCAACCAACCGTAGATCAAAAATACTCAGGGGAAAAAAACTGTGTCCGTACTAAACATGTACAGATTTTTTTTAATTTTCATTATTCCCTAAACAATACACTAAAACAAGTATTATCTAGCATTTATACTATTAGGGATTACAAGTAATCCAGAGATGATTTAAAGTATACAGGAGAATATGCATAGGTTACGTGCAAGTACTACACTATTTAATATCAGGCACTTGAGCAATGTCAGATTTTGGTATCTTCGGGGAATCCTGGAACCAATGCCCCACAGATCTGGAAGGACATCTGTATATCCAAAGTCTATACTGGGAAAACATTAAGACACTGCTAAAAGACACAAAAGTAGAGCTGAATAAATGTAAAGCCATCATCTATTCTTACACAGAAGGACTTGACCCCATAAAACTCTCAGTTCTTCCTAAATTAATTTATTAAAAATTAATTTCCAGCCAGGTGCCTGTAATTCCAGCACTCTGGGAGGCCAAGGCAGGTGGATCACTTGAGGTCAGGAGTTCAAGACCAGCCTGGCCAACATGGTGAAACCCCCGTCTCCACTAAAAACACAAAAATTAGCTGAGCATGGTAATCCCAGCTAATCAGGAGGCTGAGGCAGGAGAATCACTTGAACGCGGGGAGCAGAGGCCGCAGTGAGCCAAGATTGTGCCACTGCAGTCCAGCCTGGGCAACAGAGTGAAACTCTGTCTCAAAAAAAAAAATTAATTTCTAATTTACCAATACAAATACTAAGCTGATTTTTCATGGAGTTACACAGATGATATTAAAGTTCATTTGAAAAAATTCGCATGAGAGAATAGCCAGAAAAACACTTTAGAAAGAAAAACTAGGCCAGACACGGTAGCTCACGCCTGTAATCCCAGCACTGTGGGACGCCCAGGCGGGCAGATCACTTGAGGCCAGGAGTTCGAGACCAGCCTGGCCAATATGGTGAAATCCTGTCTCTACTAAAAATACAAAAATTAGCCAAGCATGGTGGCTAATAGTAACCCCAGCTACTCGAGAGGCTGAGGCACATGAATCACTTGAACCCAGGAGGTAGAGGTTGCAGTGAGTCAAGATTGCACCACTGCACTATAGCCTGGGTGACAGAGTGAGATTCTGAAAGAAAAAAAAAAAAAGTAAGAAGAGAGAGAGAGAAAGAGAGAAAGGAAGGAAGGAAGGAAGGAAGGAAGGAAGGAAGGAAGGAAGGAAGGAAG
>NW_012106030.1:2459073-2480018 GCF_000951045.1 Mandrillus leucophaeus | reverse complement strand
GAAAAGAAAGAAAGGAAGGAAGGAAGAAAGGAAGGAAGGAAAGAAGGGAAAGAAAGAGAGAGAGGACGGACTAGCCCTAGCAGATGTCAAATTAAAATATAAATAAAACTTCCTTTACAAACAGGGTAGATGGCATATAAATAAACAGAACCGTGGAGCAGAACAGAAAGTCCAAGATAGACCTGTGTAAATTTGGAAATTCGATATGACAAAAATGGCATCCCAAAACACTGGTGTAAAGACTAAATTTTTAGTTAAGAGTGCTAGTACAAGCACCAGGTGTGGTGGTGTGTGCCTAGAGTCCCAGCTACTAGGGAGGCAAAGGCAGGAGAATCACGTTGGTCCATGATCTAAAGGCTGTAGTAAGCCATTATTGCACCTGTGAACAGCCACTGCAATCCAGCTTGAGCAATATAACAAGACCCCATCACTAAAAAAATGTTTAGAGATTTAAAAAAAAAAAAAAAGCACTACAACATTTCTAGAGATAAAAAGAGCTCTAGAACAATTAGGTTACACAAAGGAAAAAGTAGACTCATACTTCACACCATAGATAAGAATAACTCCAAAAGGATTGGAGACATAAATGTCACTATGTAAGTGACAAGTACCAGAAAAAAAGTAAACGTCTCGTTAGCCTCATTTTACAGAAAGGTGATAACTTAGCCATGACTCAAAATCCAAAAGAACTTGAAAAAGATTCATAAATTTAATGGCAAAAGAATAAAATATTCTGTATAACAAAGTAAAGTGACAGCTGACAAAAGGGGAGAATATGCCTGTGACATATGACACAGACCAATATAAAAACTGACACAAATTGAAAGACAATAGATAAACAATAAGAGACATGAATGATTGACAAAGGTATATCTAAATGGCCAAACTATAAAAGATGGTCAAACCCACTCACAATTACAGAAATGAAAAATGAAAACCCTGAAATACCATTTCTTCCCTACTGAATGGTGAAAATTATAAAGAATGACAACAATAAAATTCCATTTGAGGGGCTGCAGGGAAACATGCAATTTTCACACTTCACGGTAAGGATATAAAGTGTTATAACCCTTTTGGAGGGTAACTAGGCAATATCTATAATTGTACCTACCTTTCAATCCAGCAGTCTGAACTCTAGAAATTCATCATAAAGATATACCTCCAATAATATAAAAATCCATAAGCAAAAGTTCACTCACTGCCACACAGTTTGGAATTGCGAAATATCAGACAACCTCAACACCCACACGTGGTAAAGTAGTTGAATAAACCACTATACACTCACTCCATGGAATACTATGCAGCCATAAATGACGAAGATTTCTATCAACCGATGCAGAGTTCCCAGGTTACATTACAAAAAGTAAAATAATATCTATAGTATGCTATCATTTAAGTAAAAATCAAGAGGAAATTAAAAAATTTCCATGGATTTCATACAGAGAATTCTGTATATTTATTCTATGACATTATGACCTACAGCATAAATAACCATGAGTCTACACTGACATAAATAATTGAATAAATAAATGGGGAATAAGAGACCACTCTTCCTTACAGTGAAATTCCAATTAACAAATGTAGAAGGCATTATCAAAATACAAAACTCACCACTGACTTCTGCCTGTTTATACCAAAAATAAATAAATGGAAGGAGAAGTCAGAAGCTAATGGGAGACAGGTGGGCTCAAGATGGAAAGAATGGAGTAATGGGAATGGCAAAAAGGACGAGTGGGCAGTAATCATTCTCTGAGTAAACGATTTAATATCGTTCTTACTTTGAGGGCCATGCTCAAATTTCACAAACTCAAAAAATTAAAACCATCCAGGAAGTGGGGAGAATCCACAATGGAATACAAGTGGTAACAAATTAATCTAATTGTATTACAAATCAATAACAGAATTTGATTTGAGTGGCAAAGTAAAGAATTAACCCAAGTAAACTTGATAAAAAGGACTAAACATAAATATTATATTTGTGTTAGCAAAATTTCTTTTTCACAGAGATGGGGTTAGTAATTTTGAAACCACTGTATATGATTAATAGGATTGAACAAATAATGTAAATATGTTGTAGACTATGAGACTTTCTGTTTTTCCCTGTTAAAGAGCAGAGTTAACGTATAAGAAAAGGGAGATGCTAGAATGAAATCCTATGCAGTTGAAGTAGAATCAAAGGGAATAGTATGACCTTGTGTTTTTTTAATACATATACAGATGAGTAGAAATAGTTACAGATGTTTGTGTAAATATATACATTTCCTAAGTCTTAGTAGATATAAGTCTACTAAGAGTGCCTGGAAGCAATGACATCCTAGTAGCAATGAGCATATCTAGTGCCCAGATTGTGGTTTCTTCACACCATTCACCAATGAAAGGAACCAGGGCTTCTAGAAGAAATGACTCAAACCAGGACTTGAGGCAAGGAAAGTACAAGATGAGCCTGAACTATCTTATGGTGCCAGGAAATAAGGAAGTGCTCAAAACAGAAGCATATTAAAAGGATACAGGAGCATTGGGTAACAGTGTGAATGGAGTTAATACTGTTGAACTCTGCACTTAAAAATGGTTAAGATGGGCGGAGGGAAAGTCAAGCCTTGTAGCATTCTCATTAGTGTGAGCTGAGTTCCATAGCTTGTCATTGAAATCCTCACTCAATAAGAAAACAAACAACAACAACAAAAAAAAAGATAAAGGAGCCAACCTGAAGACACTTCCATTTGCCAAGTCCAGAACAATATGGGTGATAATGATAGTTATGGATTATGTCTCAAAAAATAAAGAACCATGAGGCTACACTGATATAAATAATTGAATATGGCCGGGCATGATGGCCCATGCCTGTAATCCCAGCACTTTGGGAGGCCGAGACGGGCGGATCATGAGGTCAGGAGATCGAGACCATCCTGACTAACAAGGTGAAATCCCGTCTCTACTAAAAATACAAAAACTGAGCCGGGCGTGGTGGTGGGTGCCTGTAGTCCCAGCTGCTCAGGAGGCTGAGGCAGGAGAATGGCGTGAACCCAGGAAGCAGAGCTTGCAGTGAGCTGAGATGGCGCCACTGCACTGCAGCCTGGGTGAAAGAGCGAGACACTGTCTCAAAAAAATAATAATAATAAATAATTGAATATATAAATAGAGAAAAGAGACTCATTCTGTAGCTCTTCTTTACACTCAAAAATTCAAATTAATAAGTGGAGAAGACATGATGGAAACAGAAAAATCACCACTTAATAATACAATTGTATTGATTGTTACAGATAAGAATAACCAAGGGATGCCAAAATTATAATGGTGAGAGCATGATGAGAAATAGGATATGTGCACAGTACCAAAGAATCCCAAAATATCTATTAATTCCAAAGGAGAAGACAGTAACTTTACAGTGGAGAAAACTGACAGCTACCACCTTAAATAAAGTTTACACCTGGTTACTAGATGTTAAGGTACAGAGGTATATCAACATCCTGAATCTTCTTGGTATGACACACTGGTATTTATCAATCTCAAGTGCAATATCCACCATTCCTATATTCTTGATAAAATGCATAGCATCTGAATCTAAGCATGAGGAAATATCAAGCAAATGCAAACTGAGCAGTGTTCTATAACACAACTGACAACTATTCTTAAACAGTGTCAAGGTCATAAAAGAAGAAGAAAAAATGAGGATCTGTCCCAGATTGGAGGTGACAGTGAATGACAACTAAATGCAATGGAGAATCCTAAATAGGATCCTGAACCAGAAAAAAGACAAAATGTGAATTAAGTCTGTATCAATATTAATTCTCCAGTTTGATCACTGCATTATGGCTATGTAAAATATTTAAACATTAAAGGAAGCTGGGTGAAAGGTCCATGGGAAGTCTTTGCACCATTTTTGTAACTTTTCAGTAACTATGTTATTATTTCAAGATGCAAGTTAAAAACTGTTTACATACTCTACATAGTCAACAACTAAAGTTTCCAGTCAAAACATGTTTATAAGCTGGCGCAGTAGCACATGCCTGTAATCCCAGCTACTCAGGAGGCTGAGGCAGGAAGATGGCTTTAGCCCAGGATTTCAAGGCTGCAGTATGCTATGGCTGAACCTGTAAATAAACACTGCACTCCAGCCTGGACAACATAGCGAGACTCTATCTTCAAAAATATAAATAAACACTTTAAAAATTCTTCTAAGCAGTATTTATAATGTCAGTTACTACCAAAAAAATCAAGAGGTGACTGGTTAATAAAATTTCACACACATAAACTGGAACACTAAAAATCCATAAATAAGAGAACAAACAAATATTTTATGAATCTACAAAGAATGAGGAACCTTTTTATATATCCATATGGAATTATTCCAGGATACACAATTGGAGGAAGAAAGGGAGGCAGGGAGGGAAGACAGAGAGAGGGAGGGAAAAATACAAAGGGAGGAGAGAGAAGAAGCGAAAGAGAGACAAAGGAGAAAGGGAGGAAAGATATTTACATAGTCACTTGTACATACTATGGTAAAGGGCATAGGTGGCTAACATCAGAGCTGTAATGAAGTTTCCATTGCACGCCCTTTTGTTTTAAAATTTTAGCCATGAAAATCACATACACCAAAAAAGTAAAATAATATGGTAAAATATTAGCATTTGTCGAATCTGGGTAATGAGTACACAAAAACTCAGTGTACTATGTTTACAATTTTGCTATTAGTCTAAAATGATTAAAAATTTACCCCAAAAACTACATAGAGGAAAGAAATTGTTCCTCTACACAGGGTGTCCAAAACCCAGGCAGCCACCTTATGAAAGTAACTTTTTAACTTCACTGAAGACCAAGCCATCACATGGAACATGGCAGAAGGGAAAAAATAAGGAAAAAATACAAAGTACTTAGTGCCTAGGGTCTTTGATAATATCTTTGAGCAACTGAATTAATAAAGTCAGAGCTGCCCTTCCTCAAGATTTCTTGTTACCTCAGATAGCAAAGTTTGCTTATTGTTGAGGGAAGGGGATGTAAAATAAGATGCAGAGACCCAGGATGGGTAGAGACTGGAAAAAGACCCAGGATTTTAAAAACTGAAGTACATTCGTACCCATTCAGGTATCACTGTCAACAAAGAAGCATTACCACACTTCCCTCACTGTATTATAATTATCTGGCTAAGACTCTGCCCTTTTTGCTAACCTGTCATCTCCTAAGAGCAGTGACTGCGTCATTAATCTTTGAATTGCCAAAGCCTGTAACACGTAGTAGGCGTTCAAGAAATATTTGTCAAATTAATGAACACTGACTCTCTTTAATATATCACATAAAAATGGCAGGCCAGATGTGGTGCAAACATCATTTAGTTTGGAAAAGCCTTAAGACTGCCATTCAGGACAAGTATATTTATTTCAAGGGCAGTGAAAACTGAATCAAATGCAATGGATATTTGCTGCCAAATGGAAGAGACATACCATACATATTTAACACAGTGGCCAGAGAACATAAACATTTGTTTTAGATGAAAGTTCCAAATCTATTATAGTAAAGAATGTTCAGTTAGTTAATGTCTGAAATGTGTCTCTTTTGACCAGCCCTGAAATGGAAAGATGACGCAAATGGTACATGCTATTCCAGTGGTAAGATGATACTCGAAGAGCTGAGTATTAATTAAAGAAAGAACTAGTTAAATCTTTAAACAGTGGCAAACAGAATCCAGACACTTCAAAGATGTCATCAGAGCATGCTTTCATGTATTTTGAAACAGTTCAATAAAAGGTAATGTCATCATAATCACTAATAAGTCAAAAAAAAAAGTATTCTTTGGAATGCAGGGGTAGACCAGCCCTCAAGTTGCTTCTCAGCTGGGCAAATCTATGTAAGCAGATTCCAGGATCAGCTGCCATAAAATGTATTAATACGTGCCCATAAAGAAGAATACCTAAGATGGCATAAGATTTGTTATAACACTTTTTGTATCATAAATAATCATGCAATAAATAACTGTATGTTCCTAACCTAGCAAACAGATATTTAATGTCTGTAGGAGAGGGTCATAAAACACAGGATTGCTAAATCAATGCTAAATTTTTAATTTTTATACCTATCAAAAAACAACTTCCACAGAAGATTATAGCAATTCAAACTTCTACCAGAAATGTACCAGAGTAAACAACAGTTTCCCATATTCTCAGGAGCACTGGGCCTATTGGGGAAAAAAATAAATAAATCTAGTGGGCAAAAACCAATATCTCACTTAGTCTGTATTTCCCTGGGCACTGGTAAGAATGAAAATCTTTCCCTTTTTATTTGCACATCCTCTTCCATAAATTGCCTGTTTATGCCCTCTGGATATTTTCTAATTATGTTGTCTAATGTAAGGAGCTCTTTAATAGTATTTATTTAAACTTATAAACATAATGTCATATATACCTTCACATCCATATTCTCCTGTTTTTCTTTCATCTTGTTTTGTGTGCTTCAGGCCATACAGAAATTTTAATCAGTAAGTGGTTAAATCCAAATCTTTTTGGATATAATACTAACTGGAGGGTACAACTGCCATTAAGTGGGCAGAAGTCAGAGTTGCTAGATGTCTTCCGCTACACAGATCTATGCTGTATAGAGAATTCCATATGACCTGCGGGCGTTCTGAAAGCCCCACTTAACATGCATATATGTAAAAAATATATTTATAATATCTCCTTAGAACCTATCTCCATTTTACATACAGTACCTCCTGGAATAACCTTGTTTCATTCAACCGTTTCTTTATAACATTGCTAAGAAAAAAAAAAAAAAACCTCATCTCTCTACACATCATTTCAATTAAAGTTATAGTTTCCAAGAACTTATCATTGACATTAAGTGAGGACTTATTGTATTTCTTGTACAGTTTCAGGAATCCAACCACTGTGAAAATGGAAGGAAGAACACACTTTGTTTTATTAAGTCCTTTGCAAGAGTCACCATCCATTCTGGAAAGATGTGCGTCACTAGATCACCAATGCTGTTCCTGGCATTTAAGCTGTTAAGGCTACACACATATCAGCTGCATTCATTACTCTCACTGTCACTGTAATTCTGTATACAGGCCATTTCCTTAGGTCTTCTAGTATATCTGTGCCTAAGCATTTGTATTTTGAAATACATATTACATTAACAATTTTTTCTTTTTTTCCTTATATTAATTATATTCAGACCACTATGCTAATTGATTTGTTAATTATGTGTGTGCATAGATTATATTATTCAACATTTTCACTTCAGTATAATAAAGGATATGTTGCAAAACACTTTTTATATAAGAGGATTACTGGGTCTGATAAGTTTTAAAGACACTGCCCCCAGGTCTATGGGAGAGCTAAGACTCTCCAGATTCTAGGTACTGGACTCTGCTCTCCATCACCATAAGGAACATAGATAAGATCACTCCCCCAACTCCATCTATACATCACAACTTCTGCCCAAGACCCAGCATCTCAGTTGCATACGTGCTCCCCTCTAACACCAGGTACAAAGGCTCTCACAGTTGTTCAAAGTTATTTAGGCAGTGTGACAATGAGGGGATCGAAAATACATACTCAGGCCACTATTTGCCCTGGATCACTCTGAGTTTTAAGTTCTAATTATGCTGTATACCCCTCAAGCCACCCATTACTGATTACCAAGTTGGTATATTGCACATTTCTTGATATACAGGTATCTGAAATGACAAATAAGAAAAACCTTGCAGCCTAGATAAAAGATAATTTTTTTAAATTTCTTAAATTTGCTCAATTAATACATTCCAGTTCTATTCTCTACTTTTTAAAATTACCTTTTAAAAAATTTACTTGATCAATGACATCAAATCCTTTGTTATTAAATTAAAATGGTAAAAACATCAAAACAGTTCACCAATGTTTCAACCATGGATGACTGAAGTACTACAAAATATGTTGACTCAAACCATTTTCTCATTTGAAGTAAAACAAGTCTTTTCCTTCAGTAACTATCATAAAATATTGACGGGTACTTAAGGAAAGCACCAAATTAAACTTTTTAGTTTTGCCATAAACTTGCTTATCTGATTCCTCTTGTAATGGAAAGAAAATTTATGAGCTGGAAAGCAAATTGTTGGTTGGCACAAAGGATGAGCTGTTGACTTCTAAAACATACTGTTAAAGCGATCCTTGACATCCATTTTAATTTGTATTTTTCCCAAAACAGTTTCTATCACGTGATTCTGTCAGTTTCTTTCTTAATGCATCTACATTGAGCATGCGAGCATACACACACACACAAAGAAAAAGTAAAGAATGGGTCAGCAGAACCTAGTTATATCTGGGTAGTTCCAACAGTTTCTGTGTACAGAAACATAAAAAAGACACTACTGCAGAATGTGTAGGTTGTATCCTGAAATGAGAATTTGACAGGCTTAACTTCCCTCTGATAATATCCAATGGCACCAACCTACAAAAAATCTCCAGCAAGTTTTGTAAGACTCTTTCCATTGGCTAGATTTTCACTTGTTACATCAAATTCTCCATTTTTTTTTTCAAGTGAAATCTAAAACATTAAATTTCCATCTTAGTGAGAGGTGGTATTTTTCAGCTGTACCTAAAGTTTTTTAGAATTAAACAAAATATTATTTTCTAAACATCTAATTATAAAATGAATTTAACTGTCATTCAACCTGTGTTCCAATTGGTTAAGACCCTCTATGGTAATCATTATAAACTCCACTTGTGTTTCATGTCTAAATTAAAGTATCTAGGTTTTAAACCAGGTTTATTATTATTATATCACAGAAATGAATCTCAGAACAATGAAAAATATATTTTCCTTATAGATTCCATTTCAAATATGGTCATTGCAGGTCTTAAGAGCAGAAAACATGTGCAAGTCCCATTTTAAAAAAAATATATGTGTCCAACAACTAAGCCATGAACTGCTCCTGTGTATTCTGTTATTACTTCATCAGAGACCACTCGGAGTAAGCAAAAAGAGCAAAAGTTCTTAAATGTCACCTATGTTATTTCTTAAATGTTCTGAATACACATTACAGGAGAAAGAAGTATAATTTGTTAACAAGTATGTTGAGGACCTCCTCCAATACAATGGCCCTGATAAATGATAGAAAGATAAATAAAATGTATATCTTGTCCCAAAGTTTATACCCTAAAGCAGAGATATCAAGCCAAGGAACATTATCCCCATCTCCCCATCTTCCTTACTAACAGAACCCCAATTCTGTTGGGAGCAACAATGTGAGAAGTATAAAAACAAAAGAAAGAAAAAACACTACATTTCCCAGCCTCTCTTATAAACAGAGGTAGTCCTGTGATATGACTCCACACAATGAGATGCAAGCATAGGTTTTGAGAGGGACTTCCTATAAAGCTCCTTTAAAGAAAGGACAAACTCAGTTGGCACATCCAGTTTGGTACTTCCACCTTTTTTGTGGGGGAAAGGGCATGTGATGGCCAGAGAGCAATAACCATTTGACACCAACAGGGAAAGACCTTTAAAACAACCGACTTCACTCCTCACACCCTTAAATTGGTAAACCAAAGCCAGCAATTTCCTAACTGTGGACTTTGCAATATGTACGAAAAACAAATCCCCTAAGTCATGGAAGCCTCTGCTTTTTAGGTTTTCCATGACATGCAGATGACCTCAAGTTCAAAGTCCTAAAATCTAATAAGAAAGAGACACAGAAAAAGTTCCACGAAAATCCAGAGGAAGACATGAGATCTGACAGATGCAGAAGGTGGACGGGATGGGAAAGATAAACATACAAAGGAAGCATACATATGAGTTGGTTCATTCATTTGGTCAACTATTACTGTCAATCACTGTATAAGATGCTGGGATACAGATAAAAGATACAGTGGCTGCCCCTAAGGAACTCTGGAAATGCGTGCAGACGGATAAAGAAAAGACAATGTTATTAATATGGGACAGCCACACAGTGGTGCTGCACTGTGTCTATGCACTCTTTCTGACACCCACAAAAGTGCCATCCTTTCTTCAAAGGTACAGTAGGGACCAGCCTCAGCCTTAGAGCTACAAAAACAGTAAAATAAGTACACACAGGGTACTTTGAGTAAGATTTAGATCCACAGCTGTTAGGTAAAAGTAAGTTGCATATTACCTGCCACTCCTATCCAGTTTTCCAGGATCATAGCAATCTATCCCTTCATATAGTCTACAATCTACATAACTTCATTAATGTGGCCCAGAGAACAGCACCTAAGTGTAATCATAAGTAAGAAATAAAAAGGGTTAATATTTAATACTTTGGTAGTCCTATGGGTTTAAAGAAAATGTGTTTTTTATTTCACTTATTATCAGTTATTAAACAATACTACTAACTAAAAATTACGAAAGATTACATTTGTCACTCTTAGAGCAAACAATAAGGGAAGAAAAAAACAAGAGTCTTTTTTTCTCTGCTGTTATATAAACACACACACCAAGAATAAGTAGAATGTCTTTCAAACCAAAACAATAGGAAATCACTCTTGGCTGAAAGAACAGACTTAGATCATGTTGATTTCTTCTTTAATCCTGCTAAAGCAAGTTTCTGCATGCTTTCTGGAGCCTCCACCTACAGAGTTGTTAGGACAACAGCCAACACATATATTAATTACGTAAGTATTTCAATGCTATCAGCCAGCTGTTGCCAGCACATAATACACTGCCCTCTTTCACTCACTCTCTTGCTTAAAATGGCAAAAACAAAGCAACTGTTGATGTAACATTAATCATAAAATATGCAAAATACTATTCTTCAAAAAGATTTTGGATATCTCGAAACTCAGTTTTGCATTTTAAAATGGCCTACCACCTCTGAACTGCTTTTTCTGTTGCTGATTTGCAAATTAAGTTACTAATCTTTTAACTGTAAGTTTACAGTTTCATTTTGTTGGTGTTTTTTTTTTAACGTAAACCAGGAATTAAACACTAAAATAGACTTTCTTTTGTATTTCCAATAAAATTGCTCACTGGCATACATCACATGATAATATCCTGCCTTTCCTCTCACTCATCTCCATGTTTTTCCAGAGTTAGAAGACAACTTGAAGCCTCTAACAGGAAATGGTCAGAAGCTGCTCTGAACATACATAACTCTCACCCCCTACTTTACAAAAAACTCTTCACCTGTTTCTAGAAAGCTTGCTCCTCAAATACCATTGTCAGCTCCAAACAAGCTCATGGGGGAAAAAATTACAAAATCCTAGCAACAACAGGAAACAGACTAAACAAAACCGTGACATAAGACTTGAATAAAATGAATTCACATATGATAGATAATAAGGCCTAATCCATGAACAAGAATTTATTTAGAGAAACTTGGCCTTCATCAAATCTTTCAATTCAATTCAATGAATAAATAACTCAATGCTGGTCATCAGGCACTGTTCTAGAGACTAAGGATACCTCAGTCAATAACAGAGACAACATCACTGTCCTTTTAGATCTTTTTCACTCATCTTACAAAATCCTCTATCAAGCTAACCTTTCCAACACTACTACTTCTTCCCCAACAACAACCGGTTGATTTTTTTTTTTCTTTCAATTTTAGTGGTATATCTGGTGTATCCTGCTCACTCTCAAATCTGGACAATTTGATACTCAAATGTAAGACAAGTGTTCTGATATTAATGCAGTTACATTACTTATACAACTTATAACGCACTTAAATATATTAACGATGACTTGATGCAATGACAGCAGAATGATACTAAACCTTTTCCCAAAAAGAGGAAAAATCAGTTCAACCTAATTATATAAACATGTATTGAGTAATTATAATTGTGTGCCAAACTCAAGGCCAAACACTAACCAGGTTTTTATCCACCTTTCCTACTCTCTCACTCAAGACGGGATGCTTTAACTAATCTAATGGCCACAGTCCTAAAGCTGGCCCGGAGCTCATTCAGGATAGTGAGGAGCACAAATCCCGCCAGCATGACCAGGTGACTACTCCAAGTAGGGAGTATTCTTACTCCTTTTACTACTTGCCTCAGAAATACAATATTAGAAATTAGAAATTAGGAAGTTAGAATGTTCTTTCCCCTTTTTACAAATACACAGCCTGCATCTGTCAAGGGACTCACTACAACCTTGGGAGAACATTCTTACAACCGTTGACAAATGGTCTTTGTCTATTAATGGTATCTGTTTCCCAGGACAAGGAAAATCATTACATAGCAGAGTCAGAAGGTCAAAGTCTTTATAAAAAGAATTTTTCTGAGGTCAATATCCTAACCTCAAAACTCACAATCTAGTAGCAAGCCAAATATGTAAACAAATAACAAAATGTACTGTGCAACAATAGATGTTAATATGAGATAAAGAACTAGCATGGAACAGACCTTGGAGCTAAGAGGTGAGGTGAGGCTTAGAAGGGAGATGACCACACAGGTGTTATCTCTGACATGAGTTCCAAAGATCAACTATTTAGCAAGGTGGGATTAATGTGGAATGGGTGGAGGTTGAGGGCATGCATTTGGAGAAAAGGGAAAGGATAGTCCAAGGAAGGGAAGAACATATGCAAATACATTATGTGCTTGGGAAATTTTCTAATGTCGGGGAGGAAGTAAAATTCTATAACCCAGTGGCAAGGTAGGAGAGGGAGGCATTGAACACATCTTTTTAAAACCCCTTGTTACACTAAGAAATGATGTGCAATTCCTGATGACCACAATCAAAGAAGAAGGGCACTACTAATGGAAATGCCAGCTGGAGAAAAGGTGAGGTAGATAAGGAGGAGGCCCTGACATGATGATTTGAGGCATCCACGGTCAAGGTCATCCAAATGGCGAAGTTAAGGAAGCAGTGGGATACACAAGGCTGGAGCCTGTAAGGAGACATAAAGATCAAAGACAAAGATCTGGGAGAAATCAGCATACAGACAATATCTAACAGTGGAAGCAGATGAGAAATGGTAGGAAAATGTAAATCCATATTAAGCATAGCACTGTTGGGAGAAAAAAAAAATCTTAGTAGATAATACCTAACCAATAATACTAATTAATTCAAACAGTCTAATATTTTGAACTAACTTTCCATGTAAAAGGATACTTTTTGGAGGGCAAGGATAGCTGGAAAAAATGAGATTCTGACTGGGAAAAGCACACAACGATTCACTGAATCTGGCACTGACATTTTAAATTAGACGATGAAACTGATTCTGAACTATAGCCATTTCATATAATTAGAAGAGTTAAAATTAAAATATCTAAGTTTAACAAAAAATCAACAAACTATAGTATTATTTAAAGTATAACTCAAATAACTTGCATTATCTAACTTATTTCTCACAAAAGGCCAAACCAAAACCCTGTGATTTTTACCTTCTAATGCCAAATTTTTTTAATTAAAAATTAATTTTGGAAGTCAGGCAAAGTGGCTCATGCCTGTAATCCCCGGCACTTTGGGAGGCCAAGACAGGAGGATCACTTGATTGAGGTCAGGAGTTCAAGAGCAGCCTGAGCAACATAGCAAGACCTCATCTCTACTAAAAACAATAATAATAATAATAATAACAGATTGGCTAGGTGTGGTGGCGTGTGCCTGTAGTCCCAGCTACTCAGGAGGCTGAGGTGGTAGAATTGCTTTGGCCTGGGAGGATGAGGCTACAGTAAGCCATGATCATGCTACTGCACTCCAGCCTGGGCAACAGAACAAGACCCGGTCTCAAAAAATAAATAAAAGTAACTTTTAGAAGTTTAGTTAACAAAAAAAAAAAAAAAATTACTAGTGAATGTGGTTAACAAGAGAACTGGAAAGGGGTTTTTCTTTAATTCCTTTAAACTGGATAATTACTAACTGAAAGGGCAACCACTTCTCTGTTCTTATGAAGTCAGCTTTCTTGAAAGCAATTTACTTGACAAGTTCAAGTTGAAATAATATTCTGGTACCTCCCGCAACTTCAATTTTTGAAGAAAAAGAACTCAAAAAATAAATCTACATAAAACAAAGAATATTTTCATAATAGGAATGACAATCCAATAATTTATGTTTTGCTCAACAGAATAGCATGTAAGGCGCTTTCCTATAGTGAAAAGATGTTATACAAAGTAGGTATCCTCTGTCTCAAACACACATTTTTTGTCTTTATCCAGTTCTGCCTTTATTTTCAATTATTGTTTCAAGTAATTACACTCAGATACCTGAGCCATCCCTTCAACATTACCATTTATTTCTACAGGCAAAGGCAGTTAAAAACAAGTGTCTCCTGTCTATCCACTATCAGTATGGCTAAACCACAGTGCCCATTTGGGTTAATAATGCACAAGGTCAAATAGAGGTTGACAGTCCATGATCAAAGCAAGCTGGCTATTCTTTCCATCATTTATATAGGACACACAAGATGTGTTTATTTTCACCAGCCTCTGAATGACCTCCTGTAGGTGGCATGGAAAAGATCCCACATTTTTATAAAGCATTAACTAAAGGAGTTTTCTGATGTGATATTATCATTAAGAGCAAATTTTATTTTTTGAAACTTTTGATCTTTTTCATTTACTCAAGAACCCCCCAAGTTAAAGGCTATATTGTCTAAATCAAAATGGTCTAATGGATAAAACAAAGCCAGGGTAACTGACAAATGCTCAAGAGGAAATAGTGTGCATCCAGTAGACTGCCATCATAACACAGGGGGCTTACTAGTGATTCTTTCTAAATTACAAAGGGCAATAACATTTCAGATTTCTAAGGTGAAAAGGCAACCAATAAGTCACTCTTATCTCTATTTTTGCTACTTAAAATTCTTACTCTTTTATCAATCTGAATATCAATAATACAAACACTGTAAAACCTTGAAAAAAGTAAAGCCCCAAAACAAACGACAAAATAATTCAGTCCATAACTGTCATGTCACAAATTCACAATTTCTGGATCTTAATCAATGAGACTGTATTAATCACATGAAAGACAGTAAATCCCTTAGAGTCATCTTTCTTTATTCCTGTCAAAACAAGGTGATCTTTTGTGTGGTGGTTCAAGAGAAACAAAATGATGTGATGCATAATTTAAAACAACTATTTAACACCAAGAAGTACTGAAGGAAAACCAAAGCAGATGGTGGAGAGATGAAGACACACAGGAATGAGTAGCAAAGTGAAGCAATCATGGGTAAAGCGCCCAGGTTAGAAAAAGACAGGTCCCACCCCACTGCTGTAAATCTTTACATTTGGGTATAAAGGATTGGGAGCAACAGAAGGAGAAGCAATATCTTATCAGGCAGACTTTGAATCTAAGCTTTACCTTACTCTCATGGAAAACTAAAATGCATGCAAGAGATAGCAAAGGGAAAGGATGGAGCTGGAGGATGAGAAAAGGCACATGTGTAGCACAGCTTAACATTTAACAATGTTACACTACTCATCTTTGTTGTTTTCTGTTAGGCAATGGTGACCACAACTGGGAAAATCTCTAAATAAAGCAAAATGCTTGACAAGAGTAACCCATCACAGAAAGATTTCATATGTATAAATGTCACCTCAATCTGATGTTTTCCCTATGTTAATTGTTATTGTACCTCTTACAGGATTGTATTTATTATGGAAGGAAATCAAATGTTAGTTTAAGTGTTATCTTAATAAGAATTAGTTGTGATGATCAAAAGTCTTCAGGGCCATTAAAAATACTTAATCATATATAATATCTTTTTAAATTTTCTTTCAATCAAGCAGAATAGTATATTAAAGTAACCAGTGCTTGCTACCACTAGCTTTGTAGTGTTTAAATGGTAAACTTTTCTTGTGTCATTTCTACTTAATAATTCAAACAGCATATCATCACTTTGAACCATATTCATAACACATATATAACAAAACCCACTGACACAAGTTATAGTTGAGTTTTTAAACTTTTAGAAACACTCTAGAACTATGTCCATTAATTACATTATAAAGTTGATAATCACAGAAACTATATTCTCTGGGTTCAGTACATACGGGGTATCAGTAGCACTAAAGTATCTTTGTATCTTGTTTACTTTTCTATAGAGAAAAAATAGATAATTTGGGATAATCACAGGTTTCTCATTTAAAAAAAAAAAAAAAAGCATTCTCTGAAAATGAACAGCATCTGGTGAATAACATTCTCTGCCTTAGTTTAATTCATCCTTCTTCTGCTCCTAAATGTGACCCTAATTCCCCTCTTCCATCCTCCCTTCCCTTACCTCTTGCCATCACTCAGGTAAGAACTCCTCTGCTCCCTCCACCATTTTGAATTAAAGATGCCATCACATTCAACTATCAACTCTATGCAAACAATATTAAATCTATTTCTAGTGTTGACCTCTTTGATATCTGCCTCAATTCTGCAACCGCTTACTTGACATCTTTATCTAGGAAGCACAGTAATAAAATGGTTAAATGCACAGACTCTAGTCAGACTGCCTCGGTTAAAATCCCTCCTCTACCATTTATGAACCGAACAGCCTTAGAGACCTTCATCTGTAAAACAGATGCTGCTTCCCCTATAAAACAGGAATACAAATGTAATCTACAACTCATTGATAGGTTGCAAGAATTAAGCTAGATAATATCTAATTCATCTAAAGCACTTAGAACACTGCCTGTCACATAGAAGACACTCAATAAAGTTCAAGTATATTCATCATCTTATTAAAATATTTATCTGTAACTTCAAATACAGCATGTTCAAAACCAAAACAGGTCATCTCTTAATAACTCCCTTCCTAGAATTCCTCACTTCTTTCTAGCCAGAGTCCTCAGAGCCATCTCGGACAATATGGAATGTGTAAAGCAACGGTCCCCTCAACCTTTTTGGCACCAGGAACTGGCTTCATGGACGACAATTTTTCCACAGACCAGGGGTGGGAGGTATGGTTTTGGGGTGAAACTGTTCCACCTCGGGTCATCAAGGATTAGATTCTCATAAGGAGTGCAACTTAGATCCCTCACATGCACAGTTCACAATAGAGTTTGTGCCCCTGTAAGAATCTAATGCTGCTGCTGATCTAATAGGAGACAGAGCTCAGGCAGTAATGCTTGCTCGCCTACCACTCACTTCCTGCTCTGCAGCCGGTTCCTAACAGGCCACAGACAAGTACAGGTCCACAGCCCAGGGGTTGGAGACCCCTGATATAAAGAATTCTTCCTTCTCAAGGCAATGTATTCCTTCCAATTCTGAACACCTCCACTTTAGATGAGATCCTCTGTACCTGGACTACAACCACTCTACAACCACTACAACTACAACCTCACTGGGCTCCTGATCTATACTCTTCCTTACACACAACCACCCTTCACACTGCTACTACAATTCACTCCCTGACCAAGGCGGCAAACACAGAAAATGACAAATTTTTTAAGTTTACCATTTACAGTAGTATAAAAATATAAAGTACATACTGTGCAGGCAAAAGAAGAAAGAGTAAGTTTATTTTGTTAATGGCACTGGAATAATTGAATATCTGCATTGGGAGAAAAAAGTCTAAAAGATGCACAAGAGCTACAGAAAGAAAAGAATCAATCCTTAAAAATCAGGATAGAACTGAGTTGGATAACTCAAAATTGTGAAGATTCATTTCTCCCCAAAATCATCTAAAGATTAAAAATATGTAATCACAAACGCACAACAGTATTCCTTGTTGAACTTAAAAACGGATACACTCTTAAAGAAGAACAGAAAGGTACTAGCACTATCAGATAGGTAGCCTTGATATAACTCTATACTACTTCTGACTGTACAGAACAAGAACCAGAATAAAGAAATATATCAAAGGAATGTAACAGAGGACCAAGAACAGACTCAAACATCTATGGACGCTCAACGTATGAGAGGGTGGGTAATGCACAGATAAAAGGAGAAAGAACAGAACTTAATAAATAAATCAATGATACTGAAAACAATTGTTTATCTACAGAGAAAAACATAAAATAAAATTGGACCCCTTCTGGTACCATAACAAAAAATAATAACAATCAACTCCAGATGAATTATAGACCTAAATGTAAAAGGTAAAAGCCATGAAACTTTTAAATGAAAATATAGGAGAATATCTTAAAAGCTTCAGAGTAAGAAAAGACTTCTTAAACAATAAGAACACAGACCAAAAAGAATGGATTAATAAATTTTAAACCAGAATTTATCTTCACCAAAGGATACCACAAAAGAAAATGAAAAGATAAGCCACAATTGGGAGAAGATATTGCAACATGTATAATATCTAAGGATTAGGATCTGTAAGACACATAATATATGGCCACAAATAAATGATTAAAATGAAAAAAAAAAAAAAATAGACAAATGACCTGAGAAGCCATTTTACAAAAAAAGTAAAATCTAAATAGCCAATAGATCTATTTTAAAAAGCTCAACCTCATTCATGATCATAGAAATGCAACTAAGGCCGGGCACAGTGGCTCACGCCTGTAATCCCAGCACTTTCGGAGGCCGAGGCAGGTGGATCACTTGAGGTCAGAAGTTCGAGACCAGTCTGGCCAACACGGTGAAACTACATCTCAACTACAAATACAAAAAATTGCCTAGATGTGGTGGCTCACGCCTATAATCCCAGCACTTTGGGAGGCCGAGGCAGGCAGATCACAAGGTCAGGAGATTGAGATCATCCTGGTCAACATGGTGAAACTCCATCTCCAATAAAAATAGAAAAATTAGCCAGGCGTGGTGGTGCCAGCTAGTAGTAATGCCAGCTACTCAAGAGGCTGAGGCAGGAGAATCACTTGAACCCAGGAGTCGGAGGTTGTAGTGAGCCAAGATTGCGCCACTGCACTTAAGCCTGATGACAGAGTGAGACTCTCTCTCAAAAAAAAAAAAAAAAAATCAGCCGGGCATGGTGGCACATGCCTATGATCCCAGGTACCCAGGAGGCTGAGACAGGAGAATCCTTTGAACACGAGACGCAGAGGTTGCAGTGAGCCGAGATCCTGCCACTGCACTCTAGCCTGGGCGACAGAGTGAGAGCCTGTCTCAAGACAAAAAAAAGAAAAGAAATGCAAATTAAAACCAAAACAAAATACCATCATCACCAACAGACTTGCAAAAACTTACGTCTGGCCATATCAAGTACTGGCAAGAATGGAAACCAACAAATACACACATCCATTACTGGTGAGAATGCACACTACTACATCCATTTGTGAAAAGAAAATGGCGTTACCTAATAAAGTCTGAATGTACACAGATATGTTACCCAGTAATTCAACTCCCAGGTTCATATTATAGAATAATTCTTACACATGTGCACCAGAAAACATGTTTAAGATATTCACAGCAGGAATGTTCATGAAAGCAAAAACACTGGGAAAAATTCAAAACTCAATTAGTAATAAAATGAATAAACTGAAGCAAATTCTATGAATGACCAGAGTTATTTACACCCATTAGCATGAATAAATCTCAAAGCGTAATGCTGAGAAAAAGATGTAAATCTCAGAAGAACACAAACGGTATAAGTTCAACAGATAAAAGTTCAAAATAGAGCTAAACAAGACAACACACTGTTTAGAGACATACTTAATAGATGATACATTAATAAAAGCAAGAAAATGACTCACAAAAGTCAAGATAAAGGTTACTTCTTGGGAGTTATGATTGAAAACACGGCAGTTTCTATGGTCTTGACACTGTTATATTTCTTACGCTGGGTGGCAGATGTTTAAGTGTTTATTATTACTTAAACTGTATGTGTTTTATAAATGCTATTATATGTTTAATGTATTTCACAATAAAACCAATAAAGGGGAAAACGAATGAGTATAAGAATGAAATTAAGAAGAGAAGAACTTTTGAAAGTCTGGCTGGGAAGGCAAGAAAAAATGTAGGACAACAGCTAACAGGGGTACAGGGGGCTGATTAGACCCAGCTATGTTTAAATACCAGTGAAAAGGTTCTAGGGGAGTTGGAGAGATTGGAAATATGGAATGAGGAAATAATTTCTAGAATAAGGTTTCTAAGAAGATGCATGGGGATAAGATTCAGAGAAAATGTGAAAAAAGGATACTTCTTCCACGTTAGCTTGAAGGAACAAAGCAAGAAGCAAGGACTTAATATACGCACCTCCCTTCAACAAACTGCAAATCTATTGAAAACCAGGTACTGTAGCACTTAGAACAGTGCTAATGGACAGGGAAAAGAGGCAAGGACTGTGTCAGGCAACTTCACAAAGTATGCACCGATTCTCTGAGAAGAACACATAGTTAATACTTAACAAATCCTCAAAAATCACCTATTAGATAACTTCACAAACACTGAAATCACTTATTAGAAAAGTTCCCATTAAAGCGTCATTCTTAAGGAGATAGATACACACAAAAACCTTCAAAAAGCCATTCTTCTGAAACTATTTCAAACAACTGAAAAGAAGGGACTTCTTCCTGACTCATTTTATGAGGCCAGCATCATCCTGATACCCAAACCTGGCAGAGATACAACAAAAAAAGAAAATTTCAGGTCAATATCCATGATGAATATCAATGCAAAACTCCTCAATAAAATACTAGCAAACCAAACCCAGCAGCACATCAAAAAGCTCATCCACCATGATCAAGTGGGCTTCATCCCCAGATGCAAGGCTGGTTCAGTATATGCAAATCCATAAATATGATTCATCACACAAACAGAACTAAAGATAAAAACCACATGATTTTCTCAATAGATGCAGAAAAGGTCTTCAATAAAATTCAACATCCCTTCATGTTAAAAACTCTCAATAAGTATTGATGGAACAGACCTCAAAATAATAAGGGCCATTTATGACAAACCCACAGCCAATATCATACCGAATGGGCAAAAGCTGGAAGCATTCCCCTTAAAAACGGGCACAAGGCCGGGCGCGGTGGCTCAAGCCTGTAATCCCAGCACTTTGGGAGGCCGAGACGGGCGGATCACGAGGCCAGGAGATCGAGACCATCCTGGCTAACACAGTGAAACCCCGTCTCTATTAAAAAAAAATACAAAAAACTAGCCGGGCGAGGTGGCGGGCGCCTGTA
>NW_012106030.1:2453717-2458668 GCF_000951045.1 Mandrillus leucophaeus | reverse complement strand
TCCTTAACCTAATAAGCAACTTCAGCAAACTCTCAGGATACAAAATCAATGTGCAAAAATCACAAGCATTCCTATACACCAAGAATAGACAAACTGCCAGCCAAATCATGAATGAACTCCCATTTACAATTGCCACAAAAAGAATAAAATACCTAGGAAAACAGCTAACAAGGGAAGTGAAGGACCTCTTTGAGGAGAACTACAAACCATTGCTCAAGGAAATAAAAGCGGAAACAAACAAATGGTAAAACATTCCATGCTCATGGATAGGAAGAATCAATATCATGAAAATGGCCATACTGCCCAAAGTAATTTACAGATCCAATACTATTCCCATTAAACTACCATTGACATTCTTTATAGAATTAGGAAAAAAAAAAAAAAAAACTCCTTTTAAATTCATATGGAACCAAAAAAGAGCCCGTATAGCCAAGACAATCCTAAGCAAAAAGAACAAAACTGTAGGCATCACGCTACCCAACTTCAAACTATACTACAAGGTTACAGTAACCAAAGCTTCGTAGGACTGGTGCAAAGACAGACACATAGACCAAGGAAACAGAATAGAGAACTCAGAAATAAGATGGCACATCTACAACCATCTGATCTTCAACAAACCTGACAAAAACAAGCGATGGGTAGAGGATTCCCTACATGATAAATGGTGCTGGGAAAACTGGCTAGCCATATGCAGAAAATTGAAATTGGGCACCTTCCTTACCCCTTATACAAAAATTAACTCAAGATGGATTAAAGACTTAAATGTAAAGCCCAAAACTTCAAAAACCCTAGAAGAAAACCTAGGCAATACCATTCAGGACATAGGCACAGGCAAAGATTTCATGATGAAAACATCAAAAGCAATTTCAACAAAAGCAAAATTTGACAAATGGAATCTAATTAAACTAAAGAGCTTCTGCACAGCAAAAGAAACTATCATCAGAGTGAACAGACAACCTATAGAGTGGGAGAAATTTGTTACAATCTATCCACATGACAAAGGTGTAATATCCAGAATCTATAAAGAATTTAAACAGATTTATAAGAAAAAAAACAAACAATCCCATCAAAAAGTGGGCAAAGCACATGGACCCTTTTCAAAAGACATTTATGCAGCCAAAAAACATATGAAAAAAAATTCAACATCACTGATCATTAGAGAAATGCAAGCCAAAACCATCTCACACCAGTTGGAATGGCGATTATTAAAAGTCAACAAACAACAGACGCTGGAGGGGCTGTGGAGAAATAAGAACACTTTTACACTGTTGGTGGGAATGTAAATTAATTAAACCATTGTGTAAGACAGTGTGGCGATTTCTCAAAGACCTAGAACCAGAAATGCCATTTGATGCAGCAATCCCATTACTGGGTATATCCCCAAAGGAATATAAATCATTCTATTAAAAAGATACATGCACACATACGCTCACTGCAGCACTATTCACAATAGCAAAGACATGGAATCAACACAAATGCCCATCAAGGACAGACTGGTAAAAAAATTGTGGTGCATATACACATGGAATACTATGCAGCCATAAAAAGAAATGAGATAGACCGGGTGGGGTGGCTTACGCCCGTAATCCCAGCACTTTGGGAGGCCGAGGCGGGTGGATCACCAGGTCAGGAGATCGAGACCATCCTGGCTAACACGGTGAAACCTTGACTCTACTAAAAATACAAAAAATTAGCCGGGCATGGTGATGGGTGCCTGTACTTCCAGCTACTCCGGAGGCTGAGGCAGGAGAATGGCATGAACCTGGGAGGTGGAGCTTGCAGTGCGCGGAGATCGTGCCACTGCACTTTAGCCTGGCAACAGAGCGAGACTCCATCTCAAATAAATAAATTAATTAATTAATTAAATAAAAAAGAAATGAGATCATGTCCTTTGTAAGGACACAGATGGAGCTGGAAGCCGTCAGCCTCATCAAAGTAACACAGGAACAGAAAACCAAATCCTGCAAGTTCTCACTTGTAAGTGGGAGTTGAACAATGAGAACACACGGACACAGGGAGGGGAACAACACACAGTCCGGCTTGGTAGAGGGCGGGGGGAGGGAGAGCATCAGGATAAATAGCTAATGCATATAGCGCTTAATACCTAGGCGATGGGTTGATAGGTACAGCAAACCACCATGGCACATGTTTGCCTATGTAACACACTTGCACATCCTGTACATGTAACCAGAACTTAAATTAAATTTAATTTAAAAAAAAAAAGTATCATTCTTTATCAGACAAATTCAAAACACTCCAACTCATACTTTTTTAATATAAACTAAATATCTATTTTGACATTTTTAAAAAGCTAAACTTCTGGTATCAATTCTTACTTTGATTATACAAAATAGGAAAAAAATCAATTTTGACTTACTTAATTGAGTTTCTAAAGTGGTCTTCAGCTGGGTTTTTTACAGTGCAACTGTTCAGGAGCCATAAATCTGCATCAGATGCATTTTCTATTTAAAAAAATGAACACAAAAACGAAGTAAGTAGCACATTTAATCATTCAAAAATATCCAGTGGCACTGGGATTGCTGTGGTAGGGGAGAAAAAAAACAGTGGGGTTAAATGAACAGGCAATTACAACATAGTAGAAAATTGCTACAACATGGAAATATTTGTGAACAATAAATATAAAAATGTATAATATATATCTTTTCACTTAAAATGTAATGATGATAAGCATTCTCTTCCTTTATTTTCAATGCTTGACAGTACTATTTAATAATTTACATAAACTGAAGTGGAACTTGCCCTAATTTTACCTCTGAGTATCAAATTAATTTCACCTTTGTGGATTCTGTGTTAAGCTTTTTCAGGCACAGAGCACACACTGAATATTCTTCAGGCTTGAGAAATTCTTAAAAACATAACTTGTCTGCCTTAAAAATTAATGATTTACCTCAAAGTGGACCTTTTATTCCTATCACCATTTTGATTAAATATTGTTATATACTATAATAAACTCACTGGCAATGCAACAAATAATCCAAAACCATCATATTTATTACATGAATTTTTAAATACCTAAAGTTGCTACTATTCCACCTGCCTCTTGCATACTTCAGTTGCCTCAAAGGATCTTATACATTAAAATAGGATCACCATAAAGAAAGGAAAACCAAAATTGAAACCTGCAGCACCTTCAACAGTATCTGTATAAGAACAGAAGCTAAGATCAAATGACATGAAGAACTAAGAGAACATACAGATGTCTAAGTGTAGATTCTCCACCTAGGAAGGAAGATTCAAATAACAGCACTAGATAGGAGGACTGGTAAGCACATCAGAGTTTCTGGTAACTTGGCACACACACACAAAAAATAATCCCAGTATTTTATTATAAACATTGCAAAAAAAAAAAATTTTTTTTTTTTTTTTGAGACAGAGTCTTGCTCTGTCACCCAGGCTGGAGTGCAGTGGCATGATCTCTGCTCACTGCAACTTCTGCCTCCTGGGTTCAAGCAATTCTCTGCCTCAGCCTCCTGAGTAGCAGGGATTACAGGCGCCCGCCACCATGCCCACCTAAAAAAAAATATATTGAAACAATGAAAGGAATGGAAACTCCTTATATTATTTATCAGCTGAATACTATGATCCTTGCTAACTTGACTCATTTCTTGCATTCATTTCTTCTACCTCCAGACCATAGTCTAATTTCCCACCCAGCAACCAGAGTGTAGTATATAAAACACAAATCAATTATGTCACTTCCCTACTCAACTCAGAAATGATTATTCACCTACCTCCTGTTAGTAACCTCCAAATTATTCCCAGTGCCACCTGAGTGATATTCCTCTACTATCAATCTGATCCTGGTACTCTTTCTTCTCTGAACTCCCATAACAGACTGTGTGTAGACAATTCTTGTACACTGAAAATCATTCATTTTTTTGGTCTGTCTTTATTACTATTTAAGAGATACTGAATATAACATTTTTATTTGCTGCTCCTTGAACGTTCAAATCCCAACAGAGTGATGGGCACAGAGTAGACATTCAGACTGTCATAGAGCACTAAACAATATGCAGGTAGGTAAACGGTGAGGGGAGGATGACAGAGGGGCAATGTGTGGAACCACATGCATATGGCGCTTCTCCAATCTCCTAAAGCTTGGAAGGCCATATTGATCTTTAGAAATAAGCTTCAAGAAATAAGCTTCACTGTTGTATTTAACGAAGATTTAGGACTGAGACTCACACCTTACTCGTAACTATATCCCCAGCACTTATTACAGTGCCTGCTACATGGGAGATACTCCTTAAATATTTACTGAATGAATGTTGAATTTCAAATGACAAAGCAATACTCTAAGAACCGTATTATGCAGATAAGAAAATGTCACAGATGTCTGGAGCTAACGATAAAAAAAATCTAGCAATTGTTAGTTTATTTCAAAACAAATACATAAGGGCCGGGTGTGGGTGCTCACGCCTGTAATCCTGGCACTTTGGGAGGCCGAGCCAGGTGGATCACCTGAGGTCAGGCATTCGAGACCAGCCTGGCCAACATGATGAAACCCTGTCTCTACTAAAAATACAAAAAATCAGTCTGGCATGGGGGCGGGCACCTGTAATCCCAGCTACTCAGGAGGCTAAGGCGAGAATCTCTTGAACTCAGGAGGTGGAAGTTGCAGTGAACCGAGATCATGCCACTGCACTCCAGCCTGGGCAACGAGAGCAAAACTCTGTCTCAAAATAAATAAATAATCCCAATGACAGAACTATCTGTACCAGATGCCAGCTTTGTATCCCGGCACATTCTTTTACCCAGTCATTTTCAAGTCATTACACAACTCTTACCATAGGACCTCTCAAGGAGAAGTATGGCAATGAATAAATAATGCAAATTATTGTACTTTGGAATTTTGCCAATGTTGGCTTTCAAAATAAAGGGAAAACATGTGCTGCATAATGACATTTCAGTCAACAATGGACCACATATA
>NW_012106030.1:2391773-2453667 GCF_000951045.1 Mandrillus leucophaeus | reverse complement strand
TTTTTTTTTTTTTTTGAGACAGAGTCTTGCTCTGTCACCCAGGCTGGAGTGCAGTGGCATGATCTCTGCTCACTGCAACTTCTGCCTCCTGGGTTCAAGCAATTCTCTGCCTCAGCCTCCTGAGTAGCAGGGATTACAGGCGCCCGCCACCATGCCCACCTAAAAAAAAATATATTGAAACAATGAAAGGAATGGAAACTCCTTATATTATTTATCAGCTGAATACTATGATCCTTGCTAACTTGACTCATTTCTTGCATTCATTTCTTCTACCTCCAGACCATAGTCTAATTTCCCACCCAGCAACCAGAGTGTAGTATATAAAACACAAATCAATTATGTCACTTCCCTACTCAACTCAGAAATGATTATTCACCTACCTCCTGTTAGTAACCTCCAAATTATTCCCAGTGCCACCTGAGTGATATTCCTCTACTATCAATCTGATCCTGGTACTCTTTCTTCTCTGAACTCCCATAACAGACTGTGTGTAGACAATTCTTGTACACTGAAAATCATTCATTTTTTTGGTCTGTCTTTATTACTATTTAAGAGATACTGAATATAACATTTTTATTTGCTGCTCCTTGAACGTTCAAATCCCAACAGAGTGATGGGCACAGAGTAGACATTCAGACTGTCATAGAGCACTAAACAATATGCAGGTAGGTAAACGGTGAGGGGAGGATGACAGAGGGGCAATGTGTGGAACCACATGCATATGGCGCTTCTCCAATCTCCTAAAGCTTGGAAGGCCATATTGATCTTTAGAAATAAGCTTCAAGAAATAAGCTTCACTGTTGTATTTAACGAAGATTTAGGACTGAGACTCACACCTTACTCGTAACTATATCCCCAGCACTTATTACAGTGCCTGCTACATGGGAGATACTCCTTAAATATTTACTGAATGAATGTTGAATTTCAAATGACAAAGCAATACTCTAAGAACCGTATTATGCAGATAAGAAAATGTCACAGATGTCTGGAGCTAACGATAAAAAAAATCTAGCAATTGTTAGTTTATTTCAAAACAAATACATAAGGGCCGGGTGTGGGTGCTCACGCCTGTAATCCTGGCACTTTGGGAGGCCGAGCCAGGTGGATCACCTGAGGTCAGGCATTCGAGACCAGCCTGGCCAACATGATGAAACCCTGTCTCTACTAAAAATACAAAAAATCAGTCTGGCATGGGGGCGGGCACCTGTAATCCCAGCTACTCAGGAGGCTAAGGCGAGAATCTCTTGAACTCAGGAGGTGGAAGTTGCAGTGAACCGAGATCATGCCACTGCACTCCAGCCTGGGCAACGAGAGCAAAACTCTGTCTCAAAATAAATAAATAATCCCAATGACAGAACTATCTGTACCAGATGCCAGCTTTGTATCCCGGCACATTCTTTTACCCAGTCATTTTCAAGTCATTACACAACTCTTACCATAGGACCTCTCAAGGAGAAGTATGGCAATGAATAAATAATGCAAATTATTGTACTTTGGAATTTTGCCAATGTTGGCTTTCAAAATAAAGGGAAAACATGTGCTGCATAATGACATTTCAGTCAACAATGGACCACATATATGACAGTTGATACACAAGATTATAGTGAAGCTTAAAAATTCCTATCACTTGGTATTTACTATAGAACACTTTTCATCATGATTTTAATGTACTCCTTCAACTTATTAAAAAAAAAAAAAAAGTTGGCTGGGCGCAGTGGCTCACACTTGTAATCCCAGCACTTTGGGAGGCCGAGGTGGGTGGATCACGAGGTCAGGAGTTTGAGACCAGCCTGACCAAGATGATGAAATCCCATCTCTACTAAAAATACAAAAATTAGCCGGGCACGGTGGCAGGTGCCTGTAAACCCAGCTACTCAGGAGGCTGAGGCAGAAGCATCACTTGAACCCGGGGCACAGAGGTTGCAGTGATCCAAGACTGCACCACTGCACTCCAGACTGGGTGACACAGTGAGACTCTGTCTCACAAAAAAAAAAAAAAAAAAAAAAAATTAACTGTAAAATAACCTCAGGCAGGTCCTCCCGGAGGCAGGTATTCCAGAAGAAGGAAAGGCACTGTTATCATAGGAGATGACAGCTCCATGCATGTTATTGCCCCTAAAGATCTTCCAGTGGGACAAGATGTGCTGGTGGAAGACAGTGATATTGATGATCCCAACCCTTTGCAGGCCTAGGCTCATGTGTGTGTTTGTGTCTTAGCTTTTAACAAAAAACACTGAAACAGTAAAAATAAATAAATAAATTAGTAAAATGTATTTTTATTTATTTATTTATCTGAGATGGAGTCTCGCTCTGTCGCCAGGCTAGAGTACAGTGGCGCAGTCTCGGCTCACTGCAACCTCCGCCACCCGGACCCAAGTGATTCTCCTGCCTCAGCCTCGCAAGTAGCTGGGACCACAGGCACCTGCCACCACGCCCTGCTAATTTGTTGTATTTTTAGTACAGATAGGGTTTCACCATGTTGGCCAGGATGGTCTCAATCTCTTGACCTTGTGATCCACCCACTTCAGCCTCCCAAAGTGCTGGGATTACAGGCGTGAGCCACCACGCCTGGTCATAAGTAAATAAAATTTAATTCTAAAAGCTTAAACAATAAGGAAATATTCTTGTTCAGCTGTACAAAATGCTTGTGTTTTAAGTGTTATTATAAGAGTGTGAAAACGTTTTCAAAAATTAAAAGGTTTATAAAGTAAAAACATTACAGTAAGCTAAGGTTAATTTATTATTATGAAAGAAAAATATTTTGCATAAATTTAGTGTAGCCTAAGTGTACAGTGTTTATGAAGTCTACAGTAGGGTGCAGGGTATGTCCTAGGCCTTCACATTCACTCACCACCCACTCACTGACTCACCCAGAGCAACTTCCAGTCTTGCAAGCTCCATTCACAGTAAGTGTCTTAGGTGCACCATTTTAAAGTTTTCATACCATATTTTTACTGTACCTTTTCTATGTTTAGATGCTCTGTAGTGACTACAGTATTCAATACAGCAATATGCTGTACAGGTGTGTAGCCTGGGAGCAATAAGCTATACCATATAATGGCCTATATATGTCATAGGCTGTACAATCTAGGTTTGTGTGAGTACATCTGATGATTTCACATGATAACGAAATAGCCTGACACATTTCTCAGAACAAATTCCCATCCTTAAGCAACACGTGACTGTACTATTCTTGATGCAGTAACCTCAATCAGCAGGAATTCTGTGAATATGTCAAAATGCCAAAAAATTACATAATCTTTTAGGAAACTCCCCATCCAACAAATATTCGTTTCCCAATGAACACAAGAGATTCTTTTTTTGTTTTTGGTTTTGTTTTGTTTTGTTTTTGAGATGAGTCTCACTCTGTCGCCCAGGCTGGAGTGCAGTGGCACAATCTCAGTTCACTGCAAGCTCTGCCCCCCGGGTTCCCACCATTCTCCTGCCTCAGCCTCCCGAGTAGCTGGGACTACAGGCGCCCGCCACCATGCCTGGTTAACTTTTTGTATTTTTAGTAGAGATGGGATTTCACCCTATTAGCCAGGATGGTCTCGATCTCCTGACCTCGTGATCCACCCACCTCAGCCTCCTAAAGTGTTGGGATTACAGGCTTGAGTCACCGCACCCAGCCAGGAGATTCTTAATTATTTCTAAACTCTATCAGTTTTGCGTTAGCACATCTTATTTAATATTATCAAAAGATAATTCTACTTAGAAGCATAAATCTGTCAATCGACAACCAACAGGCAATCAGAATTCACTATGTGCCAGGCTCTACTCTGGGTACTGGGGATACAACTGTGAATAGAACCTCTACCCTCAGGGAGTTTACAGTCTTAAAGAGTCGATCTGATTTTTAAAATTTAAAAAAAAAAAAAAAAAAAAAAGCAGGCAGGGCATGGTGGCTCATACCTGTAATTCTAGCACTCTAGGAGGCGGAGGTGGGCAAATCACTTGAGGTCGAGAGTTCGAGACCAGCCTGGCCAACATGGCAAAATCCTTTTGTATTTTCTAAAAATACAAAAATTAGCCGGTCATGGTGGCAGGCGCCTATAGTCCCAGCTACTCAGGAGGCTGAGGCAGGAGAATTGCTTGATCCCAGGAGGCAGAGGTTGCAGTGAATGGAGATCGCACCACTGCACTCCAACCTGGGCAACACAGCAAGAATCTATCTCAAAAAAAGAAGGGAAAAAAAGAGGAAATAATTAATTATGTCAAATGCTAAGAATTCAAGACAGATATCTGTATAAATGTTAATAATGTTAACAAAAAGATAATGCTCTATACTTTTCCTTTCCCAATTGAGAGTATTTGCTAGCTCTGAGCCAACCCACGATCACCCAGCAGAGGCCTTATTTATGAAGTAACAGAGAAAACAAACTCACTAAAAATGAAAAGTGAGAAGGAAAACCATCTATGGCTATTTGCCAATAAATGATGATGATTCCACGTGGCTTACCCCCTTATGAACACATTTCTGGGCTTCTAAGATGCCACCAACTATAAGAAACACCATCAACTTTGTAAAAACTCTTCCAGAGGGGCAGAAGTTATGTGCAAGTTCTTATCAATTTTAAGATACATCTCAATTTCATACATTAATTTGGACAAGTGGAGGTGGAATAAATAATAAAATAAATGTACAAACACACTACCGCTTTTAGATGATTTGGTTATCAGAGCAAATATCTGCTAAGAGGTTAACACCTTCTGATCTTGCCTTAGAACATTCGTGCCAGGTCCTCCAGTGCCTTAGAAGGAGAAGCAAGACTAGAGAAGAGCACTGAGGGAAGAAAGGGCCAGGCAGATAGGCAAGAATGGACCAGGGAAGGGAAAGGTAGGAGGAAGGCACCAACTTAAGAGAGTGCCCAAAAAAGAACTCCACCTACTTTGAGATTTGAGTGTTAGAACCCCTCAGAGTGCTCGTAACCTCTGACGTGCAGCTGAAAACCATCTGCACAAGAGCCAAATACTGCCAATGCCAAAGTTGGGATATCAGATCTACCTTGGAAGGCTGCAAACTTCAGGTTAGCCAGATGGAATCTAGATTTCAATATGTTATTATTTACAGTCTGTTGCTGTCGTTGTTGTTGTTGTTGTTTGAGACAAAGTCTCACTGTGTCGCCCAGGCTAGAGGGCAGTGGCATACAGTCTTTCTTTATTACAAACAGTACTGCAATGAGTAGCACTGTACGCACGTCATTTTTATGTTTCCCAGATTACTTTTGGAATCAAGTCCAAAAAGGTGGGAATGTGGGGTCAGAGGATAAATTCTCATGAAATTCCATTACGTACTGTAAAATTCTTCTCCACAAAGGTGTACCACTTTGCACTCCCATGGGCAAGGCATGTGAGTGCCCTTTACCTGCAGCCTTGACCCTGGAGTCGGCTAGCAAACCTTTGGACTTCTGCCAATCTGGTGAAAAACAACAGTGAGGGTGTAACATGCATTTTTCTTATTATGAGTGAGCTGGGCATCTTTTCACGTATAAGGGCCCCTCGCAGTTTGTTTTTTTTTTTCTTCTTCTTCTTCTTTCTGTTTTTCATCTTTCCATCTGCAAATATTTTTTGCCCATTTTTCTATCAGGCTAATAGTCATTTTCATCTCATATTTTAATTTACTCATACACATACACCACAGAGGATATCAATTCTATCTATATCTATAATAGAAGTCACAGTATTTTTTCTAGGATATCAATTCTATCCATATCTATAATAGAAGTTCACAACATTTTCTATTTTGTCATTTTACTTTTTTACAGTTTCTTCAAACTTTTTTATTTCTAAAATATCAAATGTGTCACCTTTTTCTGTTATTGCTGATGGATTTTGAGTCATTATTAGAACATTTTCTCTATTCTCAAATTACCAAGTAATTCACCCATGTTTTCTTCTAATACACATATGGTTTTGCATTTATATCTCAGATCTGTTAGGAATTTATCCTGATATACATTGATCTCACATAATTTTAAAATGCAAAATGAAATGAGATCCTATATTCTCATATCAAAATAGAAAATATTAAGAAGTGCAATACTACCCAGTGCAAGCAAAAGAATGGGAAAACTGGCAACCTCTCCCTCTTCTGATGGCAGGCTATGCTGATGAAACTCTTTGGAATGCAAGGTAGAAAAAACTATCAAACATATATGTGCATGTCAGAATTTCTCCTACATATGCTTGTAGGATACTTACATCACAAACCCATACGCATGTGTACACACACACACACACATATATAAATAAGTAATTCTCATTGAAGATTATAGACAAGGCAAAAAACATAAAAAGCCTACTTATCCATTATAAGGAGACTGGTTAAATAAATCATGGGACTGCAGCTGAAATATCATGCCTGTTTAGAAAGTAACATACATCTCTAACTGCCAATTTGTAATAATCTCCGTGATATTATCAGGTGAAACAAAGCAAGGAATAGAAGAATATGGCTAGAATCTACCTTGTGTTTTACAAAGGAAAAAGAAAAAAGGAAAATTCTGTTCTAAGCAAAGAAAATGTATAGGAGAATATATGAAAACTGGTTTGGCCTTGAAAATAAGATAAAGCTTTGTTCAGTGGGCTCCAATATTGTATTCATGTGCATCTTTTATATTCTTTCTCTTTTTTTTTAAACTTGCATGAATACTACTTTTATAATTTTTTAATGCTTAATCCTGAGAAGGGACACATGAATATTTAATTTATATCTATCTGTACTGTTTGAATTGTTAAAAGCATGCATTGCCCTTTTTTCCCTTAAAAAACTTATCAAGCCTTTTTAAATGTTTTTAAGTTTCCCTTTCCATACAGCTTGGAATCAATAGCTTCCTTTTATTTTAAGGTGAGAACATAAACTATTTTCCTGCTGTGATCCATTAGAAAAACAGTGACCTGATACACATTTTCCAAAGGACTTTTCCCTTGCCTGCTAAAAGCTTTTGGACTCACTGAACCAAGAAAATAATAGTTACCAACAAGAGAAATAAACTATTGTTTTAATCGAAACAGTTTTACTTTCCCAACTGTTTCTTTATATACAGAAAAATTATTTTTAAATCCAGGGTAATAAAAATCTGATTAGTAATAACGATAACAGCTAACATTATTGAGTACATATTATATATCCAGCAATAAACTTGGCCTATCACATTCATTTTTTTATGTAATCCTCCCATGTTGACCTTCATTTTTATTCCAATTTTATAGAGGAGGAATCTAAGGTCTAGAAAAGAAAAGTAACTTGCCTTGAATCATACAGTGAGAGTGGGCAGGGATTACCAACCCAGACAAACTGACTCCAGAGACTGTGAATTTAAGGAAATTATAATGGCTCATTAGTAGCTCTTCGCCTATTGATCAAAAAACAATGTAGACAATATTTTAAAACTAAAATAAGTAATATTACATGGCCTTGCAGTTGTCTCATGATATTTCTAAGACTAATAATCGGGCTTCAAAAGCAGCCCTTCTGCTATTTTCAAAATGTCTAAGATCTTGAACATGTCATATCTTGGCCTTTGGTAATGAGCGGGAGACATGAAAGCAAAGGGAGATTAATAATGAATGCAGGATTATTACCTAAAGCACAGGAGGACTCTCAGAACCACCAATCTATCGTTCGTCTTGCAGGCCTCTGCATAATGGTGGCATTATAGAAGAGACAGCATGGTTCACATCAACATTACTCATGACAACAAACATTTATCTTACACAACTGTTCCATTTGAAAATCAACCCAAGAAATAACACAAAACAACAAAAGGAGTCTATTCATGGATTTAAGTAAGGAGGGTATGGAGGTTGATACAAATAAAAATTCAGTAAGAACAAAACAAAGAGAGAAAAGAGTTTGATTGTCTTGAACCCAAAAGCATTTTTTGAGTTTCTTTACCACAGAACTCTGGAAGACAAGTCAAGTCCAAATATTTAAAGTGTGCAGTACGTTTACCCATACCCAGAGGGTTTATTTACGTAATACAAACCATTGAGTGCCTACTAAAAACTGAGAATAGAGTATGCTTTAATAACAGAATTCGAAAGCACCCTTAAGGTACAACTTGAAAAATAACTTCTTAAAACCAATGAAAATTGTCGGGCACGGTGGCTCATGCCTGTAATCCCAGCACTCTGGGAGGCCGAGGCGAGTGGATCACAAGGTCTGGAGTTCAAGACCAGCCTGACCAACAGGATGAAACCCCGTCTCTACTAAAAATACAAAAATTAGCTGGGCGTGGTGGTGCACACCTGTAATCCCAGCTACTCAGGAGGCTAAGGCACAACAATCACTTGAACACAGGAGGCAGAGGTTGCAGTGAGCCGAGATCATGCCACGGCACTCTAGCCTGAGCGGCAGAGCAAGACTCCAACTCAAAAAAAAAAAAAGAAAAAAAGAAAAAGAAAACAAAATAAAAATTCTGGTCAATAGATTAATTTTTTTCTTTACAGTTCACTTCTTTTTCTTTATTTGGACTTACACAATGGTCAGCATGGAGTAACCATGTTTTCAAAATCTGTTTTCTAAAAGCCATGAAAGTGATTCATGATAAAGTATTCTCCTTTAGCCAGCTAGGGTTGGAGCACTGGGAGAACGAGCAGAAAAAGGGAGAAAAAGTGGGGAAAAGGAGGAAAGAGTAGAGGAGAAATGAAAGGAAGACACTGACAAAGAGTACCTATGCTCCCATTCTGAAATTCTCAAGAGTATGAACTGGTCCTTTATATACTGGTGGTGTCTGGTGTCTGTAGAGTGAGTCTCCGACTAAAGGAAATAGAAGCTACTAGGAAGAAGCAGGCATTCTCAGAGATTACTTACATAATGAGTTTGTTCTCTTAAAATAGTCCCACTGAGTGCTTCATAAAAATAAGATGAGGAAACCAAGAGTCAGCTTGAAGTCTGTTCGTTATATGAAAGACGATTTTTTTCTTTTAAATGAAAAATTATAGCTGGCAAAGCTCTACCACTAACTATTGAAAATTAATTATAGCTATCACCCCATAACTAAGTAGGCCTGGTCATAGTCGAAATCAGGTACAAGACAGACGTTGTGGTTACCATGTAGAAAACAACATTATTAATATTCCCCGTCCTCATTCCAAATTAAATGGCTCTATTGATTTTGACATATAATTATTTCAGAAGTTACTGCATCTAGAGAATCCCTAGGCTAGGCGCGGTGGGTGGCTCACGCCTATAATCTAGCACTTTGGGAGGCCAAGGCAGGCGGATCATGACATCAGGAGATCGAGACCATCATGACCAACATGGTGAAACCCCGTCTCTACTAAAAATACAAAAATCAGCTGGGCGTGGTGGCGCGTGCTTGTAATCTCAGCTACTTGGGAGAAGAATTGCTTGAACCAGGGAGTCAGAGCTTGCAGTGAGCTGGGATGGTGCCACTGCACTCCAGCCTGGTGACAGAATGAGACTCTGTCTCAAAAAAAAAAGGAAAAAAAAAGATCTCTAATAAGATATATATTTCTGTATGTTAAAAAAAAGTTTTATAAACCAAGAGCCTATATAAACACTAAATGGACTTTACAGGGCCCTTCAGGATCCAGCCACCATGCCTCAATCCAAAACCACTGCTCACCAGGCCCATCTTGCAAGCAATGTTACAGCAACAGTGTGCTGTTAGGCCCTTAGGCCTAACATACAAAACTCAAAAACTTAAAAGACCAAAGCTAATAGAAAAAAAGAGCAACAAACATGAACTGAGAGTTCATGAAAAAATGAAACACATATGGTTCTTGAACAAAGAGATGTTCAACTTCATTCTTAATAAATGAAAACTAAAACTGCACTAAGTTTTTTTTTTAAATACTATTTTTCACTTACTAGACTGTCAAAAATCCAAAAGTTTGATAGCACACTATATCGATGTAACTGTGAGAAAATAGGTACTCTTCAAGCTTTGCTGGTGGGCATAGAAACCAGATCTCCACTAAAGGAGGTAATATGACAGTATCTACTGAAATGGCAGGTACACATTCTCAGACCTAGCAGATCCCCTTTTAAGAAGTTAGCCTACTGTAAACATAAAGGTATTATTTGTAATAGTAAAAAATGACTGGTTACAAATATTTTAGTACCTTCAGAACAAAGACTCCAATAAACAAATGAATAACCTCTAAGTTCCAGTGTAAAAAGATCTCCAGGTCATATTATGCAGAGAAAAAAATAAGACAATAAAAATTAATAAAGTAGGCTACCCCTAGGGATAACAAGGAGAGAATCTAGAATACATAAACACATTTGCTAGTATTTGCATAAAATTTTTTTGGATGTATACCAGAAACACATAGCAGTGGCTATATGCTGGGGCTGGGAGAAGGGAGTAAAAAAGAGTCGACGGGAAACGAGGAAAACTTTTCCTTGTATGACTTCTATTTTCATTTAGAAACTATTCTAAAAATTAAATATTTTTAAAGTAAAAGGCAATCATAAAAACTGTAGCTTTTCTTTTTTTTTTTTTTTTTTTTTTTTGAGACAGAGTCTCGCTCTGTCCCCCTGGCGGGAGTGCAGTGGCGCGATCTCGGCTCACTGCAAGCTCCACCTCCCGGGTTCCTGCCATTCTCCTCCCTCAGCCTCCCAAGTAGCTGGGACTACAGGCACCTGCCACCGCGCCCGGCTAATTTTTTGTATTTTTAGTAGAGACGGGTTTCACCGTGGTCTCGATCTCCTGACCTTGTGATCCGCCTGCCTCGGCCTCCCAAGTTGCTGGGACTACAGGCGCCTGCCACCGCGCCCGGCTAATTTTTTGTATTTTTAGTAGAGACGGGTTTCACCGTGGTCTCGATCTCCTGACCTTGTGATCCGCCTGCCTCGGCCTCCCAAAGTGCTGGGATTACAGGCGTGAGCCACCGGGCCCGGCTCTGTAGCTTTTCTTAATACATCTTTCTGCTATCTCCTCATTTCTTTTTTGTTGTTGTTGAGACAGAGTTTCGCTCTGTTGCCCAGGATGGAGTGCAGTGACACAATCTTGGCTCACTGCAACCTCTGCTTCCCGGGTTCAAGCGATTCTCCTGCCTCAGCCTCCCAAGTAGCTGGTACTACAGGCACCCGCCACCATGCCCTGCTAATTTTTGTATTTTTAGTTGAGATGGGGTTTCACCATGTTGGCCATGCTGGTCTTGAACTCCTGAGCTCAAGTGATCCTCCTGCCTCGGCTTCCTAGAGTGCTCAGATTACAGGCGTGAGCCACTGTGCCCGGCCTTCCTCATTTGTTTACGCCCCCTTCATTATCAAACATCTCGAAGGAACCCTCTCTATGCACCAGCTATACTCTGTCACCTCACATTCAGTCTTCTACCACTTAATTTTGGTGAAGACCCTCAACTACCCACCATGTCCCTAAAACTGCTTTTATCAAGGTAACTGACACCACAAACATTTGGCAGAATGCACAAAGCAGTGAAATGGTCCTTTCTTCTTTTTTGTTATTTTGTTTTTGTTTTTGTATTTTTGAGACAGAGTCTCACTCTGTCACCCAGGCTGGAGTGCAGTGGTATGATCTCCGCTCACTGCAACATTCACTTCCTGGGTTCAAGCAATTCCCCAGCCTCAGCCTCCCGAGTAGCTGGGATTACAGGCATGCACCACCATACCTGGCTGATTTTTGTATTTTTAGTAGAGACGGGGTTTCACCATGTTGGCCAGGCTGGTCTCGAACTCCTGACCTCAGATGACCCACCCACCTCGGCCTCCCAAAGTGCTGGGATTACAGGCATAAGCCACCGTGCCCTGCCAACAATCCGGATTTTCTTTGTTATCAACAGCATCGCTCTCCCTGGCCTTTCTACTTTATCCATCTCCCTCCCCCATCCCACCTCTCAGGACTCAATCCAAAACCACTGCTCACCAAGCCCATCTTGCAAGCAGTGTTACAATTTCAGTGAACCTAAATTTGGATTCCCTTCTCTTCTATTTACTAGATGATCCCATCTATCCCTCCCAGAGTTTGAAATACTACCATTTGGCTGAGATGATAGTCAAATTGATACTTCTAGTTCACATACAAATCTGAGCTCACTATCCAACTCACCTAAGAATATCTCCACTGGAATGCATCACAGAAATACTAAACTTGACACAAATAATTTCCAAAATTGAACTCTCAAATTTTCACCCTGTATTCATCAGGTTCTAGTTAAGAAAAAAGAAACCACTCTAAGCATTAAAACAGATAAAAATTAACAGAGAAATGTGGTTACATGGGCAATAGAAGATCCAAGACCCCAAACAGGGAATGAGAAGGAACCCCAAAATGAACAACAGGGAATGAGAAGGAACCCCAAAATGATGGGGCTCAGAGCACACGACCCCAAAATATACCACCTCGACACAGTATTTTAAACTACAGAGATCTGAAAACTAGCAGAAGCAGGAAAGTCTCTCTGTCCTTGTCCCTCTTGTCCCCCCTGAAACAAGCCATAACACCTAGAAGAAAATTTCTGACCTTCCCCTGAAACAGGTTATAAGACCCTCATTTGAGGCATGCCCTCCCTATACCCAGAGGAAAGGAACATCCTTATCTCTGAAGATGAGGGGACACAGAAGAATCTGGCAAAATCAGGCCCTACTACATTTCCCCCAGTTTATTATCATTAGATGACACTCTTTTACCCTACCGTATTTCTCCACGGCTCTCTACTCTTCTTCAAACCTACTATAAAAAATAGTAAAGTTTAACTGTTTCTTTGGGTCTTCATTTCCTTGTGACAGTTCCCATGTCACATAAAACTGAAATAAATTTGAGTGTGTTTCTTCTGTTAATCTGTCTTTGGCAATTTGATTTTCAGACCCAGCCAGAGACCCTAAGAGGATGGAGGAAAATCTTTCCCCCCTTTTCCCAGCAGGAAGCTACTACCAGCCTAAGGGCTGGGGAGACCCACTAGAAGAGGTGGTACAGGTTGAGTATCCCTAACCCAAAACTCTGAATCTAAAATGCTCCAAAATCTGAAACTTTTTGAGTAACCACAGGATGCTCAAAGGAAATTCAACATTTTGGATCTTCGGATTAGGGATGCTCAACAAGTAAGTGTATAATGGAAATATTCCAAAATCTGGAAAGAAAATCCAAAATCAAAAACACTTCTGGTCCTAAGCATTTGAATAAAAAATACTCAACTTGTATTACAAGAGTTCAATAGTTGATATTATTTGACAGGAGCTAGAATAGCAGGAGTTGCCCTTTGGGACCAGGGACTACAACGGAAGGAAGGAACTCCCTGATAGCTAAAGCCACAGGAATGAAACTGCCACTTCCTGGGATACCACCAGGAGTAAAAAGTGGAGGAGAAAAGAAGCCAGGCGCGGTGGCTCACGCCTGTAATCCCAGCACTTTGGGAGGCCAAGGCAGGTGGATCACGAGGTCAGGAAATCAAGACCATCCTGGCTAACACAGTGAAACCCCATCTCTAGCAAAAAAAAACAGAAAATTAGCCGGGCCTGGTGGCGGGCGCCTGTAGTCCCAGTTACTCGAGAGGCTGAGCCGCCTGAACCCAGGAGGCGGAGCTTGCAGTGAGCCAAGATCACGCCACTGCACTCCAGCCTGGGTGACAGAGCGAGACTCCATCTCAATCAATCAATCAATCAATCAATAAAAGTGAGGGAGAAAAATACCCTACCCTCTCCCTACTCCTAGCCGCCAGTCTTCCATCAGTGCCTCCAATTGTCCTGATCTATTTACAAAAGCCGAATGGTAAGGACACCTATGAAATGCAATACCAAACAGGACTGAGAGGGTCTGGGAGGGTCAGAGAATTGGATTTGAAGCCCAATAGGCAAATGACTAAACCTCACTTCTTCCAGTGTTCTACAGTTCCATAAATGGCACATCTCACAAATGGTGAAACCAGAACCCTAGGAATCATCTTTTTTTTTTTTTTTAATGGAAGTTTTGCTCTTGTTTCCCAGGCTGGAGTACAACGGTGCAATCTCAGCTCACTGCAACCACCGCCTCCCAGATTTAAGCAATTCTCCTGCCTCAGCCTCCCAAGTAGCTGGGATTACAGGCAGGAGTCACCACACCTGGCTAATTTTGTATTTTTAGTAGAGACGGGGTTTCACGATGTTGGTCAGGCTGGTCTCGAACTCAGTCCTGACCTCAGTTGATCCTCCTGCCTCAGCCTCCCAAAGTGCTGGGATTACAGACGTGAGTCACCACATATGGCTGGAATCATCTTTAATCATTCCTTTCCCCTCACCATCTTCCATGGCAAATCCAACAATTCCCAATGTATTTTATCTCCAAAATAATGTGAAATACATCTGCTACTTATCACTACCACCATCACTCTTGTATAAGCCATCATGTCACACCTAGACCATTGCTATAATCTCTTTTCTCCCTATGGTTTTCACTAAGGCAACTCAGGGGACTAGCAACAAACTAAAGGAAAGCAAGAGTTTGTTTTAATAGTCATGGATAATCTGTACATATGCATAATTGAAAACTGGGTCAATAAGATACACACTATTTGCAGTTAGTTGAACACTTATTTTGATGAAAGAGAAAATAAGTCGTTATTGAGAATTTACTACACATAAAAAAAAAAAGTTGTTCAAAAAATACAATTGTATTCATAAATTTGTATGTCCCCCAAAAATTTTCCTTATTCAAATATTTGAAAAGTGATACACTGAAAATAGTCCTATTTAGTAAAGGAGCAGGCCCTAACCAAGAGAAAACCACTCACTAGCAAACTGCCAAAACATCTGGTTTCCATTCAGATTATACACAACCCTTAGCTGTTTGGCACAAATCAGTAACACAAGTCATCTGCTCTGAATGGGTACATTTCCAGGATCGCCACCAATTCTAGAGTATAGGATTTGTTGTTGTTGTTGTTGTTGTTGTTGTTTTGTTTGAGACAGAGTCTAGCTCTGTCGCCTAGGCTGGAGTGCAGTGGTGCGATCTTGGCTCACTGCAAGCTCCGCCTCCCGGGTTCACACCAATTTTCTGCCTCATCCTCCTGAGTAGCTGGGACTACAGGCACCCGCTACCATGCCCGGCTAGTTTTTTTGTATTTTTAGTAGAGATGGGGTTTCACCATGTCAGCCAGGATGGACTCGATCTCCTGACCTCGTGATCCACCCGCCTCAGCCTCCCAAAGTGCTGGGATTACAGGCGTGAGCCACCACGCCCGGCCTAGAGTATAGGATTTTAAAGAGACATCTTAAAAGAGATCTTTAGATTATCTGCAGAATATTATCTCCAATATAAGAACCACTTTTAGATTTTGACCTAGCAAACTTACTTGGTCAAAACAACTACCAATTTCACAATTAAAAAGAAAATACTATCACAACTCAATAATAAAAAGACAAATAATCCAATTTGAAAATGGGCAAGAGATCTGAATAGACATCTCTCCAAAGACATATAAATAGCCAATAATCACATGAAAGGAGGCTCAATATCACTAGCCATCGGGGAAATACAAATTAAAACCACAATGAGATACCACTTCACATCTACTAGGATGGCTATACTTTTTTTTAAAGGTATTAAGTGTTGGCAAGAATGTGAACTGGAACCCTCATACACTCCTAATCCAAATGTAAGATGGTTTGGCTGCTTTGAAAAATAATCTGGCAGTTCCTCAAATTACTAAACAGAGAGTTAACGTATAATCTAGCAATTCCTAAGTATATACACCAGAAAAATGAAAACGTGTTCACATGAAAACTTGTCTATCAATGTTTATAGCAGCATTATTCCTAATAGCCAAAAAGCAGAAACAACCCAATGCTCATCAAGTGATAAATGGATAAATAAAATGTGGTATATTTATGCAATGTAATATTATTCAGCAATAAAAAGAAATGAAGTGCTGATACACATGACGTAAGTGAATCTTGAAAACATTATGTAAGTGAAAGAGGTCAGGCACAAAAGAACATATGTTGTCTGATTCTACCTCAGTGATATGTCCAGAAGAGACAAATCCATAGCACAGAAAGTAGACTGGAGATTGCCTAGGGCTGGGAGGGGCAGGAGGACTGAGGAGGCTCAGCTAAAGGATGTGGAGTGTCTTTGTGTGGTATTGAAAATGTTTTAAATTCACTCTGTGAAAACTGTATATTTCAAATGAGTGAATTTCATGACATAGGAATTATTATCTCAATAAAGCTGTTAAAAAACAAAAACAAGGCCGGGCGCGGTGGCTCATGTCTGTAATCCCAGCACTTTGGGAGGCCGAGGCAGGTGGATCACGAGGTCAGGAGTTCGACACCGTCCTGGCTAACACGGTGAAACCCCGTCTCTACTAAAAATACAAAAAATTAGCTAGGTGTGGTGGTGGGCGCCTGTAGTCCCAGCTACTCGGGAGACTGAGACAGGAGAATGGCATGAACCCGGGAGCCGGAGCTTGCAGTGAGCCGAGATTGCGCCACTGCACTCCAGCCTGGGCGACAGAGTGAGACTCCGTCTTAAAAAAAAAAAAAAAAAAACCTAGAGGCAAGCTGGAGCCACATTGTCACCACTGTTCTCATTTCTATGCCCACTGCCTAAATGTCTCTTCTACTTGTCTGCCCTAACCAACTCCTCCTACTCATCTTTCACAGAGCAGTTTACACACCACCTCCCCCAGGAAGCTTTCTCTACTCTCTTCAGAAAGGAAGGCACGGCTTCCCATGTGCCCACAGATGAGCTCGTGGTATATCCTGGCAACAATACAAAAATGAATAGTCCCTCGATGAACTAAGCAATCTTTAAGTCTTCAGAGCCAAACTCAGGAGATAGAAGAGGCTATGCTATTATTATTGGAGACTGAATAATAAAAGAATACGTACATGAATGAACAAACAAGCGAGACCAAGAAAGTAGAAAGGTAACTTAATGAGCAGGCATCATGACCAAGGTAGGAGGAAAACAGACTAGTTGTCAGCAATCAAAACTGAACACTAAACAAACACTCTCAGCAGAAGCTGGGGTTAAGCTCCGGCAGAGAGTCTGGTATTTCTTGGAGGGGACCTTCTTGTTCTAACAGAAACAAGGATAGCAACCTTTCATTCTATGAAGCAAAGATGGTCTCCAACTTACAATGGTTTGATTTACAATTTTTCAACCTTACAAGGGTGCAAAAGTGATATACATTCAGTAGAGCCCATGTGTCAAATTTTGAATTTTGATCTTTTCTCGGGCTGGTGATATGCACTACAATGCTCTCTGGAGCTGCTGGGCAATAAACCACTGCTCCCAGTCAGCCACGCGATCAAGAAGGCAAACAACTAATAATCTAGAGTGGACTGTTTTGCCAGATGATTTTGCCCAATTGTAGGCTAATTTAAGTGTCCAAGCACATTTAAGAGAGGCTCGGCTAAGCTACGATGTTCAGTAGGTTGGGTGTATTATGCACATTTCCAACATACGTATTTTCACTTTGCCAGGATGTAACCCCATCCGGAGTCAAGGGGCATCCGTGTTACGCACCAATTTTTAAAATGCACTTACTAAAATATCATTAAAATGTTATTTAACAGATGTGATGAATGAATACATATAGGATAATTATAGACATGCAAAAGAAAAAACAAAAAAAAATACACCAAAATGTTAACAGTTACTATATTTAGATACTGGAATTCATGCTATACAGAACAGGTCTTTTCAGTTTCTAGATGCTTCCAGGCATGAGTCTGGGCCTAACAGGGTAGGTCCTCTTCCCAAGCCTGAACACTACCATCTAGAGGTTTTTACAGGTCTCTGGAGACATGTTCTATAACAATTGACTGCCTCATCTGGAAAGGCTGACTCAGAGAACTGACTTAGGCTCCATGGTCTTTTTCATCCAATTATTCAGCAGAGGACCAGTCTGGGACCTGGCAAGCTGAGGTTCTAACATTTGCCTTGAAGAAGGCTATTTTAAGAGTTCCGAGATTCGATTTAAAGGGCCAGAAATACACCATTAATTATGGGGAAATAGAGGCTCAAGTGGGGAAGAGACGGTTGCAAAAATAAAAGAACTTACTGACTGACTAGACATGGGAGATGGCAGAGGGAAGGGTTAAATGTTTCCAACCTACAAGGACAATACAAAGAGTGACACCAGTAACATAAATGGAAGCCCTAGGGAGGAGCAGGTCAGGGGAGAAGAGTATAACTTCAGCATTAGACATGTTCACTTTGAGATCCCCATCCAGTGATATATGCAAGCAGAACTGTGCAACAAGCAATTGTAGACGCATGAAAGAATTCATGTTAAGGCCAATGATGCTGATGTCACCAAAGATGACAGACAACAGGCACTGGGGTGGGGAGGACTGTTGTAAACCAGAGGTAAAAATCATCTAGAAGGTGGCAGTATGTCACAGAGGCATAACAGGTGGGCAGAACTTCAGAAGAGGAGTGTTTGCCTGGTTGAGTAATAGCGACAGCACAATGGACTTAAAGTAGCAGCAAAAAACAAAACTATGCCAACCTCTTATCCGCCTTATGAATCAGAGGGAATTTGCCTACAAATCACAAGTGCAATTAAAATGCTTGACTTAATTTCCTATACATTTCAATTTTGACTAGGTAATAAATTAGAACTAAATAACCACATTTGCATAGTATTTTCCCACTTGCAAAGCATTTTCAAATGCATTATCTCATCTGAGCTCTCCAACAACCCCATGACGTAAGTATTTATAACCCTCATCTTATGGATGAGGAAACAGAAATAGAAAGAGATGTTGTGACTTGCAAAGAGGTGTCTTAAGCTGGAAACCAGGAGGCAGAGCCAGGATGGATCTTTGGCTCTACAGGCTGAACTGAAGCAAGTTGAGTCTATACTAGCTGTTTGCCATCTGACATTAGGTACTGTGATATGGGATGTTTTCACTCCCATATTCAGGGATTATTTCTTTCAAAATATCCAAAACAATCAGGTTTTGCACATTTATTCAACAGTTTATAGTCATCTGGTTTTTTCTAAGAAAAATAAATTTTACATTTCAAATGTTATAAATTATCTCTAACTACTCTTCATGCAAAGGTAGAAAAAAAAGAGGTGAAAAAGCAAACAACAGGGGGCTGATTAAGAATATCAAGAGGGACTGCAGTTCCTTTTACCTCCCTACCCTTCTAGAAAAATTCAGCATAAAGACAATAGGTGGGACTGATAAAAGCAGGCGGTTGAGCTGGGGGAAGGCAGAGAGCAGCCTTAGGAAACATGATCAGAGTCCATCCAAGGGGAAGAGGGTGTCAGGGCACACACAGGATGAGGAAGGCCTCTGTATGGGAGGGTGACTCAATATGGCCTATCAATGCCAGAGACACAAGGTGGGCTGGGCTGACCACAAAGAGGGGCAGTTTGGCATGAGGTATCAAAGTCTGAGCAGGGACCCAGCACAGCGGCTCACGCCTGTAATTCCAGCACTTTGGGAGGCTGAGGTGGGTGAATCACTCACCATGCTGGTGAGACCAGCATGGCCAACATGGTGAAACTCTACTTAAAAATACAAATCTCTACCTAAAAATACAAAAATTAGCCAGGTGTGGTAGTGGGTGCCTATAGTCCCAGCTACTAAGGAGACTGACTGAGAGAAGAGAATCGCTTGAACCCAGGAGTCAGAGGCTGCAGTGAGCCAAGATCATGCCACTGCACTCCAGCCTGGCAACAGGGCAAGACTCCATCTCAAAAAAAAAAAAAAAATGTATGAGCAGGATGAGAGCACCCACCAAGACAGGCAGCCCAGCACAGGGTCTCAGAACCCAAGAAGAACATGGGGCATCTCTGCAGGGGGCAACCAGCACAGCGTGTCAGAGCTGGGGCACAATGGGATGGGCGTCTGTATGAGAAGGCAGCCTGGCCTGGGGTGTCAAAGACCAGGAAGTGAAAAGGGCATCCATATTGGGCAGGAGAGCAGAAATGGAGTGAGGGAGGTATCCTGTCCAGGCAGGAGGATGGCCTGTGCAGGTTCAGAAGAGCCTCTCCACTGGGTGTTAGAACCAGAAAGGGTGAAAAGGAAATTCCTATAGAGGGACAGCAAGGTGCAGAGCACAGGAATTCAAGAGGGGTGAAAGTTTGAAGAAGAAGAAGATATTTACATAGCCTCAAAGAACCTCCTCACAAAATACATTTAACTGCAAAGAGGAAGAAAATAACCTTACACTGTAGAAACCTGGCAGACACCACCTTAATCAACTGATCAAAGTTAACATCACCAATGATAGGACATATCAAAGTCAGGTGTCATTTGATAAGATGCACTGAGAGAGAAACAAAGCATCACTTCTGAAGATCTTCCTGCCAAAGATGTATAACTTGAACCTACTCATGAGAAAACATCAGAGAAAGCCAAATCAAGGGACAATCACTCAAGTAACTGGCCTGTACTCTTCAAAAATGTCAAAGATATAAAGGCAAGTAAAGAGAGAGAAACTAGTCCAGATTAAAGAAATCTTAAAGAGACATTTCAAAGGGAATCCTTTCTTTTGCCATAAAGGACATTAAGGGAATAAGATGAATGAAGTCTGAGGATTAGGTGGTCGTAATGCCTAAATGTTAATTCCCTGTTTCTGATGGCTTTGTCATAGTTGTGTAGGAGAATAACTTTATAGGAAACACACAAAAAAGTATTTGGGGATGATGGGGCATCAAGTAAACAGCTCACTATCAAATGGCTCAGACGGCAAAAAACAAAAAAAGGATTTTGTACTATTCTTACAACATTTCCGTAATTTTTTTCTTCTTTTGAGTTTTATTTTGAAATAAAGACTAAAGAGGCAGGCTGCTCTGCAATATAAGAATATATAGCTGTCACTGGAAAATTGCAAGAGCATGGAAGGTACTATAAAATATACAACATGACTCTTTAACCACATGAAGTACTTTTTTTCCCTGATAGTAAAATAAGGGTCAGTTTTATGGGAACAATATCAGTAGCAGGACCAACAAAGACACTGACAAAGTATGCTTTTTAAAAATGTTTATGTTAAAGGAGCATTTATTTTAAAAGCCAAAATAAGAAAGAACAGTCACATGTAATTATGTTAATAAATCTTTCCCTAAATAGAGAAATATATGAAGCTGATTCAGGGCCAAGTAATGTCTTTGGTGCCTTAAGTATTGTATGTCCGAGATAACATTCAGATGTTATCATTCTAGTTCACATATTACTCTATTTCCAGCTAAAACAGAATAATGCAGTCTCCCTTCATAGTATCTTTAATATCTACAAAGTCTCCAACACCAATTCATGATAAAAACACTCAAAAAAACTAGAACTAGACAAGATTTACATCAAACACATAAAGAGCATCTACCAAAAAGTCCTAGAGGTAACATCACACTTACTCATTGAAAGACAAATTCTTTCTCCCTAAGATTAGGAACAAGGTAGGGATGTCCACCCTCACCACTCATACTCAACACAGTACAAGAAATTATAGCCAGGAAAATGAAGCAAGAAAAGGAAATAAAATGCATATAAATTAAAAACGAAGAAATAAAACTGTCTCTTTTCACACATAATACACATGTCTGTCTAGAAAATCCCAAGGAATTTACAAAAAAATATAAAAAACTAGAATAAAGTGACTTCTGCAAGGCCACAGAATATAAGACTGACAAACAAAAACCATGACCTTTGTATACTAACAACAAATGAAACAAAATTTAAAAGGCAAATGCCATTCCAATTATACTTCTTTGCTCCAAAGAAAATGAAATATTTAGGTATACAGCTAACAAAATATACACAGGATCTACATGCTGAAAATTATAAAATTGTGTTAAAAAAAATTAAAGTCTCTCCAGATTAGCAGAGGAACTTACCAAATTCATGGATTGGAAGACTCAGCATAGTAAAGATATCAACTTTTCTCAAACTGATCTGTACCTTTAGCGTAATTCCTATCAAAACTCCTAGCAAGGTTCTTGGTAGGCATCAACAAACTTATTCTAAAATTTATATGTAAAGGGGAAGTCCTGAAAATAGCCAAAACAATTCAGAAAAGAATTATATGGAAGGAACTGGTCTACCTGACTTATATAGCTATACCAATCAATACTGTGTGGTCAGATGTAACCAAGGGAGATCCTCCCAGAGATCATAAATAAGTACAGAATATTGTTTACAGAATTTTGCCCACTGCCAGAATAGGAAATCTTCAATATTCACATCCTACAGAGTACGGTATATTTGTGGACCAATGACTATTTTGAGTTTCTAATTCTCCTGTTTTCTAAGGGAAAAGATTTATTTGAGTTATCTCATTCCTTTATCTAATAGTTTTTGATGTGCTAGAAGTATATATTTGTCTTCTTAGCTCTAGGTCACCAGATGACAACAAGCTACAACCAGACCTGATGGAGAAAACTATGTATCAAGCAGACATTCTGGACTTTGAAGTAGATGCAGTTATGTATAATAACATCTCCCTGAGAGAGATGGTGATTGAATTCTCTATAAAATGTATTCATAAGAAGGATAAATTCGGATATTGGCTAGCCAAAGAGGTAAATTTTGCAGCAAACCCAGAATGTATTTCCAAACTCCTTCTCCCTTCCCCATCCACATTAGAGGCTAGAAAAGCTAACTCCCTTTCACAGCCCTCCTTCCAGATGGAGGTGGCCATGTGAAACAGTCTGGCCATAAAGCTTAAGGGGATGTCTGTTGTACTTCACAGCTTCCAGGAAGGCTTTTGGTTTCCTGGTAAAACAGAGATGCTGTTGTTGATCCATGCCCTTTCCTGGTGCTTCAAACAGAAAGGTGATGCCTATAGCAGGAGCAGCCATTCTTGCAACAAGGAAGGAAAGGCCAAGAAAACTACAGAACAATAGCCCTGCCATTACAGAGCGGTTAAGTCAATGTTGGCAGATATCTACCCTCAAAATGTAAAAATAAATCCTCATTAGTTTAAGTCACTATTGATTGGGTGTTCTGTTACATACAACGAAAAGTATCTGTATATCATCTAGTAATAAGTTTTAAAATATTACTAATGGTGACTTACTATTACACTAATACTACTAACAACAAATAATTAACATTTCTAGAGCCTTTTAGTACTTTCATAACATATATTCATGATATTACATGTTACATATTCCCACGTATTACTTCACTTAGCCTCTCTGGATCTCATTTCCTTTCTCTCATTCAACATGTATTTTTGAGCGCCTACTATGTGCTGGGAAAACAGAGGAGGATCAAAGTTTTAGTGAAGGTCTCTGCTTCCATCTAGCCAACTTTCCAACAGGAAGCTTATTTGCAAAATGAGACAGATGAGGGATGATGTCTCTTAACACCAGTATTTATGAGTCAATGAAGGTGAGTTCTGCATACAACAGAGGCATTGGAAAAAAAGAAGCTATAAAGGAAGAGGGCTTCTGAACAATGAGACTAACTCTAACTCAGTGAATCAAGGAAGAAAAAAAAGAAACAAAAGTGAAGTTAGAAGTAAAATCATTACAAAAGAAGTAGGGGAAAGTAAACGTATTCATATTTGTGGGCCCCTCCACTACCCACCCAAAGTAACTCGAGAGAAGAAAACATAGATCCTAGTTAGAATTTAAGGGCTGGGGATGGGGAGATCACAAGAAAGGCCGATCTTGCAGACATCATTATTGTTTTAAGCCTAAGCCAGTAAGAAAGAGTAATAAGTTGAAATTGGTCAAAGGGGTGCAGAGTTTCCCAGTTACAATTTCATAGAATCTGACCTTTTTTTTTACATAACAGTCTATATTTTCTTCTAAGATGATATTCTATAATCTTTACTACAGCAAAATCTGTTTTATGTTGAGCTCTACCCAGAAGCAATTCATTGACTGTCAATGCCTTAACTCCACCTAACCCAACAGGAAAAATAGATCTAAATATTACAAATCACGGAAGAGGATTAAAGTACACAAAACGCATTTGAGCCAAATACTCTTAATGCTTATTAAACTATCCTGTATAACATATGTTGGCTTTTTATATACTACCTATATAGCTTGACCTATCAGAAAGCACTGATTTTCAGAGATTTGTCATAAGTTCAAGAGATATTCAGAACTTTTCAATTAATTCAGTGAATTCCACATACTACCCAGGCGATAACTATGAGAGCTGCGCAAGACTAACATACACCATTGAAATTCCTCTTCGACTAACCAACGCCAAAAATGCAAAACGGATGCATATTAACTAAACTATTTGACTTCACCAATACATTTTTCTCTAGCGGCTTTTTTATATTTGATAGATAAGAGCACCCAGGTAAAAAAATTTAAGGGTTTCATAATATACTCAAAAGAAGTTTGCTGAAGTGGAATAGAACATGTAAGAATAGAGTTACAAAAACAGATACCAGTCTCATCTATGGAATACTCTTAGAGAGAGCTATACCTTCTCCAATAGAGTAATTTTTCCTGGAAATTAACTTTCTGTAATATCTTAATCCAGAATGCTTCAGAGTTTTATCTTACTGCAACCAGAGCAAAGACAAATATTGTCTTTCTGAATTACATGTGCTAGGTATTCTGGGAAATCACATTATGACTCAGAAAACAGATTAAGAGAGGAGGTGAGTATATTTCCTAAACCACAATCATATGACCTGTGCCAAAAAGCATAAAAGACTTAGAGACAGAATTATGTTGCATTATTACCAAGAGGATATTTCCATTCTATAGCCTACCCTAATTCCAGTTGTTGATGTGAATACAGTAAACTCAAACAAACAGAAATTTGGCCTCTATATACTCTGCAGGCATTTGTTGCTATACAAAATTAAATACAGAAGCTTATGTAAAAAATTGAGTAGCATGCCATCTTCATGGAATTTGAAATGCTTCTCAGTGTTCGTGTCTGGTTTTTTTTCCCACTATTCTCATCAATTGTAAAAATGGGTGGTTTTAAATTAATTCTACCATCAGATCTAATGAGTGAGATCACACCGAGTCACATGAGTTTGTGGGGGTCGTGGTGGTAGCAAGTTGTTAAGAACATTAAGGTGAAGAGAAGCAGAGACCCAATTACATCAACAGCGGGACCTTCACATGTATATAAAGTGGTGCGGCAGCTATCCACCTGTTATCTGCCTGGCCTGCCCCCAAGTCAGAAGCAAAGATACAAGAAGCAGCCTCAGGAGAGAAAAAAAGACTTAGCAAAAAGAGGGGGGAAAAAACTTAAAAATCGAATGCATTTCCTTAACTAATGACGGGGAATGGTATGGCTAATGATGAACACTATGGTGGTGGCTGTCTACGTGGGTGTCAGTTCTAAATAGTATTTCCCAACTGTTTTTAAAAAAAGAAAAAGGTATCTACCAAGAGCTGACTACCTATCACTTTTCATACTTCCTATCCTTGTAGTCACCCCAAACCACCAAATGTCTACTCATCACTTTTGAAAACAAACCGCTTGAATTAAGGAGTAAACTCTCCCAAATTGCACAAGATCTAATACCAAGAAAAGAACTCTACAACATGCTGCATGTCAAAGGTTATCAGTCTTTCAAAGAAAACACATAAATAATACACCAATATTCCTTTAAAAAATATATAACCATAGCTATCATTTATTGAGCATATTCTTTGTGCCAAGATCAAAGAGATTCACATGCATAAATTCACTCAATCTTTGTAAGATTCTACAAGGCAAGTACATGATTAGCCCCACTTTACAGATGAAGAACCTGAGCTTAAGTAAGCCAAGGCCAAACATTACAAATAGTGGAACACTGATTTGAACTTAGCAGTCTGGCTCCAGACTCTGCAACCTTAATCACCAATGCTATTAAAAGCACATCAAAATAGATTGATAATAAAATAAAGGACTACTGCATACTGCTATTTTTCTTTATTTCAGAAACCATGACTTAGGAACCAACAAATCTTCTCCTATTAAATAACTACCCTCCAACTTTGATTCACTTTGTAAAACATATACAGCAAACATTTGCACTGCATAAATATTTTTAAAATCACTATACCTCTTCTGTAAACTATAGCAATAAGATTTTAACAAGATTTGAACATAACATAGCAATTTCCTTTCCTCACTGAGTTTGGGAAAGTGTATTGTAAAGGATCACATTTTAAAACCCTTAAAACACTGAATCACTTAAGTGCTACAAAATAAGTCTAAGCTGACAAACTATGCTATATAATGATGTCATATCCTATTCCAAATATCCCAAATGAATCATTGCATAAACTTAATAGTTTACTTTCTTTGCTTAAAAAGTTAGCTTTCATATACTGATTATCTTAAGACTTTTCAAAAATTACCATTCTTCTCAAATAAATATATGTATTTTCATCAAAACTTTAGTTAAGCTCTTTATCTATTGTTACTAAAAAAATGAATAGGCTTTCTGCAACAACCAAATTTGACTAGAACAATCTGTTTGAAGAGAAGTTATGCTTGCTTTGCCTTGGAAATACAAAGATTTATCTTTCATTACCTTACTAACAGAAGACTTTTAATATACATTTTTCTTCTCCAAAAAAATCCATACAAAAACAACATAATTAGTCACCACAAATATGCTTAGACATAAAAACATTTTATTGAAAAAAGCCTGGCAAAGAAAAGTAGTTTCCCTTTTGTTTGAGACAATTAGAGGGAAAAAAATTAGTGTGTCAGTTTCTAATGCAAATGACAGTCAATTAAGCTCCTTTATCTATAAAATGAGAGAGTTGTACCAGATAACAGCAAAGATAACAACTAGATACTACAACTGTACTTAAATCTAAATGTAAATGGTAAATTTGAGGAGGCAGTAAGGTACACTGGAAAGGCTTTGGGGGAAAGAAAACATTGGTCAAAGTAAAAGTAAGAGATAGCAGAATATCACTTCTCGGCCTTTTGGCTAAGATCAAGTGTAAATATGGCCGAATAATCCAGAATCACTGAGCCTGTATTTCTCTGAACACAATGAACTAAACACAAGAAATAAAATCAGCAAAGAAAAACATCAACAGTGTTGTTACCTTGCGAAGGGACCCAAACTTAAACTATAAGCTTTTGAAAACTGTCATCTAGAAGCAGAGTAGACAAAACTAAAAACATTTCAGTACCAATCCAACATTACTCTCCATCCCCTTTGTCTAATATATCCATCCCAAATCAGAAAGCAATACTATGAAAATTAAGAGGTGAACAGATATCATTCTCAAAGATCTCACTGATAGGATCCAATCCTTAGTTTTTTTAATATAATTTTCAAACATACAAGTAAGAAGTTAGAAAATACAGCAACCACGAAGAATTTTTTCCTTGGGGTAGGGGAAACTTGTGTATAAAAAATTAGGCAACCCAAGGAAGAATTAAAATAATTCGGGAATTGAGAAGTCCTTATAGGACACAACTGAGAGTGAAGAGTCCACCTAAATATAGAAGCAAGGCTAAACAAAAGAAAAAGGTAAAGAATAAAGCTGCCATAAACTTTAAAAGTCTTTTTTAAATCACTTAAATATGAGGAGTTGTAATAAATTATCATTGGAAACATCAGTAAGAACTAATGTTTAACTTCACAGAGACACATAGAAGTATTCTTACATATGTATATATCTACAGATTAGTATACACATTTTTCCCTGACACTAGGAGAGTTTAAAAGAAATGACACCCCAGTAATAAGCACACCCAGCAGCCAGATGTTGGTTTCGAACACTACTCTTCAAAAAATGAATCAAGGCTTCTAGGGAAATGGCTGATTCTAGGACTGAGGCAGGAAATATGCAAGATGAACCGAGAGCATCTTGCAGTGCCAAAAAGTGGTTTAAAAAAAAAAAAAAAAAAAAACTAAGGTATGCAAAGGGACACAGGAGCAACTGACACAGGACTGACTGACAGGGTCATCTCCTAATCGTCAAAGTTAGATCAATTTAAGTAACAAAATAAATAAAGTAGTATTGAATTATAACCCAAAGTATAAAATAAATATCCATGTCTCCACAGTGATATAAATGATTTAATAAATTAATAAATGCAGGAGAAGAGACAAATCTCCTGTGTAGAAGAATTCCAAATAAATTATGTAGATACACCACAGGAAGCAAAACCCCCCACCCCTTCAGTGCAAGCTCATGTAACGACTTCCAGTGTAGAAGGAAGGGAAGAAAAGAGTAACTTCACAGTGGAGAAACCTGACAACCACTAATTCTGCCAGGTTTCAGGTTAACGCCAACAGTCATAAATCATCTTGACAACAGATACTCAGGATAGGATGTGGTGAAAATGGCAGCAGACTTGCGTGGTCTTCCTCCCAGTAACCCATATCCCAGGCTAATCATGAGAAAAACACTACACATATTCTAACAGAGGAACATTCCGGAATACATAAGAACCTGGACTCCTTAAAAATGTCAAGGTATGTAGTAGCAAAGCTCTTTGAAAAACAACCACCAAAATATCTCAAGGTAATCAATAACAAATTACAATTGTACTTAAATGCAAATGGTAAATTTGACGCAGCAGTAAGGTAGAGTGGAAAGGCTTTAGGAGAAAAAAAATAAAGTCTGAGAAACTGTCACAGCAAGAGGACTCTAAGGAGACAAGACAAGCAAATGTAATACGGTGTCGGGCATCCTGGAACAGAAAAGGGGCATTAGATAAAAACAAAGAAAATCTGAATAAACTATGGACTTCACTAATAATGTATTAATATTGGTTTGTTAATTGTAACAAACATACCAATTTAATAATAGGAGAAGCTATAGCAGGGAAAGAGAGGCACCTATAGGAGTACTCCATACTACCTATTCAATTTTTCTTTAAAAGTGTTGAAAAAATAAAACTACTAATAGAAAAAAATGCACCTATTAGGAAGTCTGAAGTTTTCTTCCAGAAAAAAAAAATTAGGTGTTAGACAGGCAGGAAATATAGACCCAGTAAATAAGTGTGCTAGTCTTCTCATCTTTCAAAAATTCAACAGATACTATCAAATGTCCAGAAGTAAGAAAGAGCATTATATTCAGAAACGTAGCTTCAAATCCTCACTCCATCACATATTAGCTGTGTGGCATTAGCCAAGATACTTAACCCCTGGAGCATCACCTATTTCATCTATCTTATGTGGATAATATTTATTTTGTAGATTCGTTGTGAAGATTAAAGATGATATATGCAAAGTCACTACAAGAGCAGATCCAGCATATTGCAGAAGCTTAACAAATGGCACAAACATTTAAATTATTTAAGCATTTATAATATTTTCAATAATTCTAAGTTCAATCATCCTAAAAGAATGTTAAATTTATAAAAATAGAAAGTCTTTTAGCTATGTTGTTAAATATATATTGTTTGGTTATGACTATTCCAGATTTCATCATTTCCCTCCAAAAGATTAAGGTGACTTTTTTTTTTTCTCCAGTATAAGCTATGGCTCTGTACATGTGGAAAATAAGGCTTTCAACCCAAGCTTTCTTTTACCCATTTAACCAACACATATGAACTAATATTAGGACTGAGAACCTACAGGGAGAAAACTGAGAAATTCTCTCTAACCCTGAGTCCACGTGCACAGATAATTTGCCTGTATTGAACAAAACAGACAGAAGTCGATTCCAACAGTTTATTCAAGTCAAAGAAGAGAGGTGTGAGTTAGCTTTCCCTTCATTAAGAGATGGTGCTATAACCTTTCCAAGTCAGTTGAATACATATAGAAATTAGGGGAATATTTAAAATATATAAGCAAAACATAGAAATTTCATTTTAATTCAATCAAATGACTGGCTAGTGAATTCACAAACAAGTACCTCATTAAATCTTTTTTGGAACTGCAGGGCTCTGGAAGACCTAACCAGTCAAATATGTATGAGATTCACCACGTTGGAACAAGGCATAGACACACCATGAAACTGGAGAAAATTAAGGGGTTGCAATTTGTTCAGAAAAGGAAGAATTGCCAGTCAAATTGGATATATGAATGATACAAGTGATAACCGAAATCTGTATTTATTTTATATTGTTGCCAGGTATTTGGTGACTACCTGGTGATTATTAGGGCTATTTGGCAAAAATAATTTCTCATTTTTTTAACTAGAAGATAAAATTGTATTTATCATATACAACATAATGTTTAGAAGCCTATATACATTGTAGAATGACTAAATCTAGCTAATTGATGTATGCATTACCTCACATAGTAATTTTTGTGATAAGAACACTTTTACATCCACTCTCTTAGCATTTTTCAAGAATACGATAATACTGTTAACTATTGTCACCATGTTGTACAATGGATCTCCTGAATTTGTTCCTAGCTAAAGCCTTCCAACCTTTGGCTATTTTTCAAAAGAATTTTATAGATGTAGAAGAATGTGAACCATGTTTTAAGTTTCTGAAGTTGCCTTTGGAGTACAAATCTGAGACTACATCTGAATTATCAATAACAAGTGATATGAGGGTAGCTGAGCTTTAAATAGTTTAAACTGAAAGGAAAAATACTATCCATGGAATCCAACTGACAAACGTAATCTAAACTGAAATGTATAGCTATGTAAAATATTTGTACCTATCAATATCATAGAAGTAGATTTTCTCATATGAAACTGAAAAAAATCACCAAGCGCAATGGCTCACACCTGTTATCTCAGCACTTTGGGAGGCCGAGGAGGGTGGATTGCTTGAGCTCAGGAGTTCAAGACCAGTCCAGGCAACATGACAAAACCTCATCTCTACAAAAAATACAAAAACTAGGTGGGCGTGGTGGCCTGTGCCTGTGGTCCCAGCTACTCAGGAGGCTGAGGCAGGAGGATCACTTGAGCCTGGGAAGTCGAGGCTAGAGTGAGCCAAGACTGCGCCACTACACTCCAGCCTGGGTGACAGAGCAAGACCCTGTATCCAAAAAAAAAAGAGGAACTGATAAAATGAAAACTGAGCACAAATTTTAGTGTATAATTCTAGAATCAAATAGGGCATATATGCCTGGACATGCAAGAATGTAGTTATGAATTTGATCAAAATGTTATCAATTTCTAGCATTAAGCCTTAGGCACACTTTCAAAAATAGATTAGGCAATAACACAGGACATAGGCATGGGCAAAGACTTCATGACTAAAACACCAAAAGCAATGGCAACAAAAGCCAAAATTGACAAATGGGATCTAATTAAATTAAAGAGCTTCTGCACAGCAAAAGAAACTATCATCAGAGTGAACAGGCAACCTACAGAATGGGAGAAAATTTTTGCAATCTACCCATGTGTCAAAGGGCTAATATCCAGAATCTACAAATAACTTAAACACATTTACAAGAAAAAAATCAAACAACCCCATCAAAAAGTGGGCAAAGGATATGAACAGACACTTCTCAAAAGAAGACATTTATGCAGCCAACAGACACATGAAAAAATGCTCATCATCACTGGTCATCAGAGAAATGCAAATCGAAACCACAATGAGATACCATCTCACACCAGTTAGAATGGCGATCATTAAAAAGTCGGGAAACAACAGGTGCTGGAGAGGATGTGGAGAAATAGGAAGGCTTTTACACTGTTGGTGGAAGTGTAAACTAGTTCAACCATTGTGGAAGACAGTGTGGTGATTCCTCAAGGATCTAGAACTAGAAATACTGTTTGACCCAGTGATCCCATTACTGGGTATATACCCAAAGGATTATTAATCATGCTACTATAAAGACACAATAGCAAAGACTTGGAACCAACCCAATTGTCCATCAATGATAGACTGGATTAAGAAGATGTGGCACGTATACACCATGGAATACTATGCAGCCATAAAAAAGGATGGGTTCATGTCCTTTGCAGGGACATGGATGAAGCTGGAAACCATCATTCTGAGCAAACTACCACAAGGACAGAAAACCAAACACCGCACGTTCTCACTCATAGGTGGAAATTGAACAATGAGAACACATGGACACAAGGCAGGGAACATCACACACTGGGGCCTGTCCTGGGGTTGGGGGCAGGGGAAGGGATAACATTAGGAGAAATACCTAATGTAAATGACGAGTTAATGGGTGCAGCAAACCAACATGGCACATGCATATCTATGTAACAAACCTGCACGTTGTGCACATGTACCCTAGAACTTAAAGTAAAATTTTTTTAAAAAATAGATTAAGCTACATTTGAAGCGCTTCTTTATTATTCCCTAGGTCCCATCCATGCATTTGGCTATACTTAACCACTGCTCACAATTTTATTATTCATACTGCTTACACACAGACTGCTCATTAAGTGGCCCCCTAGGAAAATCATCTAGACACTTCTACGCTAATAAAACATTAAGCAATTAAAGGACTAATATGATACCACCTTCAGCAACTGAGTACCAGTAAAAGCACAGATATCAACTGTTAAACCCCCAGTGGTTTTTCTCTTTAATTTAGAACAAAAAGTTGTTTTTTTTGTTTTTTTGTTTTTTTTTAAGACGGAGTCTCGCTCTGTCGCATAGGCTGGAGTGCAGTAGCCGGATCTCAGCTCACTGAAAGCTCCGCCTCCCGGGTTTACGCCATTCTCCTGCCTCAGCCTCCCGAGTAGCTGGGACTACAGGCGCCCGCCACCTCGCCTGGCTAGGTTTTTTTTTTTTTTTGTATTTTTTAGTAGAAACGGGGTTTCACCGTGTTAGCCAGGATAGTCTCGATCTCCTGATCTCGTGATCCGCCCGTCTCGGCCTCCCAAAGTGCTGGGATTACAGGCTTGAGCCACCGCGCCCGGCCTTTTTTTTTTTGAGACAGGGTTTCACTCACCCAGGATGGAGTTCAGTGGTGCAATCACAGCTCACTGCAGCCTCAACTTCGTGCACTCAGGTGATTCTCCGGCCTAAGCCTCTAAAGTAACTAAAACGACAGGTGCACACCATCATGCCCAGCCAATTTTTGTATTTTGTGGGGGGGTTGGGAGGGTGGGGGGCTAGAGACGGGGTTTTGCCATTTGCCCAGGCTGGTCTCAAACTCCTGGGCTAAGTGATCTGCCCACCTCAGCCTCCCAAAGTGTTGGGATTATAGGCATGAGCCACTGCTTCTGGCCATAAAATGTCAAATATTTGATTATCGTTTAAAAGTTCATATTTTTAAAGCTACACGCAGAACTATTAAGAGGCAAATGGCATGTTATCTGGGATTGCTTTAAAATTCTTCATCAAAAACATAAATAAAAGAAAAAAGATAAATGTTAATTACTGAATCTGTGACAAGTATGGGGGTCTTGCTGAACTATTCCCTCTACTTGCAGGTATGTTTGAACTTTTTTCATACTAAACAAACATAACTCTTAAATATGAGAGAAAGAATACAAATACATTTAGTAAGTTAGCTTTTGACAGGTGCATTCGAATTAGAGGAGAAAAGATAAATTAATAAATGGTATCAGGAGAAATGGCTACTCATCCACGGGAAGGAGAGCTGGAACCATCAATGATGCATAAATCAAAATAAATTTCATGTAACTCAAAGATTTAAATGTAAGAAAAGGAAACCATTAAAGTAACAGCAGAAACAATCAGAGAATTACCATCGTCATCTTGGAGTAAAAGAAAACACTGATAAAGTGAACTATGTAAAAAATAATTTTTTATTCATGGCAAGAGCAACCATAAACAACATAAAAATATAGCAAAGGGGGAGAAAGTCTGGAAATCATATCATGAAGGGTTAATTTCCCAAGTAGAGAGTGCCTACAAATCAGTAAGCGTCACCCAACAGAAAAATGATAAAAGGATACAGACAGGTCACAGAAAAGGAAACAAAAATCACTCTTGTAAGAAATGCAAACTAAAAGACACTGAGATACCATTTTTCATTAATCAGATGGGCAAGGATGAAAGAAACTCATGATACACAGAACTATGCTGGCAAGGCTCTGGGGAAACTAGCAAGCACATACGTTGTTGATGGGAGCATAAATTAATATAATCTCTATGCAAGGCAATTAGGTGATATCTATCAAAATTAGAAATGTACACAACTTTTAACCCAGTAATTACACTTCCAGATAGTCTAAAAATATATTTATGCATATGCAAAATGATACATAATACAAAGACATGGACATCACAGTAACAGTTTCATTATTAGCAAAAGCCAAGAAAAGAAACAACAAAAATGTCTAGAATAAAGGGAATGGTTAAATAATATATATATTATATATACATATATAAATATTTACTATATATAAATATCCTATATCTTCAAAATGGAATATACTACTACTTCAAAAAATAAAAAAAGAAATTTTGTCGCAGCCAGGCATGGTGGCTCACACACGTAATCCCAGCACTTCGGAAGGCCGAGGGGGGCAGGTCACTTGAGACTAGGAATTTGAGACCAGCCTGGCCAACATGGTGAAACCCTGTCTCTACTAAAAACACAAAAAATCAGCCAGGTGTGGTGGTGCACGCCTGTAATCCTAGCTACTTCGGAGGCCAAGGCGTAAGAATCTCTTGAACCTGGAAGGCAGAGGTTGCAGTGAGCTGAGATCACACCACTGCACTCTAACCTGGGTGACAGAGAAAGACTCCATCTCAAAAAAGAAAAAGAAAGAAATTTTGTGATGAACTGATAAAACAAGGTAACTAAACCATATATTAGCCGCAATTACTTTTGCACCAACCTAAATAGTTAAATGAAAATCATGTGTATTATATGCTAACTTTTATACAAAAGGAGAAAGCAAAAAACATTATGTATGTATATATATGTGTGTGTATACATTTATTCTTATAAATCCATACTGTGTGTGTGTGTGTGTGTGTGTGTGTGTGTGTGTGTGTGTGTGTGTAGAAACTGTAACAATGAGTTTCTTCCCAAATACTTAGCTGGAGCAGATGGCAGATGGATGGAGTCTTATTACTTACTGTATGTGTTTTGGTTCCCTTTGAATTTTGTGCCATATGAATATATTATCCATTCAAAAAAGTGATTTTACATAGGGAAAACATTCCAGGACATTGTTCTAGGCAAAGATTTTATCACTAAGACCTCAAAAGCACAGACAACAAAACCAAAAGTAGACAAATGGGTTTACATCAAGCTAAAAAGCTTCTGCACAGCAAGAAGACCATGAACAAAGACAACCTACAAAAAAGAAGAAAATATTAGCAAGCTATTCCTCTGACAAAGAATTAATAAACAGAATATATAAGGACTCAACAGCAAAAAAAACCTAATTAAGAAACAGGCAAAGGATGTGAATAGACATTTCCCAAAACAAGACATACAAATGGACAACAGGTATATGGAAAAATGCTCAACATCACTAATCATCAGGGAAGTGTAAATCAAAACCACAATGAGATATCATCTCACCCCAGTTAAAATGGCTGTTTTTAAAAAGACAAAAAATAACAGATGCTAGTAAGGATGCAGAGAAAAGGGAACTCTTGTTCACTGTTGGTGGTAATGTAAATTAGTACAATCATTACGGAAAACAGTATTGAGATTTCTCAAAAAACTAAAAATGGAACTACCATATGATCCAGAAATCTCAATTCTGAGTATTTATCCAAAGGGGAAAAAAAAAAATCAGTTTATCAAAAGGATACCTGCACTTCCATGTTCACTGCAGCACTATTCACAATAACAAAGGCATGGAATCAACCTAAGTGTCTATCACAGAAAAATGGATAAAGAAAATGTGGCACATATATACAATAGAATGCTATTTGGCCATAAATAAAGAACAAAATCATATCATTTGCAACAACATGAATGGAACTGGAAATCATTATGTTAAGTAAAATATACCAGGTAAAGAAAGACAAATTTTGCATGCTGCCACTCATGTGGGGGCTAAAAACATTGACCTCATGGAGGTAGAGAGTAGAATAATAGACATCTCAGGTGGGAAGGGGATGTGTGAAGGACTAGGAGGGATAACGAGAAGCTGGTTAATAGGTACAAACATACAGTTAGATAGAAGGAATAGGTTCTAATGTTTGATAGCAGAGTAGGGTGACTATAGATAGCAACAATATATTGTATATTTCAAATATACAGCTAGAAGAGAGGACCTGACTGACATGTTCCCAATAAACAGAAATGATAAATATTAATGGCAATGAACACCCCCAAATACTGACTCAGTCATTACACATTGTATGCACATAACAAAATATTACATGTACCCACAAATATGTAAAATATTATGTATCAATTTTTTCAAGTTTTAATATTCTTAGCTTTATCCAAGAGCATAATAGTAATAGTAAACACCAGTGTCTTCGTTACACATATTATTAATTTTAAACTGGAATATATAACAAACATGTTCATTCTGGGTCACAGGTAAAATCTTTCCCATCTTATCATATACCAATAATAGAGTTAGCCTCCTGAAAAATAACACCATCACTTTAAAATCATCTGTAATCCCAGTACTTTGTGAGGCTGAGGCGCGTGGATCACTGCACAAAGGACCAGTCCACAAAAGCTGCCATATATAACAGGATTGCCAGAAATGGAGAACATAAAGAAAATGAAGGTATGGAAATTAAGGACAAAATTAAAACTTTTCCAGGGCTAAGACACGAAACCTCAGATTGACGGAATCCCTAGAGCCCTAAGCATGAAGTAGCTAAACAGACATTCACACCAGGAAAGTCCTTCTGATATTTAGATGACTAAGGCTAAAAATAAAGGCCTAAAAGTTTTTGAGAAATGAAAAACAAAAGATGCCTACAGAGAAAGAAAACAGATGGCCACCAGACTTCTTAACTTCTAAAGGAAGGAATGCCTCAAAGCTGTGAGGGAAAATGACTTTGAATCTAAACATTTACACCCATTCCAGTCCAGCGTGGTGGTGTGTACCTGGTAGTCAAAGCTATTTGGGAGGCTAAAACAGGAGGATCACATCAGTCCAAGTTCAAGATCCTGTCTCCAAAAAAATTTTTAAATTTCAAAAACTAGACTCATTCCAACAATATGAAACAGTTTCGGTTTTGCAAAAGCACAGAGAATTTACCACTCAGACCTTTTCTGAATTACTCAAGAATTAGATTCTAGCCTAAAGTAGAATTTTGTTGCCATTCTCTCCCTACCTTTTATATTTTATTAATGTTTGTTTCCTCACTTGGATAAGATTTACTTACAGAAAGGAAAAGAAGAGAAAAGGAGGGAAAGCGAGGGAAGGGAAAGTATGGCCTGATACGGGTTACCGGTCCTATAAGTTTGCACAGGAGGGAAGAGGAGAGGGAAGACTGGGCAAAAACAGAGCCACACATAATTTCAAAGTTGTTACTACTTCAAAAAAAAAAAAAACCTAAAAAACAAAAAACGTGTTCCACATCAGTCAGAACAACTATTATTAAAAAGTCAAAAAATAACAGATGCTGGCAAGGTTTGAGAGAAAAAGGAAAAGCTTATACAATGTTGGTGGGAGTGTAAATTAGTTCAGCCATTGTGGAATACAGTATGGTGATTCCTCAAAGACCTAAAGACAGAAATACCACTCAACCCAGCAATCCCATTACTGGGTAGATATCCATAGGAATAGAAACTGTTTTATTATAAAGACACATGCAAGTGTATATTCTTCGTAGTACTATTCACAACAGCAAAGACATGGAATCAACCTAAATGTCCACTAATGGTAGACTGAATAAAGAAAATGTGGTATATACACACCATGGAATATTATGCAGCCCTAAAAAAGAATGAGATCATGTCCTTTGCAGGGACATGGATGGAGCTGGAGGCCATTATCCTTAGCAAACTTGACACAGGAACAGAAAACCAAATCCCACAGGTTGTCTTATAAGTGGGAGCTAAATGATGAGAACACATGAACACACAGAGGGGAACACCACACACTGGGGCTTATGAGAGGACAGAGGGTGGGAGTAGAGAGAGGATCAGGAGAAAGAACTAATGGATACTAGGCTTAATACCTGTGATGAAGTAATCTGTACAACAAACCCTCATGACACAAGTTTACCTACGTAACAAACCGGCACTTGTATCCCTGAACTAAAAATAAAAGCTAAAAAAAAAATAAAATTTTCCAAAGACAAACCTCTAGAAAAAGGAAAAATCATATATATCATGCTTCATTTAGCAGAATATGGTTCCAATATTAAGGAGAACATTAAGATGAATAATAAAGGGCAGATCACTTGAAGTCAGGAATTTGAGACCAGCCTGGTCAACATGGTGAAACCCCATCTGTACTAAAAACACAAAAATTAGCTGGGCGTGGTGGTGCACACCTGTAATCCTAGGTACTCGGGAGGCTGAGGCAGGAGAATCACTTGAACCTGGGAGACAGAGGTTGCAGTGAGTCGAGATTGTGCCACCGCATGCCAGCCTGGGCGACAGAGTGAGACTCTGTCTCAAAAAAAAAAAAAAAAAGAGGAGGAGGAGGGGGAGGAGGAGAAGAAGAAGAGGAAGAGGAAGAAGACGAAGAGGAAGAGGAAGAGGAGGGAGGATGGAGGAAGAAGGGAGAAGGGAGAGAGGAGGGAGGAGGAGACAGAGGAGAACAAGAAGGAGAAAGAGGAGGAAGGAGGAAGAAGGAAGGGAGAAGGAAGAAAGAAGAAGAAAATAAAAAGATGTTTCAAGAGTCCAGGTGGAAATAGAAAAACACGTACGTGTTGCCAGCACACACACAGACAGAGGTCTGTTACGAAAAACCCAATGTCCCTCCAAGGCCAGTTATTCTGCTATAATCACATATGTGCAGTCCAAAGCATTTATAACACAGATAAAGACACAGACATGAAAAGAAATCAATGATAAATGTCTACTAATTTTATGCTTAACTTTATTAGTACAATACTCTCCCAAATCCATAAAAAGCCTATGAAGAAAATCATTCCTGTAAAGGTTTTGCCTCACTGTGAAAAGACCTTTACCAACTCTTATTATGCCAGCTGTAGTCACAAACCACAAACACCAATAGTGTGAGAGCCTTAAAAACAAAGCATATCATGCAAATCTTTTTGAATAACTTAATTATGTGTTATTTAATTTTATAACACATCACCCTTGCTAAGAGTACAGAAAGATGCTGAACAAGCATTATCATGTTCTTTCCTGACCTGGTTCCCCAAGGTAGCGCTACCTCCAATTGTTTGACTACACCAGTTGTAAAGGATTTGACTGCGGGCAACTTCAGACATATTCTCATTTATCCCATGCTCACAAACTCAAAAATAATTGGCTTCCTCTCTACTGGTATCAGCCATAGTTTTAACAGATGGTGCTGCTAAATGAGGAAGGTATGGTACTGAATACAACTAATGACTAACCATATGTCAACAACAAAATAGTGTTCTCGTCAAGGATATAACACTGGATTTTATTTACTTGTTTATTTTTGTATAGAGGAGAACATACTACAATGCAGTTATACAAAGTGACACTCACTTAGAACTGGAAAGAAACCTAAAAAGTACTAAAAAGTAGTAGCAGATTTTCAATTTCTTACATTTTCAATTTCCTAAAGTATACAAACTATATATAGATAACTTGTGTACTTTATATGCATATAAATTACACATAGTAGCAATTTCACTCTCATATTCAATGAAAATATATTTTCATTAGTTCAAAAACTTTCTCAACTTTGGCTGTATACTTTTGACATTACTAAGCACAATAATACTGTTCATATGACACACTAAACTTCTTTCCTCAGTAAACTTCTATGTATCCAAATGGTGATAACTTAAGAGTTTACTACGTATATGTTAATTTATTTCAGGAACAACAGAACATACTCAGATATAAGTATCCTGAGCTATTGCTGTATTTATTAAGAGCTATCTTGGGCTGGGGCGGTGGCTCATGCCTGTAATCCCAGCACTCTGGGAGGCCAAGGCAGGTGGATCACTTGAAGTCAGGAGTTCAAGACCAGCCTGGCCAACATGGTGAAACCCCATCTCTACTAAAAATACAAAAATTAGTCGGGAGTTGTGGCATGTGCCTGTAGTCCCAGCTACTCAGGAGGCTGAGGCAGGAGAATCGCTTGAACCTGGGAGGCAGAAGTTGCAGTGAGCTGAGATCGCACCACTGCACTCCAGCCTAGGCAAAAGAGTGAGACTCGGTCAAAAAAAAGAAAAAAGCTATCTCATTATTTTACATTCTTAATGACACAACGGCAACAGGTTTAAACAAACAAACAAAAATAAATAAATAAAAGAACTGACTGTATTCTATTCCTACAAACCCCCACCAAGAAAAAATGGTAAATATCTATAGCCACCACTCCTTCTCCTGATAAATCTGTTTTTATTGTGTTATTTTAATTGTTCTTTAGAGTCACATGATTTTTTTGGGGGGAAAAGGGTCCTCTGAATCTTTTTTCTAATATTAACATCGTGACTCCAGGTGCCAACTGATATAAAAATCTATGATAGTCTATGAATCATTCAAAAGAATGTATAATTTACTAATTAACATATGCTCTTAAAATTATGTAACTATTTTATTTAGAAACACGTATGGCCTTTCAGCAAAATCACTGTGGTTATTTCAACAGAAATTACTGTAGTCAGAATAACAGGGAAAACACAATACCTACGTTAGACAGATTTCCCTTTTCCTGTTAATTTGGTGACCAGAAAAAACTACTTCTAAAAACTACTTTACATTCTTTCTTTTTTGCCCTTTTACTCAAGTAAAGAAATCTCCATCTACTACCTTCAGAAAAAGCAGCCCATGTGTGTGATGAGGTGTTAATACTTGCCTAGCAGTCAAAGACCCAGCCATAATCCTTGCTTACTACCAGCGACCTTAAGTCAACTACCTAAACCCTGTAAGCCTGAAAATCTTCATCTTTAAAATGAGATTAACACCACATACCTCACAGGATTTTTCAGAAGGACAAGATGAGATAACATATGTAAACCACCTGGTCTAGAGTCAAGCAAAAAGAAGCCAAATAAATAAAACCTCAATGCAGAAGACTCACACAAATAGCCAGAATGTCCATCAAAAATGCATTGGCAGACAGTTTTGCAATTTTCACCCTGAATTGAAATAGATTTTATGAAGCATCTCATGAAAGTTAGTTTTCTTTCCCATTTCACATCTAACTTTTCTGCAGTATTTTAGGATCAACTCTTTCAGCCTGATAAATTTTCTAACACGCATTAAGACGATCTCAAATCAATAAAAAACAAACACTGAAACATACCCTTAAAACAAGACCTTAGGAATACTGTGCTTCAAAAGCTTCTCTTTTGATTCTTCACTTTTCTCATCCTGTATTTATTTACAAATGATTCTTTTGGTGCTGAGATAAACCCTACTCCCCAACTTCGCATTTACCTTCTTGAAATTCTACACATTCAGCTTCTCTACGGACATAACCTTGCAGAAGCAATCCGGCCAATCTTAACTGTTCTCTCTTCTCTATGTTCTACTATTTAATAAGGAGAAAATCTAGAGGGAAATAAGTCTTCAATAAAACAAAGTATCTTGCTGTGATTAAGAAGTGATTCTAAATAACTAACAACAGGCTTTCATTATGCAGAAAAAATTTGTTAACTTTCTAAATAATGTTTCTTCTGTTTAATCTTATCCTATTCACTGTTATACAAATATATGGGATTCAGAAATAACATTAAAAGCTTCTACATGAAACAACCAAAAAACAGACACAATATGTAAAACAATAATTTTTCAAGACATTGAACATAACACAATGCAGAACAGTGAACCCTGAGAGATGGGAAACAATTGAAGTGGGCCCTACAATTGTCCCAGCTTACTGCTTTGTCAGTTTCCAGACTTAGCGGCAGTTGAGCAAGGCAGTCAGTCCAGAAGACTCTGCACTAAGACAGAGTTAAGAATTTGAGGAAATCAAGGCTTGCTAGACTTCGTCAGACAGAGTACCTGAGAGGAGTAATTACGGTACCCAGTTGAGCATTGACCAGTGCATGTATGTGAGGAAACTAACCAAAGCTGGGGAAAGAATGACCTCAAAAGAACGGAGTAATGGTGCCCAGAGCTGACTCAGGACTGGGAATAATGCCTGTTCTTACCAGCCAGTCATGAGAAGATTTTCAGGTTTATAGGGTTTAGGTAGTTGACTTAGGTCGCTGAAGTTTCCATGACTGGTGGGGCACTGAGTAAAGCCCACAGAAGGATCTTGCCTCAGTAGCAAGGAATATTTAGCCCTTGACTGAGCATGGCTCCAGTCATGCTGAACAGAACCAACCTGTTTCCAAGTAATTTAACTGTAACCCAGAACAAAGCTCAAAAACATCCAGCAACCAAAATGGTAAAATTTACGATGTTCAGCATCTTATCAAAAATTACCAGGCACGTAAAAAATAAGAAACAGTAATACCATAATGAGAAGAAAAATTGGAGAATCAGAGCTGACTCAGAATTGGCACAGATGTTAGAACAGATAAATCATTAAAAAGTTATTATAACCACATTAATGTACCCAAAAGTTAAGCATAGACCTGGAGGATAGTAAAGAGAAGACCCAGATCAAAGCTCCAGAGATAAAACAACCTCAGCTTCTCTGAGTTCTTTACGTGGTGGAGTGACCCAAACCTTCCTTCTTGAAATATCTGAGCCATTAATCATCCTGCCCTTTTTTGGCTGATATTATTTTCTATTAACCTTTACTGTTGGGGATAGAAGTATTAAGAAGTGCCCAGAGAATTCCCTGAATTTCAGATATTGTCTCTTTGACTCCGTGTATCAAAACCTCAGTTTTCCCTTGGTTATCAGTATCAGTTACTCCAGTGAATAAATTAGCTCCTCTTTCTGAGCATTTGTTCAGGAGCATAAGGACTGCAAAATGGCCAAGAAGCAGCCCCATCTTCCAATCTCATAGAACCACTCTTGTGTCCTCTAGTGGAAACACTATCCCCTTGAAGTCCAAGGTCTCCAAACCAGAGCTCAGCAAAGCTCAGTATTTCCAAGAAAGGAAATAAAAGATCTGCAAGTGAGTTATTAGGTGTAACAACGAGCAAAGCTACTCTCACTTACCCCTTGAATCCTAGAGTAATGAATCCTGGCTATTGAAGAGACAGCACATGTAATGGTCACAGATTCAAAGTGTATACTACATCTTGTAAAACAGAACCCCATCCTTTCATGGTACTGCCTTTCAGTTGGCATTAGGAGCATTCAGTAAGCCATTCTACCTTTCAATTAGGCCAGCCACTTTCAGATCATAGGGTATGGGGCAAGACCAGTTAATTCCAAGGGCATGAGCCCACAGCTGCACCTTCTTTGCTAGAGAAGGAATTCCTTGATCAGAAGCAATACAATGCAGAATGCTCTAACAGTGAATAAAGTTTTATGTGAGTCCACAGATGGTGGTGCTGGCAGAAGCATTATAGGTAGAGAAAGCAAATCCATATGCAGAATATGATACTAGCCCTGTGAGAATATATCTTTGCCCTCTCCATAATGGAAGAGGTCCAATATAATCAACAACTAGCAGATGGCTGGCTGGTTCCCTCAGTGAATGGTGCCATATCAGGGACTCAATGTTGGACTCTGCAGTTGGCTGATTAGGCACTCAGCAATAACAGTAGCCAGGTCAGTCTTGTAAAGCGAAAGACCTTATTGCTGAACCAATGAAGAGCTCCCAACCCTGCCAATACAGCCACCTTTTCACAGGTCCACTGAGCAAGCCCTAACGTGGCTGAATAAAAGGCTGACTGACATGCACAGAGCATGTTGTTCTGTCCAGCTCACTAGCAAGTATTCTTTGCAGTAGATGCCCTTTAAGAGGTATTCACATGGCGCTCAATTTTCACAGTTTGTGGACATTCAGAGAGGTCTATTCACACACCTCTTCCCTAGACTTCCTTGTCACCAGTCTTCACATCCTATTTGTTCCAGGTCTCTGACCACCAAGATAAAACATTAATCAATGTAGATCTTTATCTCTGGCCATCTCCTACTGTAGACATGGTAGGTAACAAAATATAATGCATAGAAGTTCTGTCCACTGGGAAGATTTTCCTTCACCATTGTCCTTCATGGTGAGTCTTCTGTGGGGCTTTAGTGTTTCAGTGTCTGCTTTTGAGTAACACTTACTCAAGTGTTACTTGAGTAACACTATCTATCTATAAACTAGGCTCAAGTTTTCTTCCTCACTCAAATGGTCATAAGGAACATTCCAGGAGACCATACACATGGAATGAAGGAGAGGAGGCAATGAAACAGAAGTTGGTATCAAAGGAGTCTGAGCCACCAGCTTGTTTAACTTACTTATATTATCTGGACCTGCCCAACCTTGGTCTCTTATATACCATTATCACTTGACAACAGATAGCTGCTGCTTGTTCCCAACCTATAGCTAAATAGGTCAGACAACAGCCAATTCATGATGGGAAACTCAGCCACATGGTCACCTGGCATCTCATGATTAGGTGTTCAGCCTCTAGCAAAGTCAAAAGCCAGGAACTGTTTCTCAAAAGAAAAATCATTATCTGCAGACAGGGCACAGATTTGCTCTAAAATCCTAGAGGTCTGCACTGTGATTCTTTTATTGGCGCTTGCCAGAAGCAAATAATACACAGAAAAAGAAAAAGGTAGAAGAGGAAGAAAAATCACTGAATAAACCTTTGCTCACAGTATCCTCCTTGTTTCCAAACTCAGTGGGAACAAGCAGATTCCACTCCCTACATCTATACCTTTCTGAGATTTAATCAGTATGACAGGACTATAGTCCTAATCAATAAGGAGACCCAAAACAAAAATTACCAGTAAGTTTTTCATCCTTACACTGAGAAACCGGATGTGACCATCTTCTTCACATGAGAAAAGCATACAATGAATACGGTTAAAAGGAATTAGAGGCCACAATGGGTAAGAAGAATAAAGTATGCCTCACTGCTTTAAACCCAGTCCAGAAAATTGATATCCCAGGGAATGAAAGAATAACCAAGTGAGGCTGCTGAATCAGTAAGTAAGTAACCTCTGAAGAATCGCAGAGAAAGAAGAAAATATGGAAAGGCAAGAGGTAGGCAAATGTTCCAACTTCCCACGCAAAGGTAAATCAGGTAAACTGTTCATCTACCATCAATCCTCAAAAGACTATAATTATGCCATTTTCAAGATGGTTGATAAACCACTAAGCAGGAGGTAAAAGCCTAAAATCCTGAGGACCAAATAAAATAGCAAGCTAACCCCACTCCTCCCTGTCTACGGGCTGGGAGACCATCCAGAATAAACTTGACATGACAATCCCTTGAAATCTGGGGTGAGATTCAATTAACTGACTTTCATATTATAGTGAAAAGAAAAATTTTCTTAGAAAAAGAGGGAAAAAACTTAAATTCCAGTAGTCACTGGACATGAGAGCTGACAAGGGCTTTGGATCTGTTCAAAGACCTTCCCTTATATGCTGACTGATAAAGGGAAACAGAATGGAATATGGTAGGAGTTCAAATATGTGCCCCCATACTGAGTAGATAAGTATCTTTAGCAAATTACTTCATCTGTTTAAGACTTGGTCTTTGCATCTACAAAATAGCATTATAATACTGCAATCTACCTCAGAGAACTCTTTCGAGATTACATGTAAGTACACATGAAGCTCTTTGCACAGTGTCTCTTACATAGCAAGTTCTCAACATTATACTAGTTACTATTATTAACTGTCAGCAGCCCTAGTCTTCAGCAGAATTGTGAAATAAACTTTTCATTAGGTCTTCCTACCTCCTTTCTCAATCATACGTAACCATCTAGCAAGCCAGTAATAACTACTGTATGTATAACCAATAAACATGGAAAGAGAATAGTGCAGAAGAAGGCATTAGGTTGAATAAATATAATCTGGATTCTAGGCTGCCAGTAACTCATTCAATGGCTTTGCACACATCTTCCAATCTCTATGGGCCTCGGTTATTTTAGCTATAAAACAAATTTGAGTTAAATATTGCAGATTCTTTTCTTATCTGCAATGCTACAACACAATGAAATAATCACACGGATTTTTAAAGTTATGTGTAATTAGTATACCTATGCTTGGTCCTTCCAGACTCTTGTTCATCTCATCATCTTCATCCTCATCAACTACCAGCACACTAACAGAGGAGAGGCTCTGAGAGTGCTGAATCCCCTCTTCTCCAAGAAGATATTTAAGTCAATTCTCAGTTTATTTTTCTTCCTTATATCCATTAAACTCAAAACTTTAATCACCACTTACGATTCCCATGCCTACAAGAAAAACTTTTGTTAAACCTTAACAACAAAAAACTTAAACACTAGTTCTGAATTAAAAATGTGTTATCCTCAAAGTCAAACATTAATTTATCTAAAAGAAAAAATAAGAATCACTATGATCTGTATTAGATGGACACCAAGTTGTGCTACTCCAGTAATCGATGATATTGGATGAAGCTATAATTAACTCAAAATTAAACAAGTTACCCTATTTGCATTTAATTATGTGTTTCTGATCTTTTTCAGAGGTAGGTATTGAGACTTTTATAATCATGTACAAGGCATTCGTCAATAACACTGATTTTCTCAGTAATCTGACCTAAGTATGAGCCACAGGGGGAGCAAGGAAGAAAGAAAACTGAAGATTTAGCAATGCCATCCAGAGGAAACTGCCAATTCCCTCAGGGGATCCGGGATCAATCTGAGTAAATACATGACTGCTTCTCATTCAGCATTCAGCACTCAGAATTTGGTAACAAAAACATGCCAGACTTGATAGTGGCATGCCTCATTTTATATAATTCCCATCCTAATCTAATATTGTACATAAAGTTAATTATATAAATCTAATACATTAAATACACTAAGGGTGCTTGCAAGCTAGAAACAATGAATGTATAAACAATATTACAGAATAATCTATCATTCATGTATATATATATATATCCATCCAGGTTTTTTAAACCATCATAAAATATGATCGAGGCAACCAAATCATTACTAAAAAAGTTAGGATCATATCTTCAGTATTAGTTAATTATCATCTTATTTAAAAACTTATTTTAAAAGGCACAGAGACCACTCATAGGATAAAAAAAGAAACATTTTAGTAGGAACTATTCAAGAACTCATGTTTGTTCAGTCACTGCCTCAAAAGTGGTATTTATCCTGAGGTCTTACAAACAGTAATGATTTAAATGAAATTGACAGAATCAAACTGTTCAAATACAGAGGCCTCTTCAAGGGCCTAAAACCCTTACCAATATATTTACAATAGGTTTAACCACAAATGGAAAAAGGTAAAATAAGAGGTGTGATTTTCCTCAGCCTTTGCAAATCTGAGGCAATCACTGTTCTAAAAAGTAATCAACCTTTGTAAATAGCCAAAAACTTCACCTAAAAAAGAGATTTATATCAGCTCACTGCCCCAATAAATTATTAACACATATACAGTCATGCAATATTTAATAAAAAGAATCACCATCTCCACATAACCATTACAAAAAGGACCAAATGATTGGGAAATTATCCATTAATAGCAGATTAATGGATAAAGGCTACAATAAAGCAAGAGTCAATATAAAGTGCACAAAATTAGTATATTTTCTTTCAGAATTATACAACAAATCACACGCCACAGTAGTGCTACTAAGTATCTCAGTATCAAGCATGATATTTACATAGGGAGGATTTGATACAGCTGCCAGGACTTGAAACATGTCATCCACCATTTCTAGTATGAAAAGGTAAATTGTCAGACATGTTTCTGACATTTTGACATGATACTACCGCCCATTTCTAGAAATGATTATCAGTATACCAAATGTGCTTAGATTAGCTTTCATCTTGACAATCATACAGTCACACATGCTACCCAAGGAGTTAACATTTTGCTCAGTATACTTAAGCTATCAAGATGACCAATTTTATGCAAATGTTTACCAACTGTAAATGGAGTTAATAATCATAGGTCTAGATCCAACATGCAAATTAGATTTGAATACCTAACACAGGTTTATCCTGAGAACATTGTCTACCACACCACCTTTTTATTTGGTATACACTGTAATCTTTCATATCCACAGCATTTGAACTCTTAACAACATACAAAGCGAAATGAGCCAAGTCATTATGCAAATTTTGCCAAAACTCCTTTGAGAAACACAAATAAAAAATACAGGTGGTAATCTTTGTATAAAGCACCCAGTGTTTGCATGAATGAGTAAGTTTGCATAGCATGGGTCAAACAAAAACAGTTCCAGAAACAGTAGGTCTTCTCCAGGAACTGTCTACTTTGAAGAGGAAGCCAACATGTACACTCAACCTGAAATAACTGGAGAGAGACATGTAGTTAAATTACTTTATTTCCAAGTATAACAATAATGTAACTTTATTCTTTACAAGTTACTATCTGACATCTAACATTTATTATCTATTACTTAATATCTCTGGATTTATACTTTTTAAAAAGTGATAAAGGAAAAAAATTATAATATGTATGTATGCCTAATTGCATTTGTACAGACTCTGGAAGGATATATAAGAAACTAATGTTTTTACCTGGAGATTAAAAGAGAACCAAGCAAATCAGGAATTCAGACAGGAACAAAACTTTTGCCTTTATATTTTGGGCATAGTAAACTATGTAAAAATATGACCCACTTTAAAAATCAAATTACAAAAATATAAATAAAATGATATAACAACACACCACAGTAGCAGAAAAGACTTTTTTATTAACTGTAGAAATGTAAAATGAAATTATAACATTCCAACAAACTACAATTAAATTTAGGCTGACTAAAAAGCATTAAAGATATTTTATAATTAAAATTTCATAATAAAACAACTCAGTAAGTTCTTTTGTTATATACAAAATCCCCACAGAACAAAAGCAAAAATGCCAATGTTTAAGCATATGAAAAATAAATGTCCCCTTTCATCTTCCAGAGACAGAAATCTTATAGCACGTAGTAAATCTATTTTAATTACCTTCATTCTAAATGCTAAAAACTAATTAATTATTAAGAGCTGACAAAATTAGCTACTTGAAATGTTTAATTTGATCCTAGTTTCATATGTATATTTTAATGAACACAATAGACATCTCTCAATAGGCCATCATTTATGAATTGAAAACATGTGTCTATGCTCATGAAGGTAGGTCATATCATTAAGAACTTGCTTTTTAGCAAGACGTGTCAGACATGTGTCATAAGCCATGCTTCATGTAAAAGTCCAGTGTATTCTCTCTTCCAAAATGGCTGAAACCTATTTTTCAGTCACCACTACACAGTCCTCAAAATCAATGTGAAGCCCAGGAAGCTAAGGTTTCCCTTTAGAAACAATTTTGTCTTCTAGGGAAAACAAAAATTGGTACGTAATATTAACAAAAGCAAATATGCATACAAAACTAGCCCACACCACAGCTTTCCCTATACTCCAAATTATTCTAGTGATTTTTGTTACTATAACCGTCACAAATATAAGAATGTAAGGAAATGCAACTTCATGTTTCTTAAGTACTTCCAGAACTCTTGTAACTCTCCAATGCTTTACAGCTTTCCGTGGCCCCCATGCCATCACGCTAAAATGAAAGGACTGCAGTTCCTATTACAGCACTACCATGTCTGCACTATAACTCCAGATGCCATAACCACCTCACAACAGATACTAATGGACAGAGAGGAGGGAATAGGAGATAAAAGAGAGAGGAAATGTTGGCTCAGCACCCACATCCTTTTTTAACACTCAGTAGTGGAAACTTAATGATCATTACCACATTTCTCTCACAGTCTGCAATTAAGAAAGACATTTATTTCAATAGTGTCTAAAGCCCTGAATCCCAAGAGTTCCTCCTTTTAGAAACTCTCTAGATATCAATTTAGCAGGATACAGTCAAATATTACAGTAGATTAAAGAAAAAGGAAAATGGCTATCAGGCAGGGTTTTCAGAAGAAAAAATTATAAAAACTGTAACTACAACTACTATTAATAAAATTATGGGGCTGGGTGTGATGGCTCACACCTGTAAAGTCAGCACTTTAGGAAGCCGAGGCAGGTGGATTGCTTGAGGCCAGGAGTTCAAGACCAGCCTGGCCAACATAGTGAAACCCTGTCTCTACTAAAAATACGAAAATTGGCCAGGCATGGTGGTGCACACCTATAATCTCAGCTACTTGGGAGGCTGAGGCATAAGAATCACTTGAACCCATGAGGCAGAGGTTGCAGCGAGCCAAAATCATGCCACTGCACTCCAGCCTGGGTGAAAGAGTGAGACTCTGCCTCAAAAAAATAAAAAATAAAAATAAAGGAGTGGCTGGCAAGGTGGCCAAATAGGAACAGCTCTGGTCTGCAGCTCCCAGTGAGATCAATGCAGAAAGCAGGTGATTTCTGCATTTCCAACTGAGGTACCTGGCTTATCTCATTGGGACTGGTTAGACACTGCGGGGTGAGCCGAAGCAGGGCGGGGCGTCGCCTCACCTGGGAAGCACAGGGCGTTTGGGGAACTCCCTCCCCTAGCCCAGGAAAGCCGTGAGGGGCTGTGCCTTGAGGAACAGTGCACTTCGGCCCAGATACTATGCTTTTCCTGTGGTCTTCACAACCCGCAGACCAGGAGAGTCCCTCGGGTGCCTATACCACCAGGGCCCCGGGTTTCACCCACAAAACAGGGCAGCCATTTGGACAGACACCGAGTTAGCTGCAGGAGTTTTTCTGCATACCCTAGTGACGCCTGAAATGCAAGCAAGACAGAACCATTCACTCTCCTGGAAAGGGGGCTGAAGCCAGGGAGCCAAGCGGTCCAGCTCAGCAGATCCCACCCCCACAGAACCCAGCAAGCTAAGATTCACTGCTTGAAATTCTCGCTGCCAGCACAGCAGTCTGAAGTTGACCGGGAACACTCGAGCTTGGTGGAGGGAGGGATGTCCACCATTACTGAGGCTTGAGTAGGCGGTCTTCCCCTCACAGTGTAAACAAAGCTGCCAGGAAGTTCGAACTGGGAGGAGCCCACCACAGCTCAGCAAAGCCGCTGTAGCCAGACTGCCTCTCTAGATTCCTCCTTGCTGGGCAGGGCATCTCTGAAAGAAAGGCAACAGCCCCAGTCAGGGGCTTATAGGTAAAACTCCCATCTCCCTGGGACAGAGCAGCTGGGGGAAGGGGCGGCTGTGGGTGCAGCTTCAGCAGACTTAAACGTTCCTGCCTGCCAGCTCTGAAGAGGGCAGCAGATCTCCCAGCACAGTGCTTAAGTTCTGCTAAGGGACAGAATGCCTCCTCAAGTGGGTCCCTGATCCGCATGCCTACTGGCTTCGAGACACATATTCCTATCTGACCTCCCAGCAGGGGTCGACAGACACCTCATACAGGAGAGCTCCAGCTGGCATCTGGCAGACGAAGTTTCCAGAGGAAGTAACAGGCAGCAGTCTTTGCTGTTCTGCAGCCTCTGCTGGTGATACCCAGGCCAACAGGGTCTGGAGTGGACCTCAAGCAAACTCCAGCAGACCTGCAGCAGAGGGGCCTGACTGTTAGAAGGAAAATTAACAAACAGAAAGGAATAGCATCAACATCAACAAAAAGGACATCCACTCAGAGACCCCATCTGAAGGTGAACAACATCAAAGACCAAAGGTAAATTCATGAAGATGAGGAAAAACAAGCGCAAAAAGGCTGAAAATTACAAAAACCAGAACGTCTCTTCTCCAAAGGTTCACAATTCCTTGCCAGCAAGGGAACAAAACTGGACGGAGAATGAGTTTGATGAACTGACAGAAGTAGGTTCTCACTTTGCATCTCATGTGCAAAGACACACATAGGCTTAAAATAAGGTGGGTAATAACAAATTCCTCTGAGCTAAAGAAGCATGTTCTAACCCAATGCAAGGAAGCTAAGAACCTTGAAAAAAGGTTAGAGGAATTGCTAACTAGAATAAGCAGTTTAGAGAAGAACATAAATGACCTGATGGAGCTGAAAAACACAGCACAAGAACTTCGTGAAGCATAAACAAGCATCAATGGCCGAATCAGTCAAGTGGAAGAGAGGATATCAGACACTAAAGATCAGCTTAATGAAATAAAGCATGAAGACAAGATTAGAGAAAAAAGAATGAAAAGGAACAATCAAGGCCTCCAAGAACTATGGGACTCTGTGAAAAGAACCAAACTTACGTTTGATTGGTGTACCTGAAAGTGACGGGAGAACAGAACCAAGTTGGAAAACATTCTTCAGGATATTATCCAGGAGAACTTCCCCAACCTAGCAAAAGAGGCAAAGATTCAAACTCAGGAAATACAGAGACCACCATAAAGATACTCCTTGCGAAGAGCAACCCCAAGACACATAATCGTCAGATTTACCAAGGTTGAAATGAAGAAAAATATGTTAAGGGTAGCCAGAGAGAAAGGTCAGGTTACCCACAAAGAGAAGCCCATCAGACTAACAATGGATCTCCTTGCAGAAACCATACAAGTCAGCAGAGAGTGGGGACCAATATTCAACATTCTTAAAGAAAAGAATTTTCAACCCAGAATTTCATATCCAGCCAAACTAAGCTTCATAATCAAAGGAGAAATAAAGTCCTTTACAAACAAGCAAATGCTGAGAGATTCTGTCACCACCAGACCTGCCTTACAAGAGCTCCTGAAGGAAGCACTAAATATGGAATGGAAAAACTGGTACCAGTAACTGCAAAAACATACCAAATTGTAAAGACCATCAACGCTATGAAGAAACTGCATCAACTAACAGGCAAAATAATCAGCTAGCATCATAATGACAGGATCAAATTCACACATAACAATATTAACGTTAAATGTAAATGTACTAAATGCCCCAATTAAAAGACATGGACTGACAAATTGGATAAAGAGTCAAGACCCATCAGCGTGCTATATTCAGGAGACCCATCTCACGTGCAAAGACACACACAGGCTCAAAATAAAGGGATGGAGGAATATTTACCAAGCAAATAGAAAGCAGAGGTTGCAATCCTAGTCTCTGATTGACCAGACTTTAAACCAACAAAGATCAAAAGAGACAAAGAAGGGCATTACATAATGGTAAAGGGATCAATACAACAAGAAGAGCTAACTATCCAAAATGTATACGCACCCAATACCGGAGAGCCCAGATTCACAGAACTAGTTCTTGGAGACCTATAAAGAGACTTAGATTCTCACACAATAATAGTGTGTTAACACCCCACTGTGGACATAAGACAGATCAACAAGACGGAAAATCAACAAGGATATTCAGGACTTGAACTCAGCTCTAGACCAAGTGGACCTAATAGACATCTACAGAACTCTCCACCCCAAATCAACAGAATATACATTCTTCTCAGCACCACATTGCACTTATTCTAAAATTGACCACATAATTGGAAGTAAAAAACTCCTCAGCAAATGCAAAAGAATGGAAATAATAACAAACAGTCTCTCAAATGAGAACTCAGGATTAAGAAACTCACTCAAAACTACACAACTACATGGAAACTGAACAACCTGCTCCTGAATGACTGTGGGTAAATCACAAAATTAAGGCAGAAATAAATAAGTTCTTTGAAACCAGTAAGAACAAAGACACAACATACCAGAATCTCTGAGACACAGCTAAAGCAATGTTTAGAGAGAAATTAATAGCACTAAAGGATGCCCACAGGAGAAAGTGGGAAAGATCTAAAATCAACACTCTAACATCACAATTAAAAGAACTAGAGAAGCAACAGCAAACAAATTCAAAAGCTAGCAGAAGACAAGAAATAACTAAGATCAGAGCAGAAGTGAAGGAGATAGACAAATAACCTTTCATAAAAGCAATGAATCCAGGAGCTGGGTTTTTTTTAAAGATTAACAAAATAGATAGGCCACCAGCCAGACTAATAAAGAAGAAAAGAGAAAAGAATCAAATAGACACAATAAAAAATGATAAAGGGGAGATCACCACTGATCCCACAGAAATACAAACTATCATCGGAGAACACTATAAATACCTCTATGCAAATAAACTAGAAACTCTAGAAGAAATGGATAAATGCTGGGACACATACACCATCCCAAGAGTAAACCAGGAAGAAGTCGAATCCCTGAATAATCCAATAACAAGTTCTGAAATTGAGGCAGTAATTAATAGCCAACCAACCAAAAAACGTCCAGGACCATATGGATTCACAGCCAAATTCTACTAGAGGTACAAAGAGGAGATGCTACCATTCCTTCTGAAACTGTTCCAAACAACAGAAAATGAAAGACTCCTCCCTAACTCATTTTATGAGGCCAGCATCATCCTGATACCTAAACCTGGCAGAGACACAACAAAAGAAGAAAATTTCAGGGCAATATCCCTGATGAACATCGATGCAAAAATCCTCAATAAAATACTGGCAATCCAAAATCAGCAACATATCGAAAACCTTACCCACCACGATCAAGTCGGCTTCATCCCTGGGACGCAAGTCTGGTTCAACATATGCAAATCAATAAATGTAATCCATCATATAAACAGAACCAGCGACAAAAACCACATGATTTTCTCAATAGATGCAGAAAAGGTCTTCGATAAAATTCAACACCCCTTCATGCTAAAAACTCTCAATAAACCAGGTATTGATGGAATCTATCTCAAAATAATAAAAGCTATTTATGACAAATCCATAGCCAATATCATACTGAATGGGCAAAAGCTGAGGCCGGACACAGTGGCTCATACCTGTAATCCCAGTACTTTGGGAGGCCAAGGCGGGCAGATCGCAAGGTCAGGAGTTCTAGACAGCCCGTCCAATGTGGTGAACCCCAGTCTCTATTAAAGACACAAAAAATTAGCCAGGCATGGTGGCACATGCCTGTAATCCCAGCCATTCGGAAGGCTGAGGCAGGAGAATCCCTTGAACCCAGGAGGTGGAGGTTGCAGTGGGCCAAGACTGTACCATTGTACTCAAGCCTGGGCGACAGGGCGAGACTCTGTCTCAAAAAAAAAAAAGGTGGAAGCATTCCCTTTGAAAACCAATGCAAGACAAGGATGCCCTGTCTCACCACTCCTATTCAACATAGTATTAGAAGTTCTGGCCAGGGCAATCAGCCAAGAGAAAGAAATAAAGCATATTCGAATAGGAAGAGAGGAAGTCAAATTGTCTCTGTTTACAGATGACATGATTGTATATTTAGAAAATCCCATCATCTCAGCCCAAAAACTTCTTAAGCTGATAAGCAACTTCAGCAAAGTCTCAGGATACAAAATCAACGCCCAAAAACCACAAGCATTCCTATACACCGATAACAGACATACAGAAAGCCAAATCAGGAGTGAACTCCCATTCACAATTGCTACAAGGAGAATAAAATACCTAGGAATACAACTTACAAGGGAAGTGAAGAACCTCTTCAAGGAGAACTACAAACCACTGCTCAAGGAAATAAGAGAGGACACAAACAAATGCAAAAACATTCCATGTTCATGAATAGGAAGAATCAATATCATGAAAATGGCCATACTGTCCAAAATAATTTATAGATTCAATGCCATCTCCATCAAGCTACCATTGACTTTCTTCACAGACTAGAAAAAACTACTTTAAATTTCATATGGAACCAAAAAAAGAGCCCATGTAGCCAAGACAATCCTAAGCAAAAAGAACAAAGCTGGAGGCATCATGCTACCTGACTTCAAACTATACTACGAGGCTACAGTAACCAAAACAGCATGGTACTGGTACCAAAACAGATATATAGACCAATGGAACGGAACAGAGGCCTCAGAGATAATGCCACACATCTACAACCAACTGATCTTTGACAAACCTTACAAAAGCAAGCAATGGGGAAAGGATTCCCTATTTAATAAATGGTGTTGGGAAAACTAGTCATATGCAGAAAACTGAAACTGGACCCCTAACTGAAACTGGACCCCTTCCTTACACCTTATACAAAAATTAACTCAAGATGGATTAAATACTTAAACATAAGACCTAAAACCATAAAAACCCTAGAAGAAAACCTAGGCAATACCATTCAGGACACAGGCATGGACAAAGACTTCATAACTAAAACACCAAAAGCAACGGCAACAAAAGCCAAAATTAACAAATGGGATCTAATTAAACTGAAGAGCTTCTGCACAGCAAAAGAAACTATCATCAGAGTGAACACGCAACCTACAGAATGGGAGAAAATTTCTGCAATCTATCCATCTGACAAAGGGCTAATATCCAGAATCTACAAATAACTTAAACAAATATACAAGAGAAAAATAAACAGCCCCATCAAAAAGTGGGCAAAGGATATGAACAGACACTTCTCAAAAGAAGATATTTATGTGGTCAACAAACTTAAGGAAAAAAGCTCATCATCACTGGTCATTAGAGAAATACAAAGCAAAACCACAATGAGATGCCATCTCACGCCAGTTAGAATGGTGATCATTAAAGAGTCAGGAAACAACAGATGCTGGAGAGGATGTGGAGAAACAGGAATGCTTTTACACTGTTGGTGGGAGTTCAACCATTGTGGAAGACAGTGTGGCGATTCCTCAAGGATCTAGAAACAGAAATACCATTTGACCCAGTAACCCCATTACTGGGCATAAACCCAAAGGATTATAAATCATTCTACTATAAAGACACATGCACGTATGTTTACTGCAGCACTTTTCACAATAGCAAAAACTAGGAACCAACCCAAATGCCCATCAATGATAGATGGATAAAGAAAATGTGGCGCATACATACTATGGAATACTATGCAGCCATAAAAAAGGATGAGCTCCTGTCCTTTTCAGGGACATGGATGAAGCTGGAAACCATCATTCTCAGCAAACTAACACAGGAACAGAAAACCAAACACTGCATGTTCTCACTCATAAGTGGGAGCTGAACAAGGAGAACACATGGACACAGGGAGGGGAACATCACACACCAGGGGCTGTTGGGGGCTGGGGGACTAGGAGAGGGACAGCATTAGGAGAAATACCTAATGCAGATGACAGATTGATGGGTGCAGCAAACCACCATGGTATGGGTATACCTATGTAACAAACCTGCATGTCCTGCACATGTATCCCAGAACTTAAAGTATAATAAAATAAAAATGAAAAAATAAAATTATGGTGCCCTTACTCTGCGCATAGTAGGTAATTTGCATATCTAGTCTAGAATCATCATGATGACCTTATTAGATAAAACATAATATAATCTTGTTTTTAAAGATGAAAAATGAGGCTCAAAGTAAAGTAACCTAGGGACAGTCATATGACCATCAAATGAAAAAGCAAGAATGAAAACACAGTATTAACAACTGTTAATACTTCATTAGTATTAGTACAATACAATAAGCAGTCTACTACTTTTATAAGCACTTTTAAGTACCTTAAATATTTTAATTTAAATTCATTTACTACTCATAACTGTCATATGGAATAAGCACTATTATCCTCATTTTATAGATGAGAAAACTGGGGACAAAGAGATGGAACAACTTTCTCAAAGTCTCACAGCAAGCTAAGTGGCTCTTGGACGTACACAGCCTGGTGCCATCACCCAAATTCTTAGCCCGTGCACTACCATTTTTCTAATTCTTAAAATAAAGCAATGCAATTTTAAAGTCAGTGTATAACTCTGTGAAACTTTAAACATAAATTTGGACATCATTTTTAGCATTTCACCAAAATATGAGAAAAACTGCCTAATAAAATAATTAGGAAAGTACTTTTAGTAGTATGTTCTTTTTCTGAATTCAATCCCACTGATGTGAAGGCCGTCCACTTTCCTAAAGAGCTGAAAGGCAAGTAATGAATCATTTTCTAATCAAACAAGAAGTGTTATAAGATCCTGGAACGTTCCCTGAGAATACCTGCCAAAGGAAACTTGAGAAACAATATTATCAACTACAGAGTCAAAGAAACAGAAACTCTACTTACAAAGCTAAGCCTTTCAATTTCATTGGCTTTCAGCAAGAGTAGCGATTGCATCTAAACTCAAATAGGAAGCAATCTGAATTTCTTCTCAGAACGTGCAGAACATGTGTGTGTGATGTCAAGTATAAAAGAAAAAGGAAGTAACTAATTTCTTTTTAACTAGTGTTTTTACTAACACTGAAGTAAAAATGTAAGATTAATATGCAAGATTAGTATTTTTTTCGTGATTAGTATCTTTTTCTTTACTAGTATCTTTAGTCTTTTAATGGTTCTAATTAATGCTATCTAGCCAGAACATTCATGATATGTGAATCTGATAACAAAAGGCAAAGAAAATTTAGCAGTGTGGCTGTAGATATTCACGGAGACAAAAAGACCACCAATAATTTCACACAGGACTACATGAATGAAAAATAAACAAGATATCTTCTTTTTGTAGTGATATTTTTAAATCCATTGAATCAAGACTGTGATTCACATAAAACCACAAATGAAAACCTTGTAAGATTTCAAACTTTTCATTTTATAAAATAAACAAGTATATAATCCTATAAAACAAAAATGGGTGGTAGCTAGACTGGAGACATATTGATTAATTTGAGCTTTCTAGTCTACTCAAAGAAAATAACACATTCTTAGGGCTATAATATCTACAAAAGACACAGCATTAAAATGTAAAATAGATGAGATTATTTTAAAAGGAGGTCTCTCTGTATCTCATGAACTTACTAGAGAAACAGAGTTCGAAAGTATAATTTTACTAATGTTGCCTCTTAACTTTTGAAAGACTGCCAAGGATACCTAAGCAAAAGGTAAAAAAATGAATTAAAAAAATTCAGAGCTACCAAACGTAGGAGTGCTAGAGGGAAAAACTGAAATAGAAAGAAAACTTCAAAGAGATTCTGTAATCGAAGATGCCTTATTCTTGACTGCCTCATCTCAGAGATTAAAGAAGATTTTTAAAGCTGTTCCATGGACATAGAGATCAAACATTATAAATGTTTATAATTTTACAAGTCCTAAATTCAAAGGTGGGCTCAAAGAAATAAGTAGCATAGGCTGCTAGAAGCAAAGATGAATTTTTGGGTGAGGAGCCATGTAGAAGGTAGCTTTGAAGAATATACTCTTTGGGTTATAGAGAAGGAAGAGTATTTTCGAAAAGTTCACTCAACATCGAGAACACCTAAATGAACCACAATAAAATGCTAGGAAGAGGGAATCAAGGATCAACCTTAATTATCTCTACTAGATATTAACAAGTATTAAACTCATCAAATATACCCACAGCCACAATTTTTTGTTTGGTTGGTTTTTGTGGTGGTTTTGTTTTATTTTGTTTTAAGGCAGCTTCTTGCTCTGTCACCCAGGCTGGAGTGCAGTGGCATGATCTTGCCTCACAGCAACTTCTACCTCCCAGGCTTCAAGTCATCCTCCCACTCCTCCTCTTGAGCAGCTAGGACCACAGGTGCATGCCACCATGCGTGGCTAATTTTTTGTGTTTTTCATAGAAACAGGGTCTCGCTATGCTGCCCAGGCTGGTCTCGAACTCCTGAGCTCAAGCAATATGCCCACCTTAACCTCCCAAAGTGCTGGGATTACAAGCATGAGCCACAGTACCCAACTTTTGGGCTTTTTTGTTTGTTTTTGTTTTTTTGGTTTTTGGTTCTGGTGTTTTGAGTCGGTTTTTTGGGAGGTTTTTTTGTTTTTTGTTTTCAGACAGGGTTTCACTCTGTTGCCCAGGCTGGAGTGCAGTGGCATGATCATGGCTCACTGCAGCCTCAAAATCTGGGCCTCAAGCAATCCTGCCACCTCAGCCTCCAGAGTAGCTGGGACTACAGGTGGTCACCACCACACCCAGCTAATTTTTTAATTTTTTGTAAGGACAGGGTCTCACTATGTTGTCCAGGCTGGTGGCAAACTCCTGGGCTAAAGCAATCCCCCCACCTCAGCCTCTCAAAGTGCTGGGATTACAAGCATGAGCCACCATGCCCAGCCCATAGCTTCTGTTTTGTAGCAATCCAAGATTATCATATAAATCTAACTAGATCTTCTCTTTTAAAATGAAAACCTCAACAATTCAGATTCTTGGTTTGTAGATAATTGATGAGTTTTGTTATCTCAGTTAGCTTGGAACTCTCATCCCCTAAAATGAAAAGGAGGCTGGCGTGGTAGCTCACGCCTATAATCCCAGCACTTTGGGAGGCCAAGGCAGGTGGATCACCTGAGGTCAGGAGTTCGAGACCAGCTTGACCAACATGGCAAAACCATGTCTCTACTAAAGATACAAAAATTGGCCAGGCATGGTGGCATGCGTCTGTAATCTCAGCTACTCAGGAGGCTGAGGCAAGAGAATCATTTGAACCCAGGAGGTGGAGGTTGCAGTGAGTCAAGATCTTGACATTGCCCTCCAGCCTGGGCAAAAAGAACAAAACTCCGTCTCAAAAAAAAAAAAAGACATGTGGAGGAAGAACATTCCAGGCATGAGGGAACAGCAAGTGCAAGTACATGCTTGGTATATTCAAAGAAGAGCAAGAAAATGAGGGTGACAGTGGTAGCAGAAGATGAAGTCAAGAGAAGTAGAAAAGCGGTTCAGTTCATCTGGCCTTTGTAAACCTCAGAACATGATAAAAATTTTGGCTTCCACTCATGTGGATATTTACATTTAAATCAATTAAAATAAAATTTAAAATTCAGTGCCTCAGTTGCACTAGCCAGATCTGAAGTACTTAATAGACACATAGCCAGCGGCTACCATATTAGCATAGATTAGAGCACTTCCTTTTTTGTTTGTTTGTTTTTGTTTTGAGACAGTTTCACTCTTGTCGCCCAGGCTGGAGTACAGTGGCGTGATCTGGGCTCACTGCAACCTCCGCCTCCCGGGTTCAAGTGACTCTCCTGCCTCAGCCTCTCAAGTAGCTGGGATTACAGGCGTTGCCCACCACGCCTGGCTAATATTTGTATTTTTAGTAGAGATAGCGTTTCACTATATTGGCCAGGCTGTTCTCGAACTCCTGACCTCCAGGTGATCCACCCACCTTGGCTTCCCAAAGTGCTGGGATTACACGAGTGAGCCACCCCAAGCCTAGCCAAGTGCTTCCATTTTTGCAGAAAGTTGTACTAGGCAGCACTGTGAATTTTGAGCAGAAGAGTAAAATAATCTGACTTTGGTTTTTGAAGAATTTCTGATCACTGTATGGAAAACAGATGGTTAAGGGAAAAGTTAGGAGATAAAACAGGTAACTATTATAATCCAGGCAAGATGACACTGGCTTAGACCACAGTGGTAGCCCAAGTGGAGGTGATAAAAATGATAGGATTATGGATGTGCTTAAAGGTAGAGCCAGCAGGATTTTCTGATAGACTCAGTGTGTGATGTGGAAATGAGCAGTTATCCTTGACTCCAAAGTCTTTGGCTCAAGCAACTGAAAAGACACAGATTCCTTTAATTGAAATACGAAGAACATGGAGCAGCAGATTTATGGGGGAGATTAGGAGTTTTGGACATGGTAAATAGAGATGGCTTTTAAAGATCCAAATTCAGACGATATGTAAGCAGAGAGCCCAGGGTTCCAAAAAAAAAAAAAAAAAAAAAAAAAAAGCATCAGCATAGAGAAAGTACCTAAAAGCTGTGGGACTCCATAAAAATCCAAATAAGTGAGTATAACTAGAAAAGTAAAATAAAGTGCCTTGGGGACGCGCCAACATTTAGGTCTGATAAAACCAGAAGGAACCAGCAAAGATGACTGAAGGGGCAGCCAGTGAAATAGGAAGAGAACCAGTAAGCAAGGGGGACTAGTATCCAGGAGTCCACAGTATTTCCAGAAGAGTGAAAAGCTGTAGCAAATGCTAACACACAAAGACTATATAAGATAAGGACTGAGAAGTGACATTTGCATTTGGCCAAGCAGAGGTCATTGGTGAACTTGATGAGAGAGCTTTCAAGTAAAAGCGCTTCCGTGGAGTGAACTAGAAACTGAAAGAGAAGCAGCAAGTCCTTCCAAGGAATTTTGCTTATACAAAGAAAGAAAAAAAATGGAATAGTTGGAGAGGAAGAATGTGGGGTCAAGAAGTTGGAGAGGAAGAATGTGGTGTCAAGAAACAAGATTATCGGCCAGGCATGATGGCTCACGCCTGTAATCCCAGCACTTTGGGAGGCCAAGGTGGATGGATGAAGTCAGGAGATCAAGACCATCCTGGCTAACCCCATGTCTACTAAAAATACAAAAAATTAGCCGGAC